>NC_084857.1:5200316-5800316 GCF_951802175.1 Populus nigra
TTGTGTGTGTGTATATATATGCAGCACAATATACGTAGTGCCTGAATTACACAATTGATGTACATATTATATTCTCACTAGCTAGACTATACACACACACACACACACCTTTGCCTTTCAACAAGAGTAATGCCATCTTTTAAGAATCGATTCTTGTACATTAGTAACCTTTCGTGACCTTTTCTTATGTAACACTCCTACGTTTTTTTAATGATAAATTATTAAAGATCATAGCCATTCATTTCATTACAGTTTTAAATATTTTAAAATGAAATATAAAAGTATAATATTGCTTGAGAATTATGCGATGACACCTCAATCTCCATGGAAGTTTACATTTTGGTCTTATATGATAGTTTTTTTAAAAATTAATATTGACTATTCAGCCCAAAACAAATATTGATTAAATTGATAATATAAAAATGTGCAATAATTCAAGGATATTGAAAGATGTCAATATTATACATTAAATTAGATAATTCGTATGCTACCAAGCATACTATACTACAAATGCAGATGTTGATTTTGGATATAAGGTGGAATCCCATCATCATCAGTTATGAAATATCTTCATTGATGGTTCCCTTTTTTTCTTTTTTCTTTTTTTCTTTCTCGAGAGAGAGAGATTTCACGGCTGAATCTCTCTAAGTTTCCAGCTGCGCCACTCAAGAGATTTAAGATTACTATATATTAAACACATCATTGATTCAGTAAGAATGAATAAAGAAATGAATATTTCAAGAAACTTACAAGAACTACACTGTATGTGGCCAAGGCAGCAGAGAACATGAGTTGTTCATCACGTTGCTTTTTGGTAAATGGCACATGATCATCCTATTCCCGATCAGATTCTCTTGAGCTACAGACTGATTGCTAGGCCTCTCTTTTTATCTAGCCAGGTCGCCTTTGCACGACAGCACGACAAGTGTACAAGGGCGAGATTGCAAAACTAATATATCAACTATAAACACACATTAACAACGATAACTAACATCATTATACTATTATTCTACACATAATAAACAATAAAAACTCCCTCCAATAAAGAACTATATATTATACAATAATGTGATTATTACACACAGTACTGTTTATTAAAATAAGAAGGGGGAGGAGGCCTAGTATTGCGTGTTGTAGGCTATGGGCGGTTTAGTTGGCCCACGCATCCTCTCGAGGGGTCCTCTGATTCTTGTTAGTTTGTGAGCAGACAAAAGCAGGGAAGCTGCTTATCCTCCCTGATGTTTTCACACAGAGCCTCACTCACAGAATCTCCAAAAGCCGAAGGACTTGTTGCTGTATAATATCCCGAATTCATTTTATCAACATAAATACCCCTTCGTTTACATCATAATATTCCTCTCCTAAATTAACTAAAAACATTTTTCTTATAGGTGTATCTAGGAAGGGACAAAAAAATCTAGTGTATTAAGGAAGGGACAGGGGAATTAATTAAAGATGTCAGGTCTGGTCTCTTGAGTGAATGGCAGCAACGTAATACATAGAAAGGTCGAAGGGCTAATTAACGTTACCATCTCTGTCATAACAAAACAGTGGCCTATATAGTTCGATGTCGTACAAGCCAGTTTAGTACTAACATGCTATCCTCGATCTAGACGTTCTCGATCAATTGGGCCACTATTCCCTCCCTCTCTTCGATCATTGTCATCACAGCAATGGCGCCCGTGAGCCTCCCTCCTGGATTTAGGTTCCATCCAACCGATGAAGAGCTTGTTGTTTACTATCTTGATAGAAAAATCAACGGCCGCACAATTGAGCTTGAAATTATCCCGGAGGTTGATCTCTATAAATGTGAGCCATGGGACTTACCAGGTACATGTTTTACATATGTAATTAATTAATTTCCATGCTTACATCAATAATATTTAGTATCACCTATATATGTTCTTATGTATGCTCTTAGTGTTCTTTCTGACAACCTTTTTTGTGATAATTCGATCCACAGATAAGTCGTTTTTACCAAGCAAAGATTTGGAGTGGTATTTCTTAAGCCCTAGGGATAAGAAGTACCCTAATGGTTCAAGAACCAACAGGGCAACAAAAGCTGGTTACTGGAAAGCCACAGGGAAAGATAGACCAGTGAACTCTCAAAAGCGGCCGGTTGGCATGAAGAAGACATTGGTGTACTATAGAGGTAGAGCTCCCCATGGCATTAGAACCAACTGGGTAATGCATGAGTATCGCTTGATCGACTCATTGTGTGGCGCTGCACCATCAAGTTTAAAGGTATATATTGCACTTTCACTACTGGCTGCTTGCGGCACAATTTTCATTTGATCAAGTAGGGACACAGATTCAACCCATTGCATAATTAATGTTCAGAAATATCATGTAGGTGAGTTAATTATGAACATCGAGCCATCCATCATGATGAAATTGGATCTGCCCCATCTGGTGGCATTCATATGTAGACCAGAAGTAAAAGGCTATTAGGGTTTACAAAAAGACAACTAAATGCGTTTGATTGTCGGTTTTGTGTAGAAGATAGTGATGAACTTTCAATAGGAATTACACGCGGCTGCAAGAGAGTTTTTGGTCTCATAGGAAACCTTAGTAACAATGACAGATCGATGTAAATTCAGGGTATTTTTTTAGGGGTATGTTATGTTCATCTTTCAGATGCGGGTAAAATTAGTTAATATTAATATTAATTTCAGTGCTCCATGTAGCTTCTTCCAGTTCAAATTATTAAAAAATTTAATTAGAAACAATTTTGAATTCATTTTCAAGAGCATATTATAAACAGGGTGCAGTAGCACGGTTCAAATTAAGCCAGGACTTTATGTAGTCAAGCGAGGAAAAACCATCATGGTTTTTGCTTCTTTAAATGACAGATCATATGCAAACACATATATAGAGCAGATCCTGTCACATTTAGTCATTGCTCTTGTTTTCATACACCAACATATCATTTTAGATCTTCCTTTTCCTGCTAAATGTTCTCTCTTTAATAAAGAATACCTTATCATCAACATATATGATGATGAAAGAGTCTTTGTTTCATGACTTTAGGTGTACTTACACTATCTTTGTTTGGTTTCTTCTTTCCTTTTCTGCTCTTTGTGATCTTGCTTTTACAGATCTTTGTTCACCTCTCTTTAACAAATTTATGTTTATTTTTGCACCACAGGATTCCTACGCATTATGCCGTGTTTTCAAGAAAACAATACATATTCCAAAAAAGAAGGAAGAAAAAAATAACGGGAATGAAGAGAAGGATGCAGCGTGGGTCTCAGAAGAACAATTATTAGGGGATGACACAAGCGGTATTGAAAGCTCTAAGGGGAGAGAAGCTGAAGATGAAAACTTCAACAATGATTATTGTAAATTTCCATCTGAAACATCTTCCTCGGATGTCACTCAAGGGACTCCGATTGAAACTGCAATAGCCGATGATTTACAAGCTCCGTTTCCCTCAGATGAAGCCAACAGTTCGGCTAGCCTTTATTCAATGGGCGTGGATTTCTCGTCAAATCTAATTCAGGTACAATAAACAAGGTTCCTTTTACACATTAATTTAATTTTCTTATGGTTTGATTTGCTGATAACTAGTTAATGTCGGTCCAAGAATTAGTAATTATTTAGTTAACTGCATTTATATATATATATATATATGTCTAATTAAGTGTGTGGCATGGAAGGATAATAAAAAAACATTAGGTTATTGATGTATGGGCCATACCAAGATTCACATGCAATAATCATCTTCTCCAAGTCATCCTTTTCTGATCATGATATGATCATCTCTTTTGCCAATACCACATTTCCAGCAATATTCTGCCTTGATGCGAAAGCTTCATGTTCACACCATGGAAAATACCACGTGGTTGTGTTTCACGCAGAGAATGAAAGTACAATCCTCGGGCCAGTATGTGTTGGAAATGGCCCACAACACAAGCCCTTTGAGTTTTTTCTTTCTTTTGATCTTAAGTTAAAGCAACAAAAGTTGGAAGCAATGAAACTCCCTGTCTTTTCCTAAAGCTTCCTTCTAAAAATCTCTCAAGCACTGACTCAAATTAGCTTTTTTTTCACCATCTCCAATAACTTCTTTTGACTGACTTGAACATAATTCAAAGTTCAAACATCTTTCTTCCTGATTTTTCTCTCTGGGTCTACTATATGTGACACCACAAACATCACCATTTCCAATGCATATGTTCCCCCATTTGAATCACATTTTGAAATAATTTCCAATTCAAAACATGTTGCTAGGTTTACTGTTTTAATTAATTTTCAAAAGGAGTTGCTTTTTCCAGCTCCCCTCTGAACTCTCTCTCTCTCGTTTTTTGGGTACGAGACCAATTATTAATCACACGACATGCTGTGGATGCAGGATATGCAGATGCCAAACTGCTCAAGCTTGCACTATCAATTTCCGTTCCCACCTTTAGAACTTGAGGATTTCCCACAGATTAGTATCACCGAGAGTATGAAGCCATCGAAGCCTGAAATAATCGACGACTACATGATGTACAAGGATTGCATGAACGGAACACTAGAAGAGATCTTCTCTTTATGTTCCTCTCAAGACAACTCCAATACTGTACTCCCCATGCAAGACTAAGAGCCACTAATTAGGATGACCACAAAGTGACAAATATTTTTTTTGTTAATGTTCCTTACAGATATTGTTGTATCACTACTAAAATTCATTTGACTGCACAAAGGTAGGATATATTGTGATGGGCTGCATAAAAAAGAAGAAAAAAATGGGGATTATTTTGCCAACCACACGATCAGGTTATACACGCACTTCATTATACAAGGAGGGGTCAAGGCATGCCATCGTTTCCTTTTCCTGTTTTTATCTTTCGTTTTTTATCATACAAATGTTGAAACTTCTCGGCCAGCTTTGAAAAGAGATTGGAAAAGGAAATTCGTGTCTCTGTTTCACTGTGGAATTATAATCAACTGTTTCTGCCAAAGTAAAAGCACAAAAGATTTCCCTGTTATAAAGAAACCGTGATATCATGGTGTGAGCCCATAATGCTCACACAGTAACTCAGGGGGGGCCTCCATAATTTTATACTGGTGAGAACTGATGATCGAGTTGCTTATTCAGCCAAAGTAAAAAATAATAGTCCCAATGCCGAGTGGAAAACTTAACTGCTTGGATATGTAACGGCAACAAAGAAAAGAAAAAAGCTTAGGGTAAACTGTCTAAAGGGGAAAAATATTGGACGTAGGAGGTTGGAGATTCTTAATTATCATTATCATGTATTTTCTTTGAAACCTACGGATGAATGTACGTACATCCACTAGAATGGGAGCAGCTGTTAATTTCCAAACTTTTTAAATATATTTTTAATCGGTTTGAGAAGAAGAATATAGTTTTAATGCATAGAAACACCACATGACAGTAGCAAGAAAAGCAAGATTGTTTGCAAAATATTGAGGTCCCCAATGCTACCAGATAGGCGCACTGAAGGAGCAGTAAATAAACCATAAAATCAAGGGCATTTCAGGTTTTGTATTTTCGAAATATTTGATGAAATTGTCCGGTGAAAAAATCATGATAGAGAATTTCAGAACAAATTATTCGAGTGCTGTCACTGTTTTTTTTTTTCCTCCTCTAAGAAATGTAATTCCGAAAATCCAAGCGGTATTTCAAGAAAATTAACATAAATAAAGGAAGAACCGAATGAATGGTCAGTGGAGCAAGATTTGTGTGGATGGGGACGGAGGCTGCGGGTAGAGTCCCATGGGCCATGGCCATGCGGACTGCTTCCGCCTCCAAGCCACTGGGAACCAGAAAAGAAAGAGAATTGTATGGGCTGGGTCAAGTAAACTAATAAATGGGCTTTTCGATCCTGGCCCAGGTGGTAACTTTGGTACCACAATCATCACGGGCTAGGTAATTATAATTGACCGATCAGGCAGTGGCCAGGGGAGCGAGTTGAAGGCCCAATTAATTAGCCGTCTAGCTAATGGACTTCAAATTACTTATATCCAAGGGTGTTAATGTAAAAAAAAGAAGGGAAGGGGGCTAAATATGCACCTAATGATTATGTTGACATTTTATGGGAAAAGTTTGCTGTTGTCTGTCTTGGAGATTCAACTGCATGATTAGATTAATTCTTTGTTTTAGTGAGCCAATACCACATACGTCACGCCTTTTACTAGCAATGAAGAAAAGCATTTTGTTACGCCCACAAAATAAATATAAGAAAAATATTGCTCATGATATCCCTTTTCTTGAAATTTAATTAAAACAAATTTAATTTAGGGTAAATTGAAATTCAACTTCTCAAGGTTTGTGCATTTTCTCAACTTCAATTTTAACCTTCTTTTTTTCATGTCCCTGTAATTTATTTTGGGTATTAATTCTATGATCTTTTTAATTATAAAAAAAAATAACTTTTAATTTGTTTGAATTAAACTCTGCATCTTTTATTTTTATTCCACTCTTTGTAAATTTCAAAATTATCATTAAGATTTATGAAATATATATCATAATATAATTCAAAATATAAGAATGAAAAAATTGGAGTTTTAAAAAATAATTAAAGAAAGACATTTCTTTTCAATTTAAAAAATATGATAAAAAGGTATATTTTTTATTGACACGGTTACCTTGACAACACAAGATTAAGTTTAACTTATAATTAATATGATAGAAAATACTTTTTAATTAATATAAAGTATCAACCATCACTATCTCCGTCTCTTATACACTCTCAAATATATTTATAGTTTTTTATCCAGTTCTCTATTAAAATCTTGACTAAGAATTCTAAAAAAGAAATGAAATCTCTTACTTTTTTCTGACTCCAATTCGTTTATTTTTTCTCTACTCATTCAATGATTATATTTTATAAATTTAGGGATGAAATTAAAATTTACACTCATCAAAAGAAGAAGATTAGAACAAAATTGAAAGATACAAGGTTGACTGGAATAAAAATGAAAGATATGAGGTCTAATTGAAATAGATCAAAGGTTTTTGATAAAATTAAGATAATAAATAAACCTTAGGAGGCAAAACCTACTATCTATTACTGTAGCGCTAGTTACATACACGCATATGGTGGCCTAAAAGTTCCATGAAAGATCATCCATGGAGCCAAGATCACGACATATTGAACCAGGAAATAATGTGGAGTCGACCAACTCAAGATCGTAGCTAGAGGTGTCAAATGAAGCATCCATATTATCATGAACTCCTTTATTCTTATCAACGATTTGTGTGTCACAAATCTTGTTCAGCTGGTTTTCTTGATCCTGTGATCGCATGCCTTCGAATAGTTTTGCGGCTTCAAAGGGCTCAACAATGTTACTACAACTCCAAAAGCAATCTTCATCTAGGAGACCAAACCCAGTTGGGTTCACCGAAGTCGAAGATGAAGGGGAAACGAGTGAGTTCTCAATGCATGACACGCAAGGAAAAAGGGAAGACTCATAAGAATTTTGAGTATTTACATTCCAAATGACACTAGGGTTATCATAGCAAGAGGTGGGCAAGGGTAAGCCGGTTGTTGTTTGAAGCAACGAAGGTCGAGTGCTGCCATGAGAAGGATAAGGGGAAGCTAGTGTCAGAATAGGAGGGTTTGTCTCCATGGAAACATCTTTCATCTTTGAATCCTGGGAGATAATTGAAAGGGGTTGTTGGTTAGACGGTGATATATTGCATGCAACCTTATTAGCTGCCCTCTGACGAGAAGGAATTAAGTTGTGAGTTTTTGGGTCCAAGCCTTTTGCCATGAGCTTTTTCTTAATGCGTGAGTTCCAGAAATTCTTCACCTCATTATCTGTCCTTCCTGGGAGATGTTTTGATATCTGAGACCATCTGTTACAAGTATAAAGTTCTTGTAATCAAAATGCAGTGAAAGAATATATAGGCTAAGTAATTCTTCCACTCTATTCATGTCATCTATTGATCTACTCCCCATTGTTAGAAACAGTGTTTTATTTATTTATTTTAATTTCTACCTTTTTATACACTTCTTTATTTAGACTCAAATATTAATCCTTACCTGTTGCCCAAAATTCTATGAGCATCTATGATGACCTGCTCTTCTAGCGCAGAAAAGCAACCCCTCTTGAGTTCTGGTCTCAAGTAGTTCAGCCATCTCAACCGGCAACTCTTACCACACCTTTTTAAACCTGCAAGTACAAAGCAAGTGTGCGTCAAAAATAGATCAGATAGCTTGATTTTGATTTCTAATGCATGCCAAAAAAAAAAGGGTATTAACACACACGCACACACACACACATTTAT
Organism: Populus nigra; assembly: GCF_951802175.1. Taxonomy (NCBI): domain Eukaryota; kingdom Viridiplantae; phylum Streptophyta; class Magnoliopsida; order Malpighiales; family Salicaceae; genus Populus; species Populus nigra. The sequence continues at coordinate 5,208,553 of NC_084857.1, forward strand.
ACCTGCAAATTTAGGGACAGAGCTCCAGCTTCCATGACCATGAGTGGCGATATATTTGACAAGCTTCTCATCTTCTTCAGGAGACCACAGCCCTCTTTGAACTCTCTGTTTGATGCAGCAACTATGGCCCATCTCTATTCTCCACTCCCTTCCTCAGCTGATTCAACTAGCTACTCCTGCTTCCTTCAATTAGCTAGCTAGCTAGCTCAACATAAAATGTTGAGGAATTAATCCCATCACTCCTCTCACCTGAAAGATCTCAATTTATATCCGATATGTTTGACTACTACTAGTATGTGCCAGCACACTGGGTTTTTTGAGTTAGGCACGACATGTCCTTACATCTACCCGACCCAGAGGAATTAAGGTGGAGGGGAAGAAAATATGGTGACTGGCAAGTGCATGAATTTCCAAGTAATACTGGCCAGGTGGCAAAACAGTATTGTGTATGGAGGGCAGTAATGCATTTTGTTGTGTTAACTTTCTGGGAGATTGATCAAGCGGTCCATTTCCTAGTATTAAGACCTTGTTGGGTCAGATGAGTTAATTCTGGTGACTCAATAATTGGTTACTTGATTTTTTTTTATTAAAATTGTTTTTTATTACAACTTTAAATTTATATTTCGATTTACCCATATATAGTTCTGGTATTTTCTTAATATATAATATTGAACTGAATTGCGCGAAGATCCCTGCACTAACCATGCGGGCCTATTCCTCTAATTAATTAGATTAGTCACGAGGCAAAGCAGCAGAAGGCGTCCTTGATTGTTCAGTTTACGCTTCCGATGACGTGGATTGTCGTGGCCTAATTTGATTCATCATCATGTCTTGCATCTAAATATACGAAGAAGAATTCAGCAAAAACCCTAAAAGCAAACAAATCGGAAATGTGCTGGAATTTAAACTTAAGGTGCACTCATGAGCACTAGGTCTAATTGAGTGCGTTGGTGTCAATTGCTCTTCCATCATTTCGTTACAGTTCATTGAGCCCAGAAATGAACAAAACATGTTTTTTCAAGAAGAAGCGACCTTTTCTTATGATTTGCTTTTCCTGGGCCAGCATTATCTCTGCCCGATGTTTATTGGTTGAGTAGCTTCTTACAATAAGACTAAGTGTGTTATTGGCACTGTCTACCTCCGGTGATTACGGTTTTTCTTTTAATTAAAAAAAATATTTTTGTTTTAAAACATATGTTTATTTTAAAACTGCAGTAGGATGGATTTTTACATGCATGGTAAATAAAAAGCAGGTTTTTATAAATAAAAAATATATTATTTTATTTTCTATACAAAAAATTTAATCTGTATTAATATTTTTCAATAATTTTATCGTTTAAAATTAAATTGGTTGAAAGTTAAGCTTCTTGATTGAAGTTAGATTTAGAATTTAACGAGTTGCAAGTTATATAAATTAGATTAGATTTAGTAGGATCACCTAAGTTAACGTGGTTTTTTTTTTTTAAGCTTATATTTTTTTAAGATTTACCTTATATTATACTAGCACTAGATTGTTTGATAATCAGAATATCTGGCTATGCACCTCCACGACACTTCTTCCGGTCCCCTAAAAATGTACACACCCAGCTATCTTCCAAATTATAAATACTTTTCAACCATTAAAAAAAAAAAAAACCTTAATAGGTTCCTAAAATAATTATAGTGCATTAATTCATAAAGAAAATTGTTATAGCGTACGTGTTATCAATCTCTATACAATTGAATTTATAAAGGACTAGCCTAGTTGGTTTGCAAGTTTATCTTTTACATTATTAATTATCTTGACAGAAATTACTAATAACGTCACCTAGAGGTAGCTTGATTGTTTCAAGTAATTTATTGACTCAAGAAATATGCTGTCCTGGAAACTTAATTAATCATTAAGCATTGATTATTCGTGATATGGCCTTACTAATTTTCTAAAATGCTTTTCTTGTAACAATGATTAGTAATTTTTCCAAGCAAATAACACCATTACTCTTTTTTAATATATAAAATCCTTTGCTTTCGCAGTTGATTGATGAAATAATTTAACAACGATGTGCATAAACTGAGGTCTAGAACCTTGAAAGCAACTTATCTACTGTTTAATCAGACAGAAAAATAGTATTAAATTCAGGAATTTATTGTCGATCGAGTGCTGACGAATAGGCTGTGTAGTAGTTTATAGGCAAAAATAACAGCTTTTCAATCTCGATAAAGCTTTGCAAATGAAGTGTTGCTGTGGGCAAAGCAGATTCCACTTCAAAGATCAACCTCCTCTGTACTTCAAAGAAAACTAAGCACGTTAGTCTTCAATGACTTGACTGATTTGCTTTTACGACTTGTATAAGATTTCGATCATCAAGACTAAATCAAATATCGTGCATTCATGGAGCCAGCTTGGCACGTAACAATCACACACAAACACAAATATCATTGTACGTAGTTCTTAATTTTTAGAATTAAACGTTTGAAAAGAGTTGAGAGGTTTTATCGAAAATGATGTAGAGTGCATGTAAGATCAGCATTCAGTGGTAAATGAAGGAGTGGGAGAGAGATTTGCAGAGGTAGGACCAATTTTCTGTTTGTTCATTCACTGTTTTTTGAAAAAGAAATCATCAGCTACTGTCTTAGTTTTTCTTGAAATTTTATCGTAAGAACCCATTACTGAGCCAAGATTCTGGTAAAATAAGTAATATTTTTCCCAATATTTAGTCTTTTTTAGAGAAATCTCTATTTATTTATGATGACAAGCGCCACTGCTGAAAGAAAACTATTTTTTATTCTTCAATGTCTTTTTTTATTTTTATTATTATTCCAATGTATTGTATATGATTAATTATTGTGTAAATTATTTTTTTTAATAATTTAAGTTATTTAGATCATAGTTTTAACCAAAAATTTTTAATATGCTATTGACTGAACAATGTTTTCAAATACATTTTTAACAAAAAAATCTATTTAAATCAAATCAATCACAACTAAAAATAATTTTTTTAAATCTATTTTTATCAAAACTCAAACATAAAAACTATTACAAAAACGTAATTCAATTTTAATTATAAAAGAAATATTCCATCACTACTTACTATCTTATTAATTATAAAACCTGGCTATCTCATGGACATGGAAGACTCGGGGCTTCAACCATAACAATCTTAGAAATAAAATCGAAGAGTTACTGAAATTATTTGTATTTGTCGTTGCAAGCAGGTTGATCAGACCCTTTGGAAAAGCTACGGCTTTTGGCTCTCTTTCTTCTTCTTCTTTTTTATCTAGCTAGGAGTTTTTCTTCAAAAGCAAATTATTTTAAAAATAAAAATATTATTTTAATTTATTTATAAATAAAAAATATTTTAAAAAACAATTATTATTATTTAAAAAAAAAAACACCCCTTTAATCCTCGTCGGTTTAAATGTGAATACGGAAGCCGTGTACACCAGCACCCAATTCCATGACAAATTAGTTTCGGACTTTAGACATGTTTAGGAACGTGGTTTAACCAGGGTTTCTAAAAAATTTGAATTTTGTTTTGTTAAAATTTAATATGGTTTGTACGTTTTGGATCTTTTTAATATGTTGATATTAAAAATAATTTTTAAAAAATAAAAAAATATTATTAACATATATTTTAGCATAATTTTTTTTTTTAAAAAATAATTACTAACATACTATCAAACAAGCTATTCAGAACAAGCCCGTGGAAGATTAAATAACGGTTCAATAGAGCGAGGCCTGTGTATCCAGAGGACTTGAAAAGAGGCAAATTAACATGTAATCATATTAAATTAGCATCGGCCTAGGTTTAGTGGACCTACATCTTGAAGCCTATGTCAGTTTACACCTTATTCTCTCCTTATTTAACATCATGATATTTTAAAGTATTTTTTATTAAAATAATTTTTTATTTTTTTAAATTTATTTTTAATATTAATACAATAAAATTATAAAATAACATTAAAAAAGTTAATTTAAAATAAAAAAATTAAAATTTTAAAAATATAGTTAAATTACGCTAACAAGTAACAAAAATCATTTATAAATAATTGAAAATTAAAAAATACATCAAAATAATATTTTTTTATTTTTTTAAAATTATTTTTAATATCAGCATGTTAAAATGATCTAAAAATTTAAAAAAAATAAATTTAAAAAAAATAAATTTTTTTTGATTATTTTTAAATACGTAAAAACATAAATATCGCTATTGAATGAGGACCCTGCACTTCACTCCAAACGTAAGATATTTTCTAGTTTTTGTTACTGGTCGAGTGGATGACTAAAGCAAACAGATAAGAGAGACAAAGTTGCGGTGTCGTTTTTATGGCCATGTGGCGGCTGCCCGTCGAGAAGATAAGCTTTAAAACATCTATAAGCAATTTTTTGTTCCAAAAAACAAGCAAGTAGGCAATATTAGTGTATTAATTAATTAACTTAATTTACTCTTTTTTGAAAAAGACAAAATTTCTATAATTACTAGCAGCCAAAAGTTCTGTTCATGTCTCCATGCAAGAACAATAATACATTATTCCATTACAATCATTAAGTAATATTTTAAAAGGTGTGGGGAAAGCAGTATAACTTCTGCACGTCTTTCACTTATTAATATATTATATTATATTATTATTATTATTATATTATATTATATTATAGAATTATAGTTTTTTTTGTTTTAATTTTTTTTTTGGTTTTTTAAATGAAATTTTTTTGTTTGATTTAATTTGTTAATATTAATTTTTTTTTATTTAGTTATCAAATTTTCATGATACGGATCTTGAATTTGATGGGTTAACCTGATTTGATGAGTTAACCCGGATTTTTTTTCTTTTTAATTAATTTTGTCGTTTAGTTTAATTTGTTAATGTTAAATTTGTTTCTATTTAATTATCAGACTTTCATGACATGTATCCTGGGCTTGATGGGTTAACTTGATTTGATGGGTTAACCCAGTTAATTCTTGGTAAACCCGTCAATTTTTTTTTATTTAGTTATCAAACTTTCATGACGCGAATCCAGGTTTTATGGGTTAACCTGGTTTGAAGGGTTAATCCAATTAATTCAGATTTTTTTTCTTCATTAGTTTTTTTCTTCCTGTTGGTTTTTTTGATTTGTTTTTTTCTTTTTAATTAATCTATTTAATTATCATACTTTTATGACACGACCTTATAACCAGACCCACATCCAATATTCTTGGGTCCGGTGTTGCAGTCAGGCTCACTTAAACTTGGGTCATGCAAGTTTAATGTTATTATTAATATTATAAATATTACTCTTAGATCAGGCGTTACAGTCAAACTCAAAACTCTTGGGTCTAGCTTTGCAGAAAAACCCAAGACTTTTAAATTTTAGTTTTTTTTTATATTTTTTATGCAAAAAAAATAACTCGTGGCATCGCGCGGGTTATGTAACAAGTTAAAGAACTCTAAAACGCGTGGGATATTCACTGTAGCAGGTTGGGTTTTTTTTTTGTAGCTGGTTTTTTTTAGCAGGTTTTTTTTTCTTTTGTTTTTTTTACATGTTTTTTTTTTGCTTTTTTTTTTACCCAAAATTGATTCCTTCTTCTTTTTTTTTTAATTTTTTTTTTCAAAATTATCTTCGCTAATTTTTTTAAATATTGAACTGGTTAAAAATTTAACTATGTAGTTTTTTTCTTTAAAACATTGTGAATTGCTATAATATTCTCATACATTTTTTTTATGATTTCTTTATTCCTTTTTTTTTCAAAATGGTCTTTGTAGATTTTATTTTTTTTATATTAAGTTGGTTGAGAATTTAACTTTGTAGTTTTATTTTTTAAAAAATAATATGGATTGTTACAGTGTTTTCTCTACATAGTTTTTGTGTTTGCTGCAGTGTTTTTCCATATATTTTTTTAAAAAATTATCTTTATCGAATTTATTTTTTCAATATTGAGCTGGCTGATAATCTAGCTTTAGCTTTCCCCATATGTTTTTTTTTTATTTTTTTTTATTTTTCTTTTTTTCCAAAATTGTCATTTTTTACATATTTTCTTTTTTTTGTTTTTTTCATAATTATTTTTGTTGATTTTATTTTTTTACTATTGAGCTGGTTGAAAATTTAGTTTTTTAATCTTTTTCTTTAAAACGTTGTAGCTTTCCCCACGTGTTTTTCTTTAGCCTTTGTCAGTTTTCTTTATATATTGAGCTGGTTGAGAGATTAGTTTTGTAGCTTTTTTTTAAAAAAAAATACTATGGATTACTACAGTATTTCCCTTACATGGTTTTTGTTTGGCTACAGTGTTTCCCCCACAAGTTTTTTTTTTAAAATTATCTTTGTTAAATTATTTTTTTCAATATTGAGTTGGTTGAGAATTTAGCTTTAGCTTTAGCTTTCCCCACTTTTTTTTTTAAAAAAATTTCCCCACGTTTTTCATTATAATTATAATTATATTGTATTATATTATATAACTGTTTTTTTCTTTTGTTTTTTCTTTTTATTTTTTTTAATGAATTTTTTTTGTTTGATTTAGTTTGTTAATGTTAATTTTTTTTATTTAGTTATCAGATTTTCATGATACGAATCCTCGGGTTTTATGGGTTAACCTGATTTGACGAGTTATTTTTTTCATTTAGTTTAGTTTGTTAAAATTAATTTTTTTTCTATTTAATTATCAGACTTTCATACTTTCATGACACGTATCCTGGACTTGACGAGTTAACTTGGTTTGATGGTTAAACCCGGTTAATTCTAGGTAAACCTGTCATTTTTTTTCTATTTAGTTATCAAACTTTCATGACGCAAATCTCAGGTTTTACGGGATAACCTGATTTAAAAGGTTGACCCAATTAATTCAATTTTTTTTCTTCATTAGTTTTTTCCTTCCTGTTGATTTTTTTCTTTGTTTTTTCTAATTAATCTAATTAATTATCACACTTTTATGACACGACCTTATAGCCAGACCCGCATCCAGTATTCTTGGGTCCGGTGTTACAGCCAGACTCACTTAAACTTAGGTCATGCAAGTTTAATTTTATTATTAATATTATAAATATTACTCTTAGGTCAGACGTTGTAGCCAAATATAAGATTCTTGGGTATAACTTTGCAGAAAAACCCAAGATTTTTAAATTTTTATTTTTTTAATATTTTTTATGCAAAAAAAATAACTCGCGGCGTCGCGCGGGTATCAAAGCTAGTATCTAATTAAATCGTGTAATTCGCGCACACAAAAAAGCACTGTGAATTCTTTTTTTTTTTTCCTTTTAACTTTTTTTTTTCGTTTTTTTTTTTAAAATTATTTTTTTTCATCTCGTGTGTGTGAATATGAAAAAAAATAATTCCACGCCGGCTTTTTGCTTGTTGACGAACAAAAACGAAGTTACACACGCGGAATCTTCTCAGAGGAAGACAAACTTCATTACAAGTCCGTCTGCAATGCACAAAATATCATTTCACTAGTGGCCACTTGCAAAGCCAACAACTTTGATTATGCAAGATAACAATATATTTATCTTTTCAAAACAAAATGATTCTAGCTACGACTAGTTACTACACCAGCCAGCCAACACGAAAATCAATTTTAGTTCTAGATGTGAGTCACCCCAACACAGGCAGATCATTCTTTGTACTGTTGTACTCTTCCTCATCCATGGTGTCACAAATTGTCCTGCCCCTTGTCTCCGGCAAGCATATCACAAACAACCCACAAATCCCTATTACCATCCCAAATATCCCATATGACAGAAACCGATTCTTACTTCCAACCGCCACCAGCACCGGACTGAACATACCCCCGAATACAAGAGATTGTCTAGCCATTGATATTGCCGAATTCCTCACACATGTAGGAAATAACTCTAGTGTGTGTATCAATGAAATGTTGAATGCTGTACATGCACAGAAAAAAGATACCAGCTCCAGCCCCATTTGTAGATTTGCAGATGTCTCGCCCATCACAACTGAAAGGATGCTACAAACCCCACTTAGAGTGGTGAAAACAAGCAGCGAATCCTTTCGGTTTAGTTTGTCTACGAGGAAGAATGTCACTAATGAGGCTGGTAGCTCTGACAAGGCATTAAATGTGACACTCAAGTAGAGATTGAATGACAAATTTCCAAGGCCTAGTGGCATGCCGTAATACACCATTCCAATACCGAATACCACTGCCATGACTGTCAACAGTCTTCTACAAGCCCACTTTTTCTTCAAGAGAATCTTGATTGCTGAATAAGTATCAACATTCCATGTCTCTTTCCCGAATTCCAAATTTGAGAAGCTCATGAGTATGCCACTGCTCCCAGCCGCAGCAATACTCTTCAGTATAGTCACGGCTTCTTCTTTACGTCCGCGAACAAAAAGCCATCTTGGAGACTCTCGAACTAAGAAATGAACTAATATGGAGTAGAAAATTGTTGGTACTGAAGTCCATAGATAAAGAGTTCTCCAAGAGGAACCTCTATTCATATATGCAAAAGCTGGTAATGTTAAAAACCCTAGCGTGAAACAAAAGAAACCAATAACTCCTACCTGGCTTCGCCAACGTTTCCCTACAAGCTCAGTTGATAACACAAGGGCGCATGTTCCAATTGTTGCACGGCCGACACCATTAACGAATTTCAAGGCCGAGTAGATCCATATGTTGTTGGAGAAGACAGTGAATAATCCAGAGAAAGACATCATTAGGCATGATAGAAACAGCAAATTCTTGCGACCAAGCAAGGAATCAGCAAGCGTGGCTAGCATCAGTCCTCCAATGAGGCACCCCATGAAAAATGAAGATGCGGGTAGGCCTTTGATTATTGAACTAGCACATTGAAGTCCCCATTCTGATATGATTGATGTGTCCTTAGGGCTATCCCAAGCCCATGAATTTTGAGGAAGATGGCAAATGTCGGAGACTGAAGTACATGAATCACTTGTGCAGTGCCATTTTGGCTCAGCATCAGTGAAAACACTAATGAATGTTTGTTGTGCATCAAACACCCATGCAAATGACACAAGGATGGCTTGGAGGAGTTGGGCGAGCCCAAACTCTCCAATACAACGTTCAATGGTTTCATCAAGGGAGGGAGGTTGTTTTGACTCATTGGAAGGGTCCGGTCGAGAGAGAAGAAGTGGCGTTGAATCTGCCATACTTTAGTTACAATCACTCAAATACCTTAATCTCATGGGTTTTAGGCTTAGAAGAGGGAGGAGGTTTTATAGGGGTCTAATTGGCCCGTATTTTTTTTTTCTTTTTGGACTGGTCAATCAGAAGGTCCATGATGTGTTTGTGATGTGTTTGAGAGTCAGTTTACTGGAATTATTTTAAAAAAAATTATTTATCTAATTATTTTTAGTATTTTTTTAATAGCTTGGATATTATAATATCAAAAATAAAAAATAGTTTTTTTAAGTAAAAAATATTTTTTAAAATCATAAATCACAAAATAAAACACACTCTTAATTAATTAAGTATATATATATACATATACACTGATGCAGCATATAAATCTCTCTAATACTCTATCAACTTAAAATTTGGAGATTTAATTGTGTAAAAATTCAGATTTTTTTCAAGTGGAGTGTGTGTGTGTGTGTGTGTGTGTGTGTGTGTGTGTGTGTGTGTGTGTGTGTGTGTGTATCATAAAATACTTTAAAATTACAACATTTAATTTGTTACTAATGATTTTGGAAGAACTTAAAATATAAGAGTGGCGGAGAACAGCACATGGTATCATAACTATGTGCCAGATCAGCAACTCATATGTGACGCCATGGATTATTCTAGACAACGGGTAGGAACAATTAACCTTCTTATCTTACATACAAATGATATATATATATATATATATATATATATATATAAGAGAAAATTTCATTTAAATAAAATTAAATATAGATATTTTTATCATAATTTTTTTTATATGTGTACATGTTTTTTATATTAAAATAGATTTATAAAATCAATATTGATAATTAACTATAAAATATTTTTCACTATTAAACAATGCTATGTGAAAACTATTGATATTACTTGCTATATTAAAATAGCTGGGTGTCAACTTATCCTGTAAAAGAGGTGTTTTGTTTTGCATTTTTTTTTATTTTTTTTTCATTTTACTTTTTAATATTTATTTAATTTTAAATTTGTTTCATAAATTTTTGAAATTTAATTTCCATGAAGTTATCGCAATTTTAAAGAAATAACAATGTATTTGATTTTACGAGCATCTATTTTTATTATTGTATAGCTAAGAAAAAAATAGCTTTTTAAAAATAAAGTTTTAAACTTAGTAGAGTTTATAATCTAAATTACAGATTTAACAGATTAAACTTGAAAATCGAGTCAATTAAGTATATTTCAATCTCAATATTAAAAAAATTCTTATTAAATTTATTTTTAAAAATTAAACCATGTTTTTTTTACTAATTATCTAAATTGTCTTAAGATTAGTTAAGTTAACAAAATCATGTCAAAATAAATTTTATATAGTTTAATTTAGAACTCGTAAGATATGAAGTTAAAAGATTTTAAAATTGATTTATAGGATAAGCTTAATAAAAATATCAAAAAAAAATCTTATATAAACTAAATATATTTTTTTCTAAATGTTTTTTATTAAAGCCCGTGTAGCGCGAAATGTAAACAGGCTGGATCTAATAAATTAATTACATGTGAATATCTGAATTCGGACCAGATATGAGCTGGAAACCTATCTATTTAGAATCCATCGGTTGTTCTGTGATGTGTATCCATGTCAATGTCACAGAGACCATGGGCGGGCGATTAAATTAATAATAATAATACATCTAACTGTACAAGGCAATATAAAATTTCATTAATGGTATGCTGATCTGTGGAGTGAATATGTGTGTCAAACTCAGGTTGATAATAATTATCAATAAATAGTACTCTCTAAAAATTGCTTTCCTTTTTAATAAAAAAACAATTATTGATTTCCTTGGACAGAAGAAGATTGACATGTGATGATAGTAAGTATTATCCATTATAAGTATTTTCAGACATCCGTTTGCAAGATTTGGAAGCTCTAATTATACATAAAAAAAAATATATGTACACATATGTTTTATACAATACACACATGTATATTTATAAAATTTTATATTAAATATCTTATAAGTTAGATATTTATATAAGATATTTATATAAATATCTTAAATATTTTTTAGATATTTATTTTAAAAAAATTTATATATGCAAGCTTTATCTTTTTGGACAAAAAGTATATGAAGGTCAAAAAAATTAAAGTTTGTCTCTATAGACTTTAAATCTAACACCACAAGAGACTTAAAAAAGATTTAAGAAACATTTAAATATAGAGAAAACTTATTATTTCCGTTACTTGTACAAACACCATATTGACTTAAACTTGAGTGTGTTTTTCTTGTAGGTGTCACCGGGCCTACTAAGTTTTTATAGTTTAGTTTTATCAACTCATGAAAAGCACTCTCAATCTTTCTACTAAGGATAATTTCTAGTCTCATTAATTAACATCGTGTGTGGGAAGGTTGGCCTCGAGGTGGTGAGGCCTTCAAACATCTTCTTTATGTATAATGAGAGTTATAATTGTTATTTGGCCTTGACTAGACAAATGACCTTCAATGTAATCACTTTTCTTGTCTAACTTGGTCATTTATTTTAGTTTGTCATTGTTGTTTCTAATTTTCTTGTCTATGACAGACTTTCATGATATGCGTCCTGAAACACCCCACCCCACCCCACTAGTAAGATATTGTCTGTTTTATTTCACGAGCCTTATAGAATTGTTCTGACTTTCATGATATGTGTCCTAGAACACCCCCACCCCACTAGCAAGATATTGTCTATTTTGGCTCATGAGCCTTACGGATTTGTTCTTGGCAAACCACACATGGCCTCAAAACACGTCAAGGTGAGCATGCTCCTATAAGACCCTCATCGAAGTCCTCACCCGCCAATGTGAGATATTACAATCCACCCCTCTTAAGTAGCTTGACGACCTTGTCGGCATCACCGAATAGCCAATGAGCCGGGCTCTGATACCAAATTGAAACACCCCATCCCACTAGTAAAATATTATCCATTTTAGCCCACGAGCCTCACAGATTTGTTCTTGGCAGCCATGCATGGCTCCAAAATGTGTTTTACTAGTCAAAGTGAGCATGCTCATATAAGGCCATCCCCAAAGTCCTCACCCGCCAATGTGGGATATAACACGTCCATTCCAAGAGATACTGGATGATCAAAAGGAACCATGTAAGGGAGGTTATCACTTAACATAGAGCAAACTAGATTGCCCTTTAACGGCTAAAGGATTAGAAAGATGTTGTGAAGGCCGAACTAAGAGATTTCGAAGTGTCCCATGCCTCTTTGAAGGATAACATGCAAGTTGTTCTTCAACTGGGATCTACCAAAAAACAGCTTCGAGCGGCTTATAATGAAGTAGATGCCCTGAAACAGGAGAACCTTAAGGCGAGGACCACGAAAAATGGTTTGATGGTTGAGCTTGTTGCTATAAAGGAAGAAACTCATAGCTCTTGGTGCATCTAGAGACTCTAAGGAATTCTCTTGTGGAGTTTCAGGAATGTTTTGAAGGGTCTGTAGCTTTGTCCGAAATGGTTGGAGACAAGATTTTCCTTGTCATGTCTAACATGTGCTTCTTCAATCAATTAAGGGGAATACAAGTGAGCTTCAGTGATGCCTTCTATTTAGTCCTTGCGCTAGACTTTGTTGACATGTTCTCTGCTAGGGCTGCAACTACTCCATATGAGAAATAACTTGCCCAAAAACCTGATCTAGATATCTAAGTCTTAGCCTCCTATCTTCTTTTAGCCATGTAAATAACTCAGCTCATGTGAGAATTTATCCTTTTGTATTCTCTTCTATTTATGAACTTTTTATATTTTATTTCTATGTTATGGATTTGTTTAGTATATATAGATATATATCACGCTTGATACGAATAAAAATATTGTATAAAAAAGAACTTTATGTATAATTCCAATCTTATGTATAAAAATTACTCGCAACACATTGATAATTTTTTTTTAAAAACTAATCTTATGTTATTGGCCAAAAGAATTATATATCCGATAAATAAAGAGTCCTTAATGCAAGGTAAAAGGTCCAGAAGATTTCTTTGTCGGCATACATTCATGACCCGTCGTCTTTTGTCAATCAATCCTTCGCATCTTTAATTCCACTAACATGCTACATCTACATGTTCCACGGGACCAATATATTTCAAAAAAGCAGGAAAGATTATTATGATGGCGACTTGTTTTGGCACACACTTGCCACAATTTGTGAATTTAATTATGCAAAATATGGTATACAATCTGAAGAACCCGTTTGCGTGCAGCAGGAAATTTCATAGGCAATTCAAGTCATGTTGACAAGTTCAAAAAAACCAGCAACAACGGTGGCTTTCAGCTTGTTATCATGTTTCCGCAATATTGAGTAAAGCCGTGCAAGAGATGTTGGGCAATCATCTCAAATTCAATAATTGTGTTGTAACATCTGGATTAGCATTCCCAAACTAGAAGAATCTGGATTAGCACAATAGCGAGAAAATATCACAGAAATGGTGGATGACTCGTAACATCTGTTGTTAATCCATAAATAAACCTTTTTTTTAATTTTCGGAATCTCCATAAATAAACTTATCGCTACAGCATATAGCAAGCAGGGAATTTTGACTATGAATTGGCATGTTAGAGTTCTTGAGATTCACGAGATATAATATATAAATAAAAATTCCACAATAGTTGGAGGTGTCCAAATTTCTACCTTATATTTTTGCCTTTTTCGATGTGGGATAATGTATGCCTTTAGTTGGTGGACAGTTAATTAATTAAAAAATGGGCTCAATCAATTACTCTAGTGGATTGCTGGGTGATACGCTTTACATTATGATGGGTAGATGTATGATACCTTTTAAAGTTTTTTTATTTAAATTTTATTTATTTTTAATAAAATTATTAAAAAATACTAAAAATATTAATTTAATTTTTTTAAAATGAAACACATCAAAAATGAATTAAGCTTGTTTAGACCTACCAATTGCTCAATGCTCACTGCCTGTAACCATCATTTATATCTCGCTTGGGTCGTTGAGAGTGTGTGGTAAAGGCTTTTACACGTTGTGCCCTGGTGACGGTAGAATTTACTATTGTTTAGTCTGACGCTACAAATTGCGTGGCTAAAAACTAGAGAGCACTCAAATCTAAAATTACAATCTGGAAATTTTTTAGCAAGAAGAATATTCCAATTAGTAAAATCTTAATTTTAGCTAGTGTTCTTTCGTCTTAAATTAATTGTATAATTATATAAAAATTATTATATCAAAACAATAAGAGGAGTTCTCTGCAATTCGATGGATTTGCATACGATCTCAGGGTGGTTCGGTAGGACGAGATTATTATAATTTTAAAAGGTAGCTTAACTCATCAGATATTATATTTATTTTTAATAATTATAAGTTTAACTTTTTTTATAACCATTAAGAATTTTTATAATTATTAATTTTAAAATTTATAAAATTAGTTGAAATATATATAAATTGTATGAATATAACATTAAAAAAAAAATACACCCTGGCTACTTGGATTGGTATTCCACTCCTTAATTATTATTATTATTATATTTTTGTAATAGCTTGTTTTTTTTATAAGAAGCAAAAGCAAATTTGCATTAGCTATTTTAGCAGTCTAGAATTGCCAGCCTTCTCTGCATTTGCTATTTACATGTGGATTTATAGTATTTTCATCTCTGATAATAATATTATTTTAGCTCTAATTATGATATATATTGCTAATTTAGAGTATATATATACTGATAAGAAATCAAGTACTAGATAATTTTCTTAAATTCCTTCGCTGGCAAAACATGATGAACTTTTCGATGAGAGAAATACTTTGGGCAAAATGGCTACAACATAATTAATTAGAACCACGAGGAGGGTGATTAATTAGATTATTGAATTCCTAGTGGTATTGATTATTGAATCAGTCTTTGAACGGTAGAAAAAATCCTAGTGCCGCTTGAGTAGGAGGTGTAAGCATAAATAATCTGTATATAAAATTGTTTCCCCCTCCCACAATATCTTAATTTAATAATTTATCAAGTTATATGTTCCCGAGAGTGGAGATTTGTTGGGGTGGGTGTATTAATGAATTCAAATTTAGGTGGAGATATGCTAACAAAGTGTTCAGAATTGTAGTCTGGCATACTTAAAAGCATGAAAACAGTGTTATAGAGCGTAGTTAAGAACACAGCCAGGCATTTCCTTTCTTGGTAACAAAAAAGAAAAACATATACACAGGACCACTGTTTGCCAGTACTGGGCAATCGGCGGTGGGCAAAAGTCGTCGATCAGCCATGGATTTGCCAATAGTTGGCCCATCAGAACTTGCTAGTTGTCAACCAAATGGTTTATTGGAGATCATCAACTGTTTGATGAGTACTGCATGTTGTTCTAGACCAAACTTGATTGCTAATTAAGTTCCTACCCAATTGTATCATCTAGCAAAAATGCAAAAACATTACAGGAGAAGGAGAGAAAAAAAAAGAGAGAGGAAAATTTAATAGGGGACAGTTTCCAAGCGGGAAAATAGAGAATTAATCAGAAGTAATATAAAAAGTAGCTAGATGCATACATAAATGATTTGACTTCTTCAATTTCTTACCAGACACCCATAAAGATTTTATAATCAGCTTACATACGCGTTTGTATTATCCTTCTTCTCTTGTTCATCCATGGCATTGGAAAGTGACAAACCCCTGGTCTCTGGCAAGAAAATTACAAAGAAGATACAGGATATTTCTACTGATCCAAAGACTCCATAAACTACAGAATTATTTCTCCTGGCAGCTGAAACTAACAGTGGAACAAATATGGGACCGAAGTTTATAGCTTGCCTAAACATTGATGTGGCTGAAATCCTTACACAAGTAGGGAACAACTCTGTAGTGTATATTTGCAGGACGTTAAGTGCAGCACACGAGCAGAAAGCAGATGCTAAAGACATGATAATCTGGACAGTCTTTAGTTCTTCACCAATTATTGCACAGACAATGCTACATACCCCACTTGCAATACCAAAGGCCACAACTGAACTTCTCCTATTAAATCTTTCTATTACATAAGGGAGCAAAAGAATAGAAGGTATGGTCAAGGATGCAGTAAGTGTCACGCTAAGGTAGATGTTGAAACCCAAGCTTCCAACCCCCAAGAACATGCCATAGTATACCATTCCCACACCAAAACCAAGAGTCATTGCAGCCAACAACCTTTTCAAAGCCCATCTCCTCTCCAGCAAGCTCTTCATCGATGAATATATGTCAAGATTCGACTGCTCATGGTCGAGGGGCTTGAAGGCAGATTTTAGAATAGAGCTACTAATATTTTTTGTTGGAACCATTTTATTCAGAATTGCAACTGCTTCAGCTTCACGTCCCCGCATGCAAAGCCATCTTGGAGACTCACTAACAAAGAAATAAGCTATTATACTGTAAAAGATGGCTGGAATAGAGGTATAAATGTAAAGATATCTCCATGGAGAACCTCTATTCAAGTAAGCTATAAGGGGCAGTGAGAGTGCTCCTAGAGCAAAAAACAAGAAGCCCACCACCCTTACAAATCCACCCCATTTCTTCCCTGCCATTTCTGTTGACATCACAACAACACACGTTCCAATTGATGCGCGAAAAAGTCCACTAAGAAATCTCAAACCTGAATACATCCACACATTGGTGGAGAAGGCAGTGATAAGTGCCATTGTGGACATACCTAGACAAGTTAGGAAGAGCAACTTCTTTCTACCAAGCCAGGAATCAGCAAGCGTAGCAAGAGTAAATCCACCAATCAGGGAGCCCACAAAGTAACTTGAAGCCGGTAAGCCGACGATGACTGAACTGCCACATTCAAGGGCCCAATCGGAAACTATCGATGAGCTGGCTGGCTCATCCCAGGCCCATTCACTGTTTGAGAGATTGCAAAAATTGGAGCTTGAGTAACAAGTTTGATTACTAAAATCAGTGCAGTGCCATGAGGGTACAGCATCAGAAAAGTCACTAATGAAGGTTTGCTGTCCATCGAACAGAAATGCCAATGACACAAGGATGACTTGCAGATATTGTGCCGGTCCAGAACCTTCTATGTATTTTTCGATGGTGTCATCTAGCGAGTGTTGCTCCTGATGATCCAAGGTTTCTATGCCGGACGATAACTGGGATTTTGAGATAAGTGGAGCTGAAGCTGCCATGTTTTGGTATTTGGTTCTATGAGCCTTTTTTCTTCTGTTTTTTTAGTGGTAGAGATATGAAAATAGTGAAGCTAGCTTGTCTTCAACAATAAATCTTGGCCCATAGGGGGTAAGAAATTATAGGCTGGCCGGTAACTAGAGGTCTTATGTCTAAGGATCGCGTCGAAAAAAATAAAACCAAGTGAAGCTGATGATTAGGTTTTGGATAATCATATAAAACACGTCAGGGAGAATCATAGAAATAACAACAAGGACTATTATTAACAAGGAATCACAAGATTAGTGATGATGAAGAATCATGGAAAAAGCAACAAGGACTATTATTAACAAGAAATCAAAATTACTCTTGCTGGAGTCATGGAAATGATAGCATGCATGGACCACTTATGGCTGACAAATTATTGTTTAGGGCCACGTTAGTGATCGGCTCTGCTTGTTTTCGGCCATATGCAAATATAAAGTTGTGGTGCTGATGGAAGTTATTTTAAGTTATTCTACGGGTGAATTCTTGTACCCTAGTTTTGGTTTCCAGACTCAACCTGGATGGATCGGAAAATCCATCCATTGTGCAATAAAATAAATATACATAGAGAGAGAAGAACGTGATTTATTTGTAAAATAAAACAATATTTTTTTAATTAATTCTTTTTTATAGCCATCTTGCTTTGATAATTATTTTTGTTTTACTGAGTTTTATAATGCAGCAATAAAATACTGAGTTAAGATAAAATCTTTCATGCCACAAGAAACGAACCTTCTGTAAAGTTTGAAACAAATGAGCCCACAACAAAGAACAACCACATGGCTTGTCAAGAACACCTTCTGCAAATCATCTAGGTGGTGGCCTAGTGGTAAGAGTTTGGGATTAAGGGGTTTGCTCCCTCTTAGATCTCAGGTTCAAACCCTATGGCTGCTCATATGATGGTCACTGGAGGTTTACATAGTCGTTAACTTCAAGGCTCGTGGGATTAGTCGAGGTACGTGCAAGCTGGCCCGGACACCCACAATAAAAAAAAAGAACACCTTCTGCAAACATATGAGGCTGGGTTTGATTTTTGTTGTGCATCCCATCATTCTCGTACTACTTTACTTGTCCAATAAACTTAGGGTGTTCAGTAAACTTAAATATTAGTTATAATACTACTTTACTTGTCCAATAAACTTAGGGTGTTCAGTAAACTTAAATATTAGTTATAATACGTGTAATCTGAACTGTATATCTCAAGATTTTTTAAAAAACTTATTTTTTATAATAAAAAAAATTAATTAAAAAAAACACCTTTTGCAATGAAGATAAAGACACCATGTAGTGTTTTAGCTTTATAAAGGGGTGTTTTATTTAAAAATATAATAAAATAATTTTTTTTGTTTTTTAAAATTTATTTTCAGCATGAAGATATAAAAATAATCTAAAAATATAAAAAATGATTTAAAAAAAAACACGCATCAATTATTAAAGGACGTGCAACAATTGCCCGCCTCATGTCTTTTTTGCAATCTTTTCACAATTGCCGACACAGATTGATAAATATGTCTTCCTCGCTCCAGAGATGCTCTAAAGATGGATCGAGCAGGTCCCTTGGTTACATGTTACGTCCATAATCCATGTGACTATTGTCTGCCTACTGCACTGTATGGCAGTTGGCAGCCTTGTCATAGCAGGAGCAGTTGAAATTATATGCTTGATTGAAATTAAACTTTAATTAACTCACCAGAATACCAGATTACAAGCCTATATCCGACAACTATGAAGTCAGTGACACACCAAACAGTGCACAAACACCGAGGAATAATGCTTCATGCAATTCATACCTAGTCACAAGACAGTTCATGCTACATAATACATATCTCACTTGATATACAAAATTCAAGTGGTCGTCTTCTCCTATTTCACCCTTTTATCAATATTAAGGTAACAAAACAGGCAGCATGTCCACCAAACAATTGTTGCTAGGCAGAGCAATTGTTGTTTTGTTTTTGTATTTCACTTGGGCTGGGTTTCTAAGGCGGGTCATGAACTTCTGGGCTAAGGCTCTTGGGCCTGCGTTTTATGTTCTAGTTTGTTGGGCAAGTGTCAATTTTTGTGAGGGCCCAATGCGCGTAAACTTTCTAAAGTTTGCTGATCAGATAGCGAAGGGCGAACGCATCAACGTCAAAATGAATGGGCTATCTCGGGTAACTTTCTACCTGTCATGTTCCATCTTCACCGAGGTATGGAGGCGGAGTCACCACATCATCTTCACCATATGTAGGACATGTTTGGTATTTTAGAAGCTTTTGTGGCTAAGTGGCGGGAAAAAAAAAGTTTAGACAAATTATTTTTTTCGTGTATCAGTTGGTTGAAATATATATGATTGAAACTGAATTTGATGTTGATAAAAAAAAACATGTCTAATGGTTAAAAATTATCGTTAAAATTTAGCTGCTATGGTCAACCTTGTGACTTGTTCCGCCCCCGTCCCGGGTTCGACCCTCTATGTGCACGCCTGTCACCCCCGCGGTGCCTTACCTGCTCCTGGGCTTGCAGGATGTCCAGTGGGCCGTGGGGAATAGTCGTGGTGCGCGCAAGCTGGCCCGGACACCCCACGTAAATAATAAAAAAAATTATCTTTAAAATTAATGTTGGTAATATAATTACTTAAAAGCACATGAATCGTATTTTTAATTTCTAATTACATAAAGAAAAATATATTACCAATACAATATAAAAAGGTCCCAAGAAAAAAAGAACACCCGTACTTGTGATGTCTTAGAGTTTGGTCTCATGAGATTGTCTCAAGTGCAAAGTTGCCCTCTTTTTGTCGAGCATTCTTTTGTATCTTGCAATTTTTTGCAGGGTGAGATGATGTTAACGTCATGGCTGTCTACATGAAATACAAGACTAAGATGTGATAGACCAGCTATTCTTATGTAATCATGTGCATAAATTTTACCATGTGTCTCGATGTCAAATTAATGTAGTATATATATCGATCCTGCTTATAGTTCCCAGCACATGAAAGTTACGTCTCAACCTTTCACCAAAACAGAGAGTGCTTTCGGCTTGGAAGATCACCCATCTCCCTCCATCTGCCTCTCGCCATTGATGCCGACTCTCCACCACATTAATCGCAATATTGAGATCCAATTGCCGGCCCACCTCTTTGTGGATCCCAGATGATAAGCTTTTTTTCAAAAAAATTACGACAACTTTACTATCAACGTCGAATATAAGTGCAAGTGGGCACCTAGTTTTTTCTTTTTTTTCCTTCTGGTATTCACTGACAAATCATGATCACTGATATTTAGGGTTTGATAAATTGGCTGACAGTAGTTATATATAAAATTAAAAGCGAAATTCGTCTGATATTAATTGTAAAAAAAAAAGAAAAAAAAAGAAATTCTGTGGTTAATGCTAATGATTAGGTAGGCTTATATTCGACGATTCTTCTTTTGGAGATTAAATTATCGCATGGTGACAAGATTATACGCTCGAGGGAACCATTTTGGGAAATGCAGATTTAATAATCACCATTAAAGAAGATACGGCCAGGAAGCTAGTGATTGCACAGAACCTCAATTGCGCAGTGTAAGCTCTGGATCTATTGACCGGAGAGGATTTTGTACTCAAGTATTTGTCAAACATTACCAAGAGCATCGTACCGATTCAAGAGTGTTGAAAAGACACCCAGGAATTCAAGAGAGGTTAATCGCTGTCCATTAACTAAGGAAAGGGAATATTGTAATTATTGCTTATTTAAATTTAAAGTCACCGCGCAGAAGTTAAATTTATTAAAATAACCTTTTATATTTTTAAAAGAGGTTTGCTACGTTTCCACACTCTTGCTTTTGACTGTTATTGGCAACACCGATCCCACTATTTTTTACGCTGAACCGATTTTTATCTACGATAAAAGTGAAGTGTACTGGAACATCATTAGCACATCATTTCAAAAATAAAACTCAATTTCTATAATGTCGATTTTTATTTTTTTAAAATATTACTTTTATCTAGAGTACTGGCGGGATATTAGAATTAAAATAAAATATTTATTCTAAAATAAAATATGTTTTGTAAGATGCGCTGTTTTACACACACACACACACAGATATATATATATATATATATATATATATATATATATATATATATAAAAAGTGGTAGGAAATTGGAAGTTTAATATAGGGTTCTTGAAAGAGTTTGATTCAAGGGGTGTGATGAGAAGGGTATATTTGTCATTAAAAAAGTTTAGAGCTCAAATCTTGAATAGTGTGTTATTTTATTATATAAAAATAAATTTCAGGTGGAAATATGTCAGTGGAGATGGTTGAAACAGGAAGAGTGTCCTTGGCAGCAGAACCCTACCACCATTATTTATCTATGTACGTCTCTAGTGCAGATAGACGTGGCTACAGCCATACCAGAAAACTCCCAGGAAATGTGTAGCAGATGAATAAACACTGGAGAAATGAATGAAATGAAGTATCGATGTTGCTGTGGGCCAATCATGAAGACTTCACTGCTCTTATTACGCAGTGATTTTAAGGAAGATTACCCCTGAAGACCAGGGTAATTAGGAGATAAAAAAATGTAGGGTATGATCAAAGGGAAGAAAGAGAGAGCTAAATTTATCTCCAAAATATAGAAAGAGACAGCCCCTAATCCATCCGGCTCCTCTCACCTGGAGTTTCTCAAGAGAATCCCTGCAGAAGTTAAACGACAAGAGGAGTCTAAAAGGAAAAAAAAAAAAAAAAAAGAATAAAGCGAAAGACATCCCAACATGCAAGTCTGTATTATAATAATTACCATCATCTGCCGTTGGACAGATAAGCTGTCCCTTTTTGTCTCTTCCTTCTCATTCTTAGCTCTACTCACAACCGTAATAAACGCTTTTATATACAACTTCTGTTCACTTTAACTTTAAACCCCATTCTTCATCTCAACAACTTTCACTTTCTATTTCTTAACATTAATCTCCTCGCAACCATGGGC
Organism: Populus nigra; assembly: GCF_951802175.1. NCBI lineage: Eukaryota > Viridiplantae > Streptophyta > Magnoliopsida > Malpighiales > Salicaceae > Populus > Populus nigra. The sequence goes on from NC_084857.1 coordinate 5,230,716, forward strand.
TCAAGAGCAAGAAGGAAGCAAAGATGGTGCACACAAACCTTAACTCCGCTGCTAGAAGGTCCTGACCCCGACATGCAAGAAGAAGGTAACAAAAAGGAAAGCTCATGGGAAGTAATTCGTGAATGGTTTCGATTGCAAAAGGGTCTTCCAGCAGGTAACAGTTTTTCAGTATCGTTACATGGGAGTATTCCAGTCAAAGGACAAGATTTAAGGCTTTTACTTGGAGTTTTGGGCTGCCCTCTAGCTCCAATCCCTCTAGTTAACGACCCCATTCATCGCATTCACATTAAAAACACTCCTATTGTAAGTTCTTCTACACTACTTATCCATGTGTTTATTTTCTTAATTCGGCAACTCCATCTTATCAATTTTTTCTATAGGAAAATTCTGCCGCGCATTATATCATCCAACAATATTTGGCAGCAACAGGGTGTTTAAAGCAACAAAAATGTATGAAAAACATGTATTCAACAGGGAGTGTGAAGATGATTCGTTGCGAGACAGAAATTTCCTCGGGAAAAAACGTGAAGAGCTTGGGGACTAGAAGTGGCGAAAATGGGTGCTTTGTTCTTTGGCAAATGTTGCCGGGGATGTGGTCTCTTGAATTGGTTGTTGGGGAAAATAAGGTCATAGCAGGCAGCGATGGGAAGACCGTGTGGCGTCACACTCCTTGGCTTGGCACTCATGCTGCCAAGGGACCCCAACGCCCTCTACGTCGCATAATCCAGGTACAAACTATATATATAGTGCATCAAATTCAATATTAATCTTGATGAAATTGCCCCCTTAAAGATTGAAGACCATAGTTTTAGTTAACCATAAAGAAACATTAGCCAGAAAACTAGTGATCTAAAACTGGTAGTGCAATATCGGGCTATGAGGGAGAAGAAACAACAGGGTGAACTGAGGAATATTTCTGTTTTTCTCTAGGTTGAAGACTATAAGACAAAATTAGGAACATTGCTTTTTACTCTACAATTTACTTTTAACCTACTTTAATCGAATTTACATACCAGACATAAGGATGGGGATGGAAGACCAATACAACTTTTTTTCTTTAAAATAAAATAAAATTTGAAGACCTATCTATATGTGTAGATCACAATCCCGAGAAATGGTAGGATCTATGTACAAGTAGCTGACATGATAGGGAAACTGTCTTGAGCTTTACCAGACAGACTAGCTTCTTTTTTTGAACTCTCACGTTATTCAGAGTTAGGAATGGCACGTGATTTTGTTTTTGACGTCATCTTTGATCATGTTCAAAGTATATACACATATATTTTTGGGACTGCAGCTTGTAATCATCCTTTTGCACTTTACTTTTCCTTTTTTGCACTTTAGTGAATAACACCTGATTTATTGCATTATCGCCCCTTGCTTTTCTTGCCTTCCCCCCCTCTTCTTTGTTTATTTTCTTCTCGTTCCCATGTCAATCGTTTTCCTTCTCTCCTTTCTCCAATAGTATGAAACTATCGTGGCATACTTGAAAATTGAAATCCCTGTACCTCGTCCGGGGCTCCTTCCTTTGCCTCTAGCCCCAAGTGACGGAGGGATGAACATTCCTTCGGAGTTTTTGGGCCAAGCCCCGTTTCCCACAAAAAACCAGGGAATTAGTCATAACTTGTGAAGGAACATTTATGCTTAGGTTTCTTTTTTTTTCAGGAGTGGCATCCCCATTTTGTACATGTTTCCTTTGCTTGCCATGACATGAGAGGAATCACTGGCCTGCAGCTGTTGAGATTTTGTGCACCTTAAATAAAAAGCATATGATTCTACTTCCTTTATTTTCATGTATTATTGAAATTGCATGGTTGTCAAAGCTGAGCTAGAATATGTGTGGAAGTACCAAAATATTTGGACCTCCCTCGTCATCATATCCTTGTTCTTTTACTCATTAATAATTCGAGACTTAGATCAGCTATCCTCCATTCTCACACGAAAAGATAGGGATCAGTGTAGCTAACAGTATTTCATTGAATTCTTTGAAATTTATGAATTTAATTTGTGGTTCTTTCATTTGATTTCAGGTGTCTTGTCATGCTTCCTTAGTTTTATATATATATATATATATATATATAAAAGCTCAAACCTGAAACCTCTTAAATTACAAGTTATTAGTACCCTGTCCTGCATCTAATTATGTGCTCGAACACTAATATCACCTAAAACTTAGACCTTTTCTTCGTGCACTCAATTAATCATGTGGTGGTATTCCAGGGCCTGGATCCAAAGAGTACAGCCAGCTTATTTGCTAAAGCACAATGCTTAGGGGAGAAAAGAATTGGCGAGGATGATTGCTTCGTTTTGAAAGTAGCTGCTGATCGAGAAGCTGTAATGGAAAGAAGTGAAGGGCCAGCTGAGGTGCTTAGGCATGTACTGTATGGCTATTTTTGCCAAAAAAGTGGCCTCTTAATGTATTTGGAGGACTCCCATCTAACAAGGGTACAAACTCCAGAAAATGAAACTATCTATTGGGAGACTACTATAGGAAGTAGTATTGGCGACTATAGAGATGTGGATGGTGTGTTAATAGCTCATCAAGGAAGGTCAATTGCTACAGTTTTTCGATTCGAGGAAGTGTCAGTGCAACACAGTAGGACTAGAATGGAAGAAGTATGGAGGATCGATGATGTCGTGTTCAATGTGCCAGGGCTTTCCATGGATTATTTCATCCCTCCTGCTGATATCTATGATGCTTCTCCATGATTAACTTGCATTAACTATAACTATGTTTTTGATCTAATTGCAATACTGGTGGGGTTTGTGGTGTATTTAATCTTCAAGTGTAGTATGTAACCGGTTTCCAAGCCACGAAGAACAAAATGACCAATTCAAGCTTGGGATGGAATAAGATGTTAAGTTTATTAGGTATTCACAGGCGTTAAATCTATAATATAGCTAGGTGAAAAGTTGTATTCAAGCTTGTTATAATCTTCCCAAGTCTACTTTTGAGTTGCTACTGAGAAATTGAAAATCGGAGAGCGAATCTTACTGACACTGGCGAGTGTTTGTCTCTTCCGAAAGAAAACTCATGAACTGGGATTTGCATCGAACTTTGAAGGGGATAAAGCATGGGCTGGGAAGAGCCTGATCGAGGACACAGAAAAAACTCTAAGCTGGACTTATTAACCTTAGAAATAATTTGTAGTAGGCCATTTGTAATTATGGGCTTAAAGCGCCGTGACCAAGTAATCAAGCAACAAACCATATTGTAATTGTCTCAGCCTGTTTTGGGCCTTAAACCCTGTCATGGAGTTTTTTTTCTTTTCTTTTTTGAGAATAATTGCTTCGCTTGGATTCGAAGGGAAAACACTTTTTTTTTAAAAAAAGTTATATTCTTATTTATTTTATAAATACTGTTATTTCGATTTCATTTAGGTAGAATGTAGATTATTAAATCCAAGAAAGAAATGTGATACATGAAGTTTACTTCATAAGAAACTTTATGCATCCAGCCATCCACCATAAATACGAAGCATTAAAATGATGCTGATAAGAGGATGCGTTGAAGCTTAAATGGTGAATTGTCCCGACGTTAACCCATGGAAATTAATTGGGGGGTGGGGGGGGGGGTGTCGAGTCCAATTATTTTTCTGCATAACTCGAAGAAAATTCTTAAATCATATATATTTAACACGTATAATTCAACGCCCCCATAACTTTAAGATGAGAAAAACATATCCCAGTTCCCAAGAACAGAGATCTGGCAACTCACAGGCCCACCTCTTAGGAGGTGCTGCGCCTTAGCCTACAGATCGGAGTCTATGGGAAGCAATATGAGGTCTTTTTTCCATGTAACTGTGGTGATTTGATGATATGTGGAATCCAATATGTGCTGAATATTAGTTTCACTTTGACACAAGTTGTTGCGGTGGTTCACAAAATTCTGCCGTGGACTGTCCTGCTTGTTACAAAGTAGCACCTAGGATTTTTAAAACTTTAAGCATAGGGGGGCATCAGGCAGCTCGATAGGACGTCGTGTATTTTGAAACAGAAATTCTATTTCAGAAGCTTTAGCTCGTTCAACGAAAACAGCTCCACTAAGAGCATTTCGGTGTGGTAAGGCCCAGGCGAGTTTAGACCGTCTCCGAAAGGTTTTCATTCTTATTTTGGGCCAAGCATATTGAATGTCCCGTGCCCTCTTTTTATTTTTTCAATGGCAATCAATTGACCTTTTATTATCAATGATAAATTCATAACCGAATAAAGGAAGTTTGTGTGCGCGTATATGTCCCCCCCCCTTTTTTTCCCAAGCCTTCATCTTAATCGCCAACCCATTTTTTCCATGGTTTGAATCTGATATCTCTCCATGGAAAATTCAACTATTTCCTGCTAAAGTACTGTCTCTTAGTGCTTCAACCCTCGTCCTTTATTATTCTTACTAGAAGGTTTGCCTGCCTTGCATCGCAGATTGGGTTAAATTTTATATAATATAAAAAAAAATGTTTGGGCAATTAATGATGATTTGAGTCGATCCTAATTAATTTAACAAACTCACCACCTACAATATGATCCTGAGATAAAAAAAACAATATTACTTTTTTAAAAAATCAAAGTTAAATAAAAAGCCATTGAAAAAAAATTGAGTCAGCCTAAGATGACTAACTTGTGACTTGGGATAGCCCAACAGAAAAAAAAATCACAATTCAAGGCCCAATAACCTATCGTTAATGATAAAATTAAAAAAAATAATTTTTTTAAAAAAAGTAAAAAAAAAATGAGTTAACTTGATAAACTTACGACATGCAATATGAGATCGGGATTAAAAAAACTATTTAAAAAAAAGCTTGAAAAAGAAGACCAAAACTAAATCAATAGAAAAAACATTGAAACAAAAACTAAGTTAAACCTGGTTAAATGGACTAACTCATGACCCATGATAACCCAATATAAAAAGGACAAGAAAAAAGTCCATCAAAGCCATACCAGCAGTCTCCACTGCCACGCGTCTACCCACTAGAAAGACCTTAGTGGGTCATTTCTAACGCTTCCATGAAAGCCTATGTTTAGTTATCATAGGAGCTTGCACCTATCAAATTTTTTTTTTTGCATTTATTAAAAGACCAAATTAACCCTCATTCGAAAAGACAAAAAAACCCCTAAACAACAACTACATGATTTTTTTTTCCTAGAAAGGTATTTTAGATTTTTTATTGTCCTTTTGAAATTGAAAACTAAAAAATATACCTACATAAAAGTTAATTAAATTATGCTTTTGAAGGTATTTGAGTCATTACACAGTGCAAAAGAAAACAAAAAATACCTATATGCCCCTATTCAATCTTATAACAACAAATGTATCCAATGAAAAAGATCATATTACTCCTCAAATCATGTGACTTATCTTAATATTCTTAAAAGTCTCTAAAATCCATGTTCACATGGAAGTTAAGTAGTTAATTTCATAAATATTTATTATCTCGTTGGATATATAAGTGATATATATTTCATGATCATTTCATGTGAAAAGTTAAACTAAAGGAGAGATTATCAATTACCATTCTTGATGTGTCTTATAATTAGCTTACAATTATACAAATCATTCCTTTTATTTCTAAAATCACATGAACCATCCTTGTTTCTATGTGCTCATCTTAACAAATTAATGTCCCCTTGTCATTGTCTATAGACATTTAAATTCCAGTTTATTTTGTATTTCTTTAGTTAATATTTGGTTAACAAAAGAGTCATGCACAGTTGAGACATGATAGACATGTTATTAGTTTATTTTTTTATTTTAAAAAGACATTATTATTTAACTTTAAAACTGTCATAGCTAGATAGAGCTTTATTTTCATGTATCTGTTTCGTTTCTTCGATCGAAAATATTTGTTTTTGTTTTATCTATCTTTTTTGTGAAGCACAAATCTTATAGTGTTTTCTAGAAAATAAACAATAAGAGATGTTCGTGGTTCAAATGATGTACATGGACATTTTTTTTCTGTGTAAAAAAAAAGGATAAATTAGGGTGATAATAATTTGAAAACATTTAAGTGAAGATAATGAGTGTAATTTTTGTAAAAAAAGGTCATAAGGAATGTTATTTTCATTATTTTGGCAATGATTAGTGAAACTGAGCATGCAAAAATCTACATCGGGTGTATTTTTCGATAATTATCACAGTAAACGGTATACACCAGTCAATGTCCTTAGCGTGACCACCACATATCCAACCTTATTTTTATCCTTAACTAACTCAATCCCCACGAACAAATTTTCTACATGCCTAGCTAAAAGCATGAGAGACATGGGACAAAAGAAGCTTCTAGCCAGTACTTTGCTAGTAAACACTCAAAGCAAGAACCCAAACGTATCGAATGAGGAAGCTAAACAGAATCCAAGGTGCCTTAATCAGGATGCAAACAATTATTTAATTTGCTTCGAACATCGTGCCTCAATCACCCTATCATTATTTTCTTTCTTGGCAGATTCATAATCTTATTATATGATCATTACCACATAAAGCATAATGCTCACATTATGCATGTAAATTAGTGTAAATGTAATATAAAACGTACCCATGCAGCAGGTTTTGAGGCAAGGAAGACCCTCAACTCTGTACACATAAAGGTAGAAGCTTCCTCGATATGTGCACTCATGAAAGTGCGTTGTATTCCTCCTCTCCTTTAGGCTTTATTAGCTTTTCTTCTTTCTCTGTGTCTGTGTGGAGAGAAGGAGCTTTCCTGACAATTTCTCTGCAACCGATAAAGGTAGTGGCACCACATCTTTTTTGTCATCATCAACAAAGAGAAAGAAACCTCTGCATATTTCTCATCTTTGCTACATCACCAACCTAGTGATATATAACTAAAGGGTGATATTTTTATTTGGTTACTATTTAGTTTGCCTATATATATATGTGTGTGTGTGCGCGAATATAGGCAAATATGGAACTGGGATGAAAATCTGAGTTCTGGTTCAGTATTGGTAGAGAATTTATCAGTCAAAAGTATGCACCATAAGATCAACTAATTAATAAAATTGCATACATTGTCGATGTATATAATGATCATATGATGGTTCTAAAAAGGGTTCAATATCAGGGGAGGCAAAATCTTAGTTAAGAATATGGTGAAAGGGATATGTGTGTTTTTTCTTCACGTCATGCTGATGCATGCATACCAAAATAATGATGAGATTACCCTCTAGTAATTTGTCCTCTTCCTTTTGATGCCCTTGGAACACAGTAGTAATTTATTAAAGGAGCATGAATTAGCTAGATACCCCCTGTCGGGTTCTCTCAAGGGTAAAATATTATTCTTCATGAAAAAAGCTTTCCATATATGTAATCTCTCCCTTCACTCAGATCAAATGTATTATTTTACTGCTGCATTTGTGCTTCCCAAAACCCTAGAATGTTTTTTTTTTTTGACAGGGATATAGTGGATTTTTTTTTTCTTATGTTCATTTCCCCAATGGCTTTGTCTGCAATGATAGGACTAACTAACTGAGAGCAACTAACTTAAAAGCAACGGTTAGAAAAAGATTTCTGGATTAGTACGTAACAGGCATGATGGCTTGACCATTGACCCACGAGGACCAAACATGACATTGTACAAGTACAGGGCTATGAGATTGTAAAAGCCCCCATCAGAACAAATTTTGAATTTTCCTGTTTCGTAAAATAAGCTGTATCATAATGCATTGAGGTTCTGGATACACATGTTTCACTCCTCCATGATACATGTTTTTTCATGTGGTTTTAGCTTTACATAAATATTGCATATACTTTATTCAAATTTAGGGATTTTTTCTCTTTTTTTCCCTATATATATATATATATATATATATATATATATATATATAAATTGATTGCCGTTTCTTATTGTTCGAGAGGGTATTAGCCCGGTCTGGTCTTGCAGCCGGTTAATAAAGGCGTTGCTTGATTTCCCTTTTCGCTCATAAAAGAAAATGGAAGATGTTGCTCTTTCTTTGGATTAATTATTCATTGTTTCCAGAAAAAATCCCAGGTTCTCACATAAATAGGGGCCATAATTAGTGATGATATTGGTAAATTTGACTTGCATGCATGTAAGAGGAGTACTCTGCATAATTTTCTTTTCTTGTCTTTTCAGTTTGTTTTCTTCGACCACGTCGAGGAAGGTCAAGTACGCAAATTGTCGATCTAGAACTCATGCCTGTATCCCTCAAGCTCGGGCCTTGATTGAAAAATTAAAGCTGGTGGCTTTTTTTTTTTTTTGCAGGGATAATGGCAAAGTCAGTGGCATTTGTTTTTTATATTTTTTGTTCAGTAGAAGATTCAATGGGTCTTCAAGGACACGATGAAATATCTTCTTTCTTTCTATCCTTAAATTTCCATTAGATATCCCTATCATGGTTCGAAACTGAACCCAGTCACATACTTTAATGATGATACCAAACTGTTTTCGAATGACATTTGAAGATATCATGAAATGTTAACACCATGAACTTAATCCGCTAAGCTAGTATGAACTTAATTTAATGCATGGAATAAAGAAAGGTGCAAGAAGATGACAAGACTCCGTAGCATTTGCCTTTGTATGTAATTCTATGCACAAACCTGAAGGGCTGTGGTGTATATGTACTTGTCAATTTCAATAAAGAGATAAAATGAAGGAGATGAAGTTATATATATATATATATAGCTTGAAGACTCCTTGTTGTATCGACACCAAACGTACGGGATGGGAGTTAATTACAAGCAAATAATATTAATAGCAGTAGAGGAGTTGCCACGAAATTTATTTATTAAATTAAGTGTTAATTAATATGCTACCGTATTCCAAGCCATGAAATATAAGATGCACGAGGGATGAAAGAAGAAGCCAAGTGCCAAAATAAGTACAAGTTTGATGTACTTGTTAATTCATAACAATTTAACTGGATTGTTTGCCACGCATGGCGTTATGTTATGCCCAGCTAGAGCAGAACCCTAATTTAATAAATTGCTAGTAACTTTCAAGCCCAAAAACCCTACATCTCATACTTATAAAGAAGCTTAATAATTTATATCATGTCACTTACATCTACACAAGTCATAGGTCAGCTTCAACCAAATGGTGAGTTTCTGCCTTGTGGCATAGCGCCAGTGTTGATCATAGGGCTCATCCTTTCGGCTGCTAGTGGTGATCTTCTTGGGGATGGCCTTTTTAGCTTTGCTGATGCTTCAAATTTCTTCTCATCCAGTGCATCACCCTGAAGCGCTGGCTTTATTTCATACATGTCAGATATGGAATCCAGATCAGTACCCCTATCCATTGATGGTGGTGCCATCTGGATTTGATCACCTTTGAAAGGATCATCTTGTGGTTCAAGACATGCCGGTCCTGATCCCAAATCCTGCAAACGCAGATCGTCCGGCCAAATCAAAGGGCTCTTTCCACTACCATCGTAAGGACTAGGCCTCTTCTTTCCCAAACAAATGTTGTCGTTGTTCGGCATGAAACCATCGAGTGATGGCCTATCCATATTGTGTTGAAGGTCAAGCTGGTCACCCCCATAAATGTTAAGGTCTTGAAATGCTGGAAAATTCAGCGTGCCAAATTCTTTCATTGCACCCATACCAGGAATTCCTTGATTCCCCATTCCCTTATAGCTTCCAGAAGCCAAGTTTTGATCACCTGCTAGGGTTTGGCAAGCTTTCTCCAACAAACTTTGTATATATTTCCCTTGAGCCTCGGTCCTTAATTGAAGGTGTCTTTGAACCTGGAATTAATTTATATGCATCAAATAAAGTCTACACGGACTGTCTTTATTAAGGAAATAATTTATATATATAAAAAAGGGTGGAGTAGATGTTGAGGAACAAACGATCTGTGCTTACCTCTAATTGTTCATGCAGTCTTCTCTGCACCTCCATTTGCATCCTAATCGCATCAATCATGTGTGAGTTACTGCTATGTACAGTTTCACACATATATTCCACAGAAATGAAAGAAAGAAACTTAAGCGATTTTGTTTATATCGTTATTGTTATCCTTAATTAGAAGAAAATGAAAATTGCATGAACTCTGCTTGTTCGTAATTGTTTGGTTTAAGAGAGAGGTATTTTTTAATGTAATACTTACTCATTCATACTGCGGCTCATCATGCCAGATGAAGATGCTGCACTTCGTTGAAGATCTAACGCCGAAGCTGCTTGCCATGGAAAATTATGAAAAAATTAATCTGATCATTTTGATCACATTGTGCATGTATAAGAATCAAAGCAAGGAAAATTAAAATAGAACAGGTAAGCATTTAGATTAATTTTAGCACTCTCTGTGTAAAGCAAAAGGAAGGAAAGGAGTCGAATCCGAGTCTTTCCTTGCCACCTTTAACAACCGAAAGGATAAAAATAAAAATAAAAACCCTGTATATATATAAAGATAGCTTAATTAGCTCTCTTACCATCCTTAATTGAATGATCATTGAAATCCTTGTGGGGTTGCTTTCCAAGTCTGAATTTCTAAATTAAGAGAAAAGAAACGTTAAAGAAATGAAAATTAAAGATAGAAGGAAAAGAATGAATGAAATCAAGCCAACCCTACATCGAAAATGCCGCAAAGGTGTCAATACAAAAGCAAAAGAGGCATGAAAGAATGTTCTATTCAAACCTGAAGATGGCTTTTGAGGTGGTAAAGGGTAAGACCCTTCACACCCATGACTCTCATGATGGTTTTGGGAGTGGCCTCTGCAAATTTTTTGATCAAGCATAGAGAGGAGGGGCAATAGAACACGTATTAGAGAGATTGAAGAAGTGATCAGCACAAACAAATTAGGAACGTACATAAAAATAGAACTAAAGACTAGCTAGTCAAAGAGAGATTAAGTACTATCTGGGCCTCCAAGCTGAGTAACGGCATCCACAAAGCGTTCATGGAGCTCAACAGTCCAGCGGAGACGGGGCTTGGGGTCTGTGGTGAGGACAAGACCAGAGTCCCCTTGAACACACATGGGTCTATCATGGGAATTCATAGTTGAGGGTTTCTTGGTATGGAACATTCTCTCTCTCTTTCTCTCTCTCTCTAAGAGACTCTGGGAATACAAAGAGATTCAAGAACAAATGCGATGCAAATAGGGAAGAATAGGGTGCGTTTTTGAAGAAGAAGAGAGGGTGGGATTTGTTTCTCTCCCTCTCACACACACTAGTAGAAAGCAAGGGGGGGACAAGTTAACCTTGCATAAAAGAAAACGTATAGTAATGCCAATAAAATAAAATAAAATAAAGTATCTATCCCTAATGTGCAGCCCTACAACCTTTGTCAAAAGATACCCTCTCTCTATCTCTCTTCCTTAACTGTAGCAATCTACCCTAAATTGAAACACCATTGCCAAATAATTACTTGTTTCTAAAAAGATATTAGAATTCATAGAGATAGAGCGCGTGAGAATCTTTATGTTTTGGGGCTGTATAGATGTACCTGTAATATTGTCAGATAGGAGAGTAGAATACCTTTTATATCACCAAAAGAAGAATACATCTTTTCTGTAGTGTTATTCTTCTACCATGTGAAGCTTTTTTTGGTATTAAGATATGAGAAATGGAGGCCCTCTTGCAATCATGATGACCACGATATGTTTTGTACTTTTACCTCTATTTTTTTTTTTTTTTTTTTTTTTGGAGGGGGGAAGAGCCATGCTCTGCGCGCATATAAACCTAGATATATCTTACCAGACATTATGTGCATGGATGGTCACTCGACATCATTTCTCCTGTTTCGTAGTACAATCCACTTTTTAGCTTATTATGAACCAATAAGATCATAATTGCCAAGATGGTTTTGAGCGCAAAGACAGGCTTTAGTTCATGTCATTGCCAACAAAAAGGTTTCAATGATGGATGCCTTAAATGATTAAGACAGTCTCTATCTTGGCTCGTTGATTATATATATTGGCACAATAATAATGATTGTCATTTCGGATTATATAGTTATCTAACTCTCTTATATATATTGAAAATCTTCTCCTTTTCTTGTCATAATAATTATATATACATAGTTATCCAATTGTTATTAATTTTATTACAAAAATTGTTTTAAGCCCCCAAGGAATATATTGTGCGTGTCTTTGATACCCAGGTCTAGTCAGAGACTTCAGCTATAATTAAGTCGGAACAGGATATAGTTTATTCAAAAAATTAGCATTATTAAAACTTAAGAAATATTCCAGTTTACAAATAATTAATGTCCTGTGTAGTCTTAATTAGTGTGTGTTTTGGATTATACGGTAAGTTACAGATATTTTTTACTTGAAAATATATTAATGTATTTTTTTTTAATTTTTAATATTAGTACATTAAAAGCATTAGAAAACATTAAAAAAATTAATTTAATATTTTTTTAAGCTAAAAATACTTTTAAAAAACACCTAAAAAAAGAAGTAAAAGTACTCTCAAACACTCAAATAGATCTAATTCATGTTCATTTGTCACTTAGAGATTGTAATAATTATATAGCTAGAGATTGACTTGAAATTTTAGGTGGAGGATATATTAATTAACCATTAATATTATCCTCCTGTTAGATTCTGAATTTATTTAGACTTTCTTTGCAAGAAGTGCGTCTAGATCTTTTTGGCCTACTAAAAGAACTGATTGATATGTTTGTAATAATAATTATCTTGACATTTCTTTTCTAAACCTCTTTTGTGCACATAGAGTACTTTCACAATTACTGTGGGATATCTTTGTTCGTTTAATGTTTTTTTTTTTGGTCTTTTCTTTTAAAATATATATTTTTATATCAATTAATTTTCATATATTGAAATTAAATTCTATTTTACAATATCTATGCATACATCCTCGTGAAAATTTTGATAGATTTGAATTCCAAATGCTAAAAAAAGGAAGCAAAACCCTCAACAAGCCAGCCGCGCCGATCCCTCCAAGATAATTGTTGGAATATCTTTGATCTATAGATGTACGAACATCGTTGATGATGACGAAATCTTCACACGTGTCCTCATGCAATTATCAGTACTACTGTATCCAGTTCTTAGTACTTTTTCTGGTCATAAGTACGTACAGTGAATAACTGATAAAGATTAGGAACGACGTGCCCCTCATGAAAAATAACTCTTGTTTATTTTTTAAAATAGTTAAGCCCGCAATATCCTTAATTTACTTTAAACTCTTTTAGATCAACACAATTAATTAGCTCTTAAGAACATCACTCCATGTGGTGATTAAGTTTTATATGATCTGTGGAGAAGATTTTTGTATCATTGTAGATTTTCTTTCAGTATTGGAGTTACATTATAATTATACTTAATTGTACAAAAACAAAACATATTTAAAGGCAGTTGTGGCAATGGATATTTGCAGGTAGAATTTCTTGATATCTATTTTCTACTTATTATTTATTAGGTAAAAAAAATTAGATATTTATAAATTATTTATCGAGTTTTGGGTATTCATATGAATATTAATTATCTGAATATTATTTATTATTCAATAAAAAATAAAATAGTTAATATATATATTTGAAGTGTGTGTATTAAATGAAAAAATAATAAATATTATACATATATGCATGTTTTATATCAAGTTGAGATATGTATATATCATATTGTATTTTAAAAAATCTAATTGTTCTACAAATATATCTATATAATATAAATATATATTTCAGATTAAGTTAGGGCTGATTTCGGGTCAAGTTTGACAATATAATATCATACTCTACTCATTACATATCGGGTAAGATAACTATCCAGAAAATATTCACTCATTTGGATCGGATCGGTATTCGTCTGGTTCAGATTAAATTATCATCCTTATTTAAACAAGTCCTCTAACTTTAAAACTATGGTATCTTCTTTCAAAAAAAAAATTAGGTGTTGTTGCCTTTTTTTAAAAAAATTATTTTTTGTTCTTCATTTTTATTTTCAATTTTTTAAAAACTAGTGTTTTCAAGATTTTTCATCAGCCATGCTAAGTTTTACCTTCTTTGTTTTTTTTGTCCAAGTAGTGTTAGTTCTTTACCATTATTTTTTTATTTTCAAAATTTTAACAAAAAAAAAAAGGCATGCAATGATACCAAACGAGATTCAACAATTTATCTTGGATTTAAACATAGGGGGGGATAAATGTAGTTTTTATTAGAGATGAGAAAAGCACCGAACAAATAGACAAGGTTGAACAACCTTTTAGGAGCTCTCCTGTGGCTGGTACCGAGGACGTGACCATCAATGCATAAAGCTAGGGTTTCGAGTATGGAGCTTTTGATGACAGGATTTGGGGACCTCTCTTCCTCTAAAGCTTTGCTGCTGGGCTCATCTTCTGGAATTAAAGATTGTCCTGACATGCATTTCTGCTTCCATCCAAGCCAACCCTAATAGGGTCAAAGCCACCAAATTGACACTGGGCCCCACGCGCGCATGGTAAAGAAGTATAGTAATTAAATCAGATTAGGGGTGGGAAAAGGAAAATATTTGTGGTATTCGGTTATTAATTGTTAATATTTACTTAATAAAAAATAAATAAATATAAGAAGAAGAAGAAGAGAGAAATAAGTGGGAGAATATACAAATATATTTTTATTAATCTTGATATATACGAATGTGTTTTTACCCTATTGAGTATTTTAAAATTTCCAGGCCGGGGAAAGCTGGGGGAAAAAAAGAGTTTTTTTTTCCTACTAGATTTGGAACAGATTTCTCAGTTAATTTAAATATAAATATAAGAATTAATACATAGTACGTAAAACTAAATATTAAGTCTATGAATATTGAACTTTAAGTCCTGACATACACTTAAATATTAAAAAAACAATGACAAATTTAATATTAATTAAATTTATTTTAAAAAATCATCAATCATTCAAAAAATTTATTTGATGAAACACCAAAAACAGTGTGTGTACGTTGGGTTTGGAATGGGCACAAAGCCTGGGAGCATTTTCTTATCTTGTTTCCATGTTCGTTTTGAAAAGGAAAAGAAAAACTTTCACACTCACAGATCTCATCTGATAAGATTATTTTTGTCAGGTCTCTCGATATGAATTGAAGATTTCATCACTCGTAAATAATTGAGATGATCATCAACAAAAGGCAGTCCATGTTCAAACATATTCAAAACCAAATATACTAGATTTGTTGTTGCTAACTGGGTTTAGTAACAATTAAGCAATTAGACTCCAAAAATTTGAAACGTCGATCCAACTCGTGGCAAAGTCAATCACTCAGTATTTTAAAACAAAGCAAATTAGCGCGTTCCCTCGTATGGAAAGCAAGTGTTGAGAGATCTAAAAAAGGGAAATGGAAGCTATCAACTGAAATCTAACAAATGGGAATAAATGCTTTCGTCTTTGACAATCAAAGGAAGATTCGATCCTCTCCCACCAAAAAAACAATCTCACGCTCAAAGACTTGTGTTTCTATGAAGAGTACGTTTCTTCAAGTTCATATCCATGAAGAGTTAAAATCTCAAATGTTTTTTTCTTTTTCTTTTTCTTTTTTTCTTTCTGGAAGCCATACGAGTTAATTATATGTTAACCGTCCAAAGCAAGCCGGCCTATGCATGTAAACCAAGTGGAAAACAAGCTGGTTTGGGTCAACATTGAAGTGCAGGCGGTATATATGGCCATATATAGTGGCCAGCCCCCCACCACACTTGGCCGCAATAATTAATTAATTACCATGAAATTGCTTTGTATTTGGGCTTCTCTGATCTATCCATATGTGGAAGATGACATTTCATTTAGATTTGAAGATTCCTAGCTTTTTGGACTAACGCATTAGCTAGCTCACTATTTGTACCTTTATAATATAACCAAGCAAAGCTAAGGTCTAACTTTTAGTTCATTATATTTGAAGCCTCTAATCCAGTGGGAAAATGGTTGGCTTGATTTTAAGGGCATGCTAGCTTGAATTTCAAGCATCTTTAAGATGAATATATTCTCTAAAATGAATATATTCCTTTGAAGGTGAATTTGAGGGACCCATCTTTATGTACGCTTATAATACTTTAGAATAGTGTCTTTTCTATCTTGCTCGCCCTAGTGAATTGATGGGATGTTTCATTCTCTATGACTAAAATAATAATTAAGAAAAATGGTCCACAAACAAATGATTTGTGGACTGATGAAACGAATTCACCAAAAATAAAAAATTTCTAAACTCTCCATAAAATCTCCTGAACGAGTCTCTCTATTTCATCAAGAACAGGTGGATATTAATTATGAACAAGTATGAGACTGCTCCGTTGCATCCCGCGAACGAAAAATGAACAGCTAAATATTAATAAATAGACCTGTTCTCTTGAAATGTGCTTAGAGTTTCACCTATATATACAGCGATGATCGATGAAGAAGATAAAAAGATTTGTCTAAAAATATATAGAAGATAAAGGACCGGTAAGTAAGTTGGCAGAAGAGGATCTGGCAAAGCTACATAAAATATGGAATATATGACATTCCATTGGCGAAACACCTTTTGTTTGGAATACAAGATATCAGACCGTCTACACAACTTAGATTTCCCCGCCTTTCTCTCATTTTGATACTCGATTTTACCTTTTACTTTACGATGTGCTAAAGCTAAAATATTCTTATAGCTAGCCTAGATAATAACATTTCCACTGTTGGATTTTGTATAACTTCACAGTACTGTAGCATTATGAGATGGATTATAATTAGAGAGGGGAGTAATTAAGGAGGGTTTTATGATTTTTAAGTGAAGATGATGAGGACTGGGCGACTAAGTTTTTTCGTGGTTACAAGTGTTTTAATAAAATGTAACAATAATCATTTCTAAAGCAGCTCAAACAATATTGTAACGAATAAAGCTTCTAAACGGACCCTCTTTTTTTCCCGAATGTACTTCCTAATATAATTTGAAAAAAATCGCTTCCCCTCAAAATTAAGTAATTTTCTTTTCGTTATATATATTGATATTAGAATTTGATGATGATGCCCTTTATTTTACTTTAACATCAAAAGCACTTTCTAAAGCGCAGATTCTCGAACACCACCTTGTAATCTTGGCACATGCATTTTCAATTTGAAGACAGATCAATCCTATTATTTCTTGATTAATTGAGATGACTTTTGTGCACAAAATGAAGAGAAAAAAAAGGTTTAGGAACTGGAAAGGTTGAATTGTTTGTATTAATTTTTTTTAGTTTTATTAATAAAAAGGAAATCTTAATTTTCTTGGAGGAAATTGAAACCTTAGTTCAATACCTAAAAAAACAATAAATACGCGGTCCTTCTTTTTTTAGATAGAAAAAACATTAATTTATCTTTATATTAGAAACAACAGCAGCATATACTCATACAAAGGAGTTGTTGCCTCGTAATTTCCAACGTATGATTATATCAGTAATATTTACACCAGATACACAAGGAAGACATGGCAGATTTTCACATCTGCCTGCCTTGTATCTTCCTTTCTCCAGTGCAAATAGAGAAGCCAGATTGCTAGGCCGGTGTGCTAAGGCTTTCTTCTCATTAATTATACTAACAAAGAAAACACTAACAGAAGAAAAGAGAAGGCAATTAACCATTTGCGCATAAAAAGGATCACAAGTATTACCCAGATGCGAGGAAAAAGAAAACTATCTCGATGAAAGGGTTTAGAACAGACAGCAGCACGATACGTTAATTTGTCAGGGAAACGGTGCAAACTTGCATTTATTTACGTACACATGTTGTGATGCCCTGTTTGCTGGTCATCTTCTACGCTTAAGATTCAGAAAGTCGAGACTGCACACTCTCCCCAAAATCCAGCTACCTTAAGATTATGAGCCGCATTAATTGCCTGAATAAACCGAACAACAAGCATTTTATCTGAAAATTTAAATTTAATGGGAGCAACCAGATTCCAAATATAACAGGCAATTGATGATATATACAAACCTTGAACCTCATTTTCTGTTCATATCGCCTAAGCAGACATATTTCATCTGCACGGCATGCAAGAATACCTCGTTATGATGATAGTAAAAGTCTAAAAGAGGTGACAAGAACTTGATCTTTAGGGAATTGAAAAACAGGGTAATTAGTAAATCATCTCCCTCACACATAAATACAGGTTGAAAACCCTCAAATAGAAAGAATAAAGAAATGTAGATCTGTATGTGTGTGATTAAGTTGATAAACAATGCAGTCCTAAATGCAAGCTACAAGATTAGAATACCCAATTTGTGTTCTTAAACATGGGAGCGAGAGGGAGAGAAGATTGCTTTCACTTTTTCCTAAGATGCATTAAAAGTAATCTTTACCTCCAGATATTCATCCATTCCATACTTGGAGCCTTCCCGTCCAAGACCAGATTGTTTAACTCCTCCAAATGGAGCAACCTGTTTTGCAACAGACATTTTTTAAGTTTTAAGAAGCCAATCTATGGTTTCCAATGGGGAACACAGGATAAGTCCCACCTCTGTTGAAATAAGTCCTTCATTGACACCAACAAGTCCATACTCAAGAGCTTCAGTGACACACCATGAACGTTGAACATTGTTTGTGAAAATATATGCAGCTAACCCTGCATCGTTTACCAGCAAAGATAAGCTAGAATCCTGTATTACAATTGACCATAAGTCTGTTTACCATGACAATAGTATGGAAATGAAACTGGGTTAAGGAGTACATTACATACTTTCATCTGTAATACTCTCAGATAATTGATATTTAAAATGATAGCAATGAGGAAACAAAAAGATAAATACGTGTGCATGTAAGCATGTAAAGGCAGATGAAAGAACCTGCTTTTGTGTTATTAGCCATCAAGATGGCTTCTTCCTCAGTTTTGAACCGCAACAGAGGTGCCACTGGGCCAAATACTTCCTCCCTGAAACAAGGCAGAGGAGAGCATATTAACATCCTGAATGAGTATAAACCTATAGGTAATGTTAAGGAACTTCAATGACATGGATTAAAATTATGTTAATGTAAACAAATCAATGATGTCGCATTTAACAAACCAAAAGCTAACGCTACTGGTATCAACAATGTGCAAACCAAAATACTTTAAAGAACAAAAATGAAAATGCAAACCACACCGTGCTCCATTATAAACCTACACATATCCATTAACTCTTCAAGCTAAGCTCTGATTAATAAGAAAGTTCTATAATTTGAAAATGAATTAGCAGCAAGTTAATTATGAAGTTCCAACTCCAAAATCACATAAAAGAACTGATAGCAACATTTCCTAAGGAGCCTTCAATTTTTTCATCTACTGCGAACCTGGATTAGTCCCCAATCAATAAACAAGACCTCAATTTTGGTTTGTCTAAGAACATTGACCTTAAGTTTGCAATTGAATTTTACATGCCATGGTTAAGAGAGAGCTAAAAAACAAAACCACCATGAGTGTCCATGATTAGATGCCAAAACCTAAAGGTTGGCCTGTTAGTTTTTAGCATGGCTGCATGTTTCAACCAGCTGCACTGAAGGTAAGAATGTATACCCATCAGCAAGTGGCAGAGAACAACAGCCGCTATCCTTTTACCTGTTGTAAGAAAGCTGATGGACATGTTTAATTATACAGCTGAGAATTGCAGAATGAATATATTATCTTCGTGTATTTACCTCGATAGAAGCATTGCTTCAGTGACATTGCTAATTATGGTTGGTTCATAGAAACTCATTCCAAGGCTATGCCTTTTTCCCCCAAGGAGGACTTTTGCTCCCTTCAAGTACAATTTTAGTTAATTAGAAATGAGATATATACAGAACAAATAATTGAAGAATAATTATGCCAGTGATACTTAATTACTGTAACCAAGTCTATTATTTGGCTTCAGCTTCTCATATAATGAAGTGCGAGAGAACAAAGAAACAGAATGTCAAAGTAACCTAATTGCATTTTAGAATTTTTTAGCGTTGAAAATATTACAAATGCTTCTAGGTTTCACCAAAACATAGGAAAGTTTACTCCAATCTCCAAAAGTTTTCTCCCTTGGTTATAAAAATATAATGCTATCATAGGTCGAGTGTATTGCAGGGAGGAAGAGGAAATGTTGGAAGATGTAAAGACAATATAATGCATGAAGCTTTATTCAACCTAGTACATTGAATAAGATAAAACAGAAAAGGCAAACCTTAAAGATGGCATCTTGAACAAATGATTCAACCTGAAACCCAAATCACAAAGGGACCAATTGACAACAAATCTCATTAATTAAAAAGGATTATCACAAGCAAGATTGCCGACCAATTGTATGTATAAAATGCAACTAACCTTCTGGACTGCAGCTTCATTAATTAATGGACCCTGTGCGGAAACTAATAGTTATCACCATGATCTGTTCACTTCAAATCTCTTGAAAGTAGCTAATAAAAGGTTCTAGATGTACAAACACAACAAACTACATCTCTGCATGAATGTGTGATCAGAATATATTCATCCAAACAAATTACACTCCCTATTACCCAAAGTCTAGTACCCTTCGACTTTTCACAAAGATTAAGAAGGAACAATTAATGGGATGACATGTTTATCCATTCCTTCATCACTTTCTAGTATTACCCTTTTATTATATTCCAGAACCAATCATATCAAGGTGGTTGGGCTAGTGGTGAGAGGTTTGATGTGCAAAGTAGTTGATCAAGGTTTGAAACTACAAAGAAAGAACAATTTTTTTAAGAAGTATATTAATCACAACTTTTTTACCATGTGTAGGCATTATTTTCTTGCTAAATCCCATATTATAATCTAAATAAATAGTACAATTAAGACATTTTTTCATTGATATATTTACTCCTCAATTAATATGAATTGTGTTTGAAAAACTCAAGAAATAAAGAGTTTCATTTAAATCTAGTTTTACGAGGGAGAAAGTAGTTGAATTACAAATAAAATAAAATGAGTCAAATTAAAGATATAGCAAGAAGACCAAATGGTTAATAATTTTGACTTTTCATAGTCGGCAATAATTTTAGGACAGCTCAAAATGGAAAGGTGGACAAACTCTTTGAGATAGGGAGCAATAAAGATGATAAAGCAGTCTAGCATGTGTCACCAACCATTGAAATGCTATCATCCCTAGAAACTGCTAAATCTAGGAAACATAGAATACTTGACTAGCATCGCACAAATTATTATTCAATAAGGGAACAATTACGAAATATTTAAAAAAAAAATATGCAACCCCTACCTGCGTCACACCTTCGCTAAAGCCATCCCCAACTTGCATACTCTGAACAGCTTTTGAAAAAGCATCTGCAAATTTGTCGTAGATACCTGCACATAAAGGTGCAATATATCACAAATCAAAATGGCTGCATGTTACATATAAAATTAGAATTGAGGGGTAAAATCAGGGCTGTAATTCTGTAGTTGGATACCCTCTTGCACAATTATCCTGTTTGCACAAACACATGTTTGTCCACTATTACGGAACTTTGCTGCAAGCTGCAATGATATGAAATGATTTGATAAGATTACCACCACCATGACAATACCTCCCAATAATGAATGCAAAACAAAAACACATTTTCAAAATCCTGAATCAAAGCCTCTGCAGTAATAGGCTGTCCTGAAATCAGTAAATCAAATGGCTTCACCAAATCCATCCCAGTCAGATAAGAGGCTTAGTGTGTCCATCTGATATGTCTAAACATGTAGAGTAAACATTATTAAATGGCACTCAGAAATATCCATGACAATACCACAATCAAAATAAACATGCACAGGGAACCCCGCTAACTTACTGATCCTTTAACTGCCACATCTAGGTCTGCATCATCAAATACTATGCAGGGTGCGTTGCCACCAAGTTCCAGAGATAACTAGAAAGATTAAGGGAAAAGACAATTAGCTATAAGATGACTTCTGAAACATCATCACATTGATTCATTCTGCATCCTGTGCATACCCTTTTAACTGTTCCAGCAGCACCAGCCATCAACTTCTTTCCCACAGCTGTTGATCCTGTGAAAGTGATTTTTCTTACCTGAATCAGATGTATAAAGCAAGAATATCAACATTATGTCATTTGAATATCCAACTACTCTGGCCAGGACAATGCCATGTTGTCAGAGAAGAGAAGGTTGGTTTAAGGAAATAGGGGAAGGGTGTAAAACCTCATGACTTGCTAGTAAAGCATCACCAATATCAGGAGCTTTCCCCATAACCACATTCAGAACACCCTGAAATATTGAAAATTAAAACCATTAAAAACAAATGAACAGAATTCCAACAAATTTGAACTCATATTAGCTAATATAACACATCAACTGTGTATGACATGCATCTACAAAAGCAGTCCAGAAAAAGCTCCATTCATTCCATCATTATGTCATTCAAAGCAGAAAGCAGTTTGATCAGGACGATAGACCAGATCCTGCTGTTGTCCGGTGATGCAAGGACATGCTAAACCAGAATGGAGCTAAATAGATTGCCAGTGATGGATATTTTCTGTTTCAATGCTCGGTAAGGATGCTCAACTGATTATTAGCGTAGGTTAGCAATCATAACACAGGTATGCTGAGATATAAAATACAAATGAACATTTCACTCTATTTGTCAATTGTGGTTCTTCAGTAGGTGTTCCTGCAACACAAAGTCACTCGATTTAACAGTCAGCAAGGGCATTTTTCTTCAGTACTTTGCTTAGTTGGAATCTTGTGATAAACATCTAATACCCATGGGATGATACTTGGATTTTATTATGTTACATTCCCATCCCTCCTTACTTTTTAAGCACTCTTTAGTAAATATTCTAAATGTTAGCTTGCTGCAGCTTCTTCTTGCACAACCAGATAATGGAATATTTTTGGATGCTGAGACTATAATAAAACATTACAAGTATCCTAGTTTCCAACCAAAACTTACTCCAAAAACTTCATTGCATCGCAAAGGATAAGTCTTTCTCATTAAAACAACCATAAAGTGTCAACTTTATCATCAATGTCTAACAGGACACAATTTACAAAGACAACCAAGGCCACATTATATCCAAGCACTTGCATCTTACACGGCCTAAATAATTAAGAAACTTCCACTGTGCACATCAAAAGTTTGAGACTTACTGGTGGTATTCCAGCTTGAAGGGCCAGCTCGGCTGCTGCTAAAGCTGTGAGAGGTGTGAGTTCAGAGGGTTTTAAAACAACTGTACAGCCACAAGCAAGAGCAGGACCAACCTATGCAAGTGAGGAAAAAAGTATGTTATTCTTCAACAACAAACTCATGCACCAGAAAAGGTTCATTCTAAAATGAACACACCTTTCTAGTAATCATTGCCAATGGAAAGTTCCAGGGTGTAATTGCCCCAACAACACCTACAGGCTGCAAAAACTCGTGAAAATTGCTGGATAAATAGCTGAATAATTGGATTGCACAGAAACAAGCAACGCTGGGAAATTATCAAAGCCATGTAAACAGCTCAGAGAAGAAAAGTTGTGACAAGAACTATTCATCAAGATAGATCATTAAGAAACAGATTTCTGGACCGCTAACAGGATAAAGTTGACTAAAACACAATTCATGCAAGGAATGTGTCCCAAGATCTCGACCCCTGTTCTTCTCATAGATATTGAACCTGAGGATTTTAATTCCTAAAAATCATGAGTTTTATGAGGTTTTAACAAATATTGGTGCATTAAACATACATGCTGGTGCCAGAAATTAAAACACAATTTGAAAAGGCCTTGTTAAAGAGACTCAAACCAAGGGAAAATTGTTGAGGTCTATAGGAGTAGCCAGGCAGTCGGAAGAACTAATTTACTCGTATTTGCAATTAAACAGGATTTCATATATCACAAACAGTTATAGTCACCTGCTTTAGAACAAATAACCGACGATCACCAAGAGTCGCTGGAATTATATCTCCATATACACGTTTCGCCTCCTCTGCATAGAACTCGATAAAACTAGCTCCATAGCTAACCTGTTATTAGAGTCTTGGATCACATGTTGCTTGACAATGACCAGTAACACATTGTAGGGTTAATGCTTATCTCTTAATTTCCGAAAGCAAAGTTCAGATGAGATACCTCACCCATGGCCTCTTTCAGAGGTTTCCCTTGCTCCAAGGTAATTAATTGTCCCAGCTCTTCCTTGTGGACAATTAGTAGGTCATACCTTACAATACAGGTGGAAAGAATCATATGAGATTCAGTAAAGGGTAGAGAACCATAATACTCTACCAATACAACACAGTTATTTTCAACTATTTGATTAATTTGGAAGTATTTACATTCACAACACAGATAATTTAATAAGATCGTATTGGAAGGGTTAAATACCATTTTCGTATACGTTGGCTCCTCTCAGAAGCAGTGAGTTTACTCCATGCTGGCCAAAGAAAAGACAATGAACATGTTGCAACCATCACCAAGAATTTTTTTAAAAAAAAATCAATATCATTTGAAGTCCAGTAATGCAAAAGATATAAATCAAAAAAAAAAAAAACAATGTCAAGCTATATCAGAAAAGGGGCATCAAAATATGCTAGTATTACAGCTAAACAAGAAAAATCCATATAAACAATGAGGATTTTAGCAAGCTTATGGTAAAAAACAAGAGATTTCCATATTTAAGTCAGATGAGTAGATCCTATTAAGATTGTATCTATGCAAAGGTCTATGTAATACTTTGAAGGGCATATCAACTTGTAAGTCATAAAAACTAAATTGGTACTCAATTAAATCCATTCCATTCACTCTTTGCTTCTAGAGTACCACATAACTCTCGAAGAGACAGCTAAAATAATGATCTGTAGGACAGTAAATTACCAACAAATTGTGCTGCGAAAAGCTAGGATAAGAGGAATAAAAATGCAACACATAGAAGCTTGGAAGTAATATTTCAAGAGTGTGCACCACTGCATGTTTACGGTGATTATTATCATAAATACCACAAGTGTTTGGGTATGAGTTGAAGTATTTAATGTATTGTAGCAGTTAGTTGCATGGTGCGGACTATAAAGCAGGTGCAAATTACAGGTCAATTGAGAACAATAATAGTGGATTGATGTAGTAAAATAAGACTTCACCCAATTGTCATGAAATCCAAACTCTTTGAAAGGAATAACCAAGATGGTGTCACATAAGTTCAGTAAAAACATATAGATGCTCTCCAATTCAGTAATAAGGTTGACATAGTGTGAAAGAGACATCCAAGTGCCATTACCTTCTGAAAGCATGGATCTAACCTGCAAAGACAGCACAGCAATAACTGCACTTCCATGACCAATCCTCTACTAGCAATTCCCCCTATTACTACTGAAAGATAATCCACGCATGCAAAATAAACCATATTCCTCTAACAAAATTCAAAACTTAGGGAATGATAGCGCCAGTAGGGGAAGGTTAACTAGCATAAATACATTTTACTGAACGTTAGGTTGGTTCAGTGTGAAGTTTCTTACATCTAAATGCATCATAGGCAGATGATATAGCATCATTCGTCTCGCTCTGACCCATGCATGGGACATTAGCTACAACTTCACCCGTGGCCGGATTGAGAACCTGCCATTCCATGAAAAGAACACATGCATGTGATGTCATGTGTGACAAAGAAAGAAACAATACCCAAAACTAGTAGCCGCAGTAGAGCAAAATTACAAACAAACACGCACAATAATGGCAGACCTTAATAGTGTCACCATCATGTGCATCAACCCATTTTCCATCGATAAGACCCTGGGTCTTTAATAGACCAGAACTAGTTAGCTTTGAAACCAGATTTTCACTCTTCATGCTCATCTGCCATAAAAACATTAACAAATTTTAAACCTAGCTGAATTCGCAACTAGCAATACCAGAATACAAAAATACATTCAAACAGAGATTATACTTACATTGAACATTAATGAAACAAATTATTTATCAATTGAACCAGTAATTACTAAAATACTACTTATTTCTAAGCGATTAAAACATGAATTAAACAAAATGGAGATAATTCAAAATCGCGATCGCTGTATTCAATTAGCAACACAAGGATGAAAAGCAATTGATGCTTATGCGCAAGTAAAGGAAGATGAGTAGCGGTTACGTGGCGAGAGAGTGGAGGAGAAGTGCGATTCGTGGAAGAAGACGAGTGTGGGGCAGAGAAGAGACTGTGTATTTTGCACCTAATCGCCGGGATGCGTGCCAGAGCTATTCTCCCTAACGTCATTTTTTCCTCGTCTTTTTTAATGATTTCCTTCGTTGTAACCACAAGCGAGTCACAGTAGAGGGGGCTACTGACACTTTAATGAGAAGGGAGGTGCTAGTTTGGAGCCTATTTGGATATGCACGCGCTTCGCCACGTACAGTTACATATTTTTTCTAAATTGAAGAGAAAAAAAAGTTCAGGCACAATTAAATAAATAGTATAATTTCAAGATATTCATATCTTGTTATAATAAATTTAATTAATTTAATAATATAATTTAAAAAAATAACAGCAACGAATTATAAAAACATAAACAGTAAATATCATACTTAAAAAAAATTATTATATTGTGAATATCACACTAATATCAAAAAGAACTCGAAAATTAATTATGCAGCTATAATAAAAATCTACAAAATAACATTGAAAGATTTTGTATATATTAGAACGATGATTTATAGAACAAGCTAAAAAAATATCATGAATTAAATATTTAATTAATTAATTTAATTACATAATAAGATTTCTTAGATAAAAAAGTTAGTTTTAACAAAAAAAACAATAAATAAAAAGACTCCATGTAAAATAACCAAATCTTTTTCAAAAATAGTGAAAAAACTATAAAAAACAAAAAAAAATAACAATGAAGCCCAGTCTTTGGTTAAATAAATATTAAATAATAAAACTAAAAAATATAAAAACTTGAAAAAACAAACAAGAAAACTTAAACAAATCTCTTAAACCAGGCTAGTCTTTCCAGTCACGGCCCATTAGATTCTAAACCCAAACTCAACAAAAAAACTCCATTATTAACTAATTTAATATTGAATGATGAAATCAAAAAAAAAATCAATTTAGAAAAAAATGGTTAAAGTAAGAAAAACACCTGGGAGAATTGGAATCAAAACTAACATAAAAAAATGTAATATCAAATCATAAAATAAATAAAATCTTAAAAATATATAAAATAAACAAATAACAATCAAAATGATAAAGACTATGTGTTGAGATATGAAGAAAAAACAAAAGAAAAAATTGAAAATAATTCTAAATTTATAAATTATTTTAAATAAAACATATGGTGATTAAAATAATTAATATCAAGTATAAATAAAAAATAATTTGAAAGATTGTCTATAAAATTTGGAGGGCTATACATGGAATTGAAAGAGAAAATAAAAGAATAATAAATAAAAAGTTATTAATGTTAAAATAAAGATTATTAAGTCAAATACACGCGGCTAAGAACGGAGAGTCATTAAGATGATTTAAATATCTTTACAGAAGGCAGTGTTTGGTTGTTATGGGATGCCTCATGTGTCTTTTAAAAGACGTGGTAGTAGCCCACCCGCTAACACACACAAACTCATTTTAAAATATTAAACATCCTTTAGTTAAATTAAATATAATTAAAACTTAAAATGTAAATACAAAGAAACCATGGACACTAGTTAGAAAATTTTTGTTTGCAAGGATAATTTAAGTGTCCACGCAAACCTGTTTTGTTTTCAAATTATATTTTATATTTATTCAAATACTAAATTCCCTTATAATTAAATCAAATATAACTAAAACTCAAAGTGAAAAAAAAAACATGGACACTAGTTAGAAAATTTTTATTTATAAAAATAATTTAATTATTTTTTCGTACTTTAAAAAAGTGAAAGCATGAAAAAACTCCTAGACACTAACTGAATTTTTTTTGCTTGCAACAGAAATATAGTCAGTTTACATTGCTTGAAAAATATGAAAAGACTAAGATGTACTCGACTAATCTAGCAATAATTAATGAATAATGTAAAAATATTGTATTGATTTCAAATAATTTTATTTTTAAATGGCAAACTCGTCATTTCACCTTCAATCCACAGTGAACAAAGTTTGCGTGTGCAGTCAAATCCTGATTTTTTAAAAAAATGTAATGAATATTGTACGGATCTAAAAATAAATAGCCATACTAAAAATATTATCGTGAATCGGTGCTGTTGCGAGCCTTTACCATACTAAAAATATTTTAAAAAGTATATGTAATTGATATTTTTTTATTTGATGATTAAAATGTTCATACTAATAAATAATTTATTAATCCCACGTGCTACTTATTTGTTATATATATATATCGGAGTAGTTATTAAGTTGAAAGGGATAAATTAAATGAATATCGTAAACTAATTTTTCTAGTTTTGAAGAATTAATTAATTTTTTTTATAGTTTTAATTAACTAGACTCCTAACCGTGTTGATGATTCTTAATTTAATATTACTTAATTGTAAATAAAATCTTATTTTCTCGTTGATCTTTCCGTACTAGTTAGTTATTTTTTTAATTATAAAAAAATAAAAAACATGAAATGCATGAAAAATTAATTCACAAATATATTTTAAAACAAACAGACTAGAGAGCTAGTTTCTAAATCTAGAAGGGCTATTTAATTTATTTTTCAAAATTAAAGAAACTAATCAATGATTTACTCTATAATACACACACACACGGATTCAATAAAAATCTTAGATATTATCAATGATATTAGCTTTATTTGTTTTTATGTTTTAAAAGTATTTTTGAAAAAAAAATTTTTTTTTTGTCTCAAGTTAATTTTTTTGATGTTTTTAATTTTTTTAATATATTGATATTAAATAATTTTAATAATTTTAAAATATTTTTTTAAAATATTGTTTTTAAAAAATACTCTGGAAAAATAATGTTACTATACCCCTGAAGGGCCTGAACACCTCTTTATTCCTAATGCAATGGTTGGGTTTTTTTTTTTCAACGCAAAAAAGTGGTGTAAACGTTTGCTATGGTTTCTGTTTTACTGTTAATAAAACTTCAATGGTAAATTAAAAAGTTTTCACGAGCTTTTAAAAAAGTAAATCAAAATTACATATATTAATAAATTATAATAAATATATTGATTTTAACTAGAAATTAAGTTAATAAACCGAGATAAACATGTTTTTTTTTTAAAAAAATAAAAACATTTGTGTCAGTTTAAAAATGAGCCCCTAAAATTTTAATTTATTAGAATTAATAAACTTGGACTTTATTTTATTAAATTGAATATCGATTTAATATCAAAATTTATTTTTAACATCATGAGAGTTCATACAAAACCAACCCCAACAAAAAATTAAATTAAATGATCAAATCAATTCAAGATTGAATGAGAAATAAAATAAGTCAAATAATAAAATAAAATAAAATAAAAAGAAAATGAAAATATTATGAGAAATTATTGTAACCCATAATGAATTGTGTTTTTCTCCTCTTTATTTTTTCTATCTCGTATTATATAATATATTCATGATTTCAAATACTATTTTCATGGTTCCCTCAACATAATATTGTGTTACCATACCATAATTGTTAAATAAGAAGTAAATTACTCTACAAAAAGGATGTGGATGGAAAAAAAAGGTTTGAGATAGTTCACCATTCAGAATTAAAACACTACTTCATAGTTTAATGAGTATATATTAAAATTCTAATAAAAAATATATTGAAAAAAAGAAAGATGGTTTATTGTTCATATAAACAATGTTTTCACCTCGAATCTTTTATTATTTTTACAATCATAATTCACAATAGATTCACTTTGTCTTGAAAGCACAAACACTACAATGCCTGTCAGACAATGAATTAGTTATGGAAATTATTAAATCGGTGGTATTATTCTTACATGGGACTTAATGCAAACAGTTTTACCTGTGGATGTCCTTTTTTTTTTTTTTGATTCACGTGGGTGTCCGGGCCAGTTTGCGCGTACCACGACTATTTCTCACGGTCCACTGGACATCTTGCAAGTCCAGGGACAGGTTAGGCACCACGAGGATGACAGACATACACAAAAAAAATTGAACCCGGAACGGGAATAAAACAAATCACACAATTAACCATTACAGTTAGACTCTCAGTATGGATGTCGTCTTTTAGATGAAGAGGAGAACGTAGCTTTGAATGTCCCAAATAATTCTTCGGTCCGTTCGTACGGGGAGGGTTGGGCATTGCCTTGGTGGGTTTTGGGGCGTCCAATGTGATTGTTTTTTAGACTTCTGACTGGATGCAGATGACTTGTGCCATAAAGTAGGTTTCGATATGATTTATACAGTCGGTTCTGTCTTGTTCATGAACCGCGTGTCTTCGGAGCTAATTTCAATCAATGGCTCCACCCTTTGTTCTTGACCATTCACAACTCGATAAATTCAAGGCCCAGTGTCCATTGAAGCAGCCTAGAAATGGCGGGGTGCGTGGTTTAGTGTCTGCTTGGGAATTAAAATAATAAAAAATCAAGATTTAAAAATAAAAAAATCAAGATTTAAAAATAAAAAAATCAAAATTTTTAAAAATATAATGGGACCATAACACCCGATTGTTAATCACTGCTGCTTTTGTCTAGGAAAATCCCCAAGAATACTGTTATTCAGGTCAAAGAAACCATAACACGCGAGGCAGAATTACATAACAAGAGTTGGGCAGTAAGAAATGAAGAGCGTACTATCCACACGAGTACTAATGCTATATAAACTATAAAGTGAAAATTGTGTCTCTCTCAAGGCACTTAGCCATTAATGGATGGCTGGCTTGGCCACTTCGGCAAAATAGCGAGGGCGCACGAAGTGGTAATTGGTTGAAGACAAAGACAAAACTTCTTGGAAATAGTCGAGAGAGAAACATTAAATTTTGGGGTCCCGAAATACTACCGATAAAGTATTCGACAATTTTTTTTTTTTAAACACAAATCATAAGAATTAATACACCTTTGAGCTTTGGAACCCCCAGCAATGGATAAGGTAAAAATTAGTAATTATGACGTATCCTTTGCAGAGAAAGGAGGAGGTATTGCTATCGTGGCCAGTAAGATCAACTCCACGGGCTGTGCTAAATGAAAAGTTAAAAATAAAATAAAAATTATTTTATTTTTTCATACTTCATGAGTTCATGTGCTTCAAAATAAATGCTAAACAAAAAATATATAAAAAAATATTATTTTTATATATTTTATTTTAAACCAAAACCAATAAAGTAAAGCTAACAAAATAAAAAATCAATTAAATGCAATTATATGGAAAAAAATAACATTAAACTCATCGGAAAAAAACACTTATTTCTTTTCAATACAATTATCTTTTTAAATAATTTTTTCAAATTAAAATATATATAATAAAAAAAACCCATGTTTATATTATTTAAAATATTATTTCAACAATTTAACTCTACAAAATAGCATCTACGCCCTAACTATGGTAATATGGATGATGGTAAGATCTTCAACAATGTTACAACGTGTCTGTGTACAATGAACAACATGGGATTTGTTTGTACTTTAAAATCTTAGTATAAAAAAAGGGTGAAATATAAGAAAACTCCTTTTGAAATCTAGTCAGGTTAACTTAAAATTTAGGTAGTTTGAGGCTGAACTGAGCTGGGTTAAAAAAAAAAAAAAATTGTTGTAATTTGATGGGTTGTCCCGGTGATTTAGTTAAAAATTTAGTTACAATCCGTTGAATTTTATTTTTTTATTAAAATGATATCGTTTTAATTTAAAAAAATTGACCCGAGCGACCCAGTCAAAACCCGAAACCCGAACCTCGAACCGAATCGAGTCTAAAAACTAAAACCATAGAGTCTAGATTTCTAATTTTTTTTAATAATAATGGCCAAAAAAATTACGTATATAAATAGTTTGTCCTTTTTCATCAAAGGCCATACCAGAAAATAAAATCAGCTTTAAATCCAAAATTATTAACAAAGATATGAAAAATAAGAAAATAAATAAATCTGGAACTGCTCTACAAATCGAATCATAAACAGGGTCTAAAAGTAAGCATCCCATAGTGGATTCTGAACTTGAAAACATGCTCTGCTAACTTTATCACCGCTAGGCGACGACACCATGTATCAGTGGTCATCTTTATTCTCTCGTTGTACCTTGTTCTGTTGATGGCCTCTTTAACTAGATCCAA
The DNA here is from genome assembly GCF_951802175.1 of Populus nigra. Lineage (NCBI taxonomy): Eukaryota > Viridiplantae > Streptophyta > Magnoliopsida > Malpighiales > Salicaceae > Populus > Populus nigra. Next base: position 5,262,692 of record NC_084857.1, read on the forward strand.
GCCTTCTTGGGAACTGCCAATGGATATGATTAAACAAGAACCTCGCATGAATTTTGAATATACATAGCTCTCTTTAAGGGGGCGGACTCGGCAGATTATAGCTATCCTGGAGAAAAGATACAGTAGTTGTCTATCAGCTGTGCATCTATTTTCATTCTCCTGTCATCCATATCCTCGGAGATTTATTTTTGGAGGGTGATTTGCAGATGGGGAGTGGTCACGGAATTTTCAAAGACAAGGTTACCAAGCATCATATATGAAACACTTGCCTGGATATGTTCGGAGAAAAACCACCATCTTCGCCAACATTACATGATACATCCTTGTTCACCGTATTTTCCTCTTGTAACAGCCTGTTCTGTTAATCACAGAAATTGCAATCAATGAATGAGTGGAGGCAATGTAATTCTCATTAACAGTTGCAGGATTACTAGATCAGAGCAAATAGTTATTGCACGCACAGCTGAGACAACTGGAATAGAATCCAAGTGATCCGAAACTTCATACAAAGCATAATTTGATTGGCTCAAAAACATCTATCAAGTTTCATGGCAGAAGAAAGCTTCGTGTTCATCGTAGAGATTAAAGAAAGGTTTTTTTTTTTTTCAGGTAACTCTACTAATCACTTTCAATTATATTAATTTCAAGACAGGAGAGAGACCACGTCAAATCAAGGAAACAGCCGTTTTTAAAAAAGGAAAAGTAAAATGATCTGCTTTTTTCCCCATACATACTGAAGGGACCGTTGAGATAGAGAAAACGAGACACCATGTATGAAACCACTCGTCCCTTCCTTTATCCAAGGCTCGGTTGTCAATTCCGTTCCGTTCTGTCTGAAATGATCAAAATATTCCATACCAATTCAAAAAACAGAACAAAAAAAAACAAATTTCATCTCATTTTAAATCTCAGTCCGTTCCGGATTTTTCGGCTAAATTCCGCCCGAAACGTTCCGGTTTCATTCCACATGTTCCGTTCCGCTCTTGAAAAGCCGTTGAATCAAATTGAACCTTATTCAATTTAATTAATTAAACCACCCAATTATAAAAAGCTCTTTTTTATTACTATTTTCTATAACAATGATATTAATAATAACATTGAAAATTATTATTACTATTTTCATTAACAATGATATTAATTTTTTAAAATTAGATTTATCACTAATATATATGGTTTATATTCATGTTGTTTTTTTCATGTTTATACTTTGTAGAAATTTGAGCAAAACAAGGGATGCTTTAGATTTCATTAGCCTTAATAACATTGATCTAACTTTATATTTAAAATATTTGTGTTAAAACATTTTACTTTCATAATATTTTGATATTTTGTTTAAGTTGAATTACTTTAAGTTAAAGATCTATTTAATCTTGACTATTTAAAAATATTTTAAATTTTGAAATTATATTTGTTTGGCATTGTGTTTGTATTGCATAATTTATAATTAATTTATCTTAAATTTGAATTATGTTTGTTGAATATATATATATATATATATGAACAGTATAACCCCGAAACGACACGTTGAAACACTCCGAAACTGAAACATTCCATTCCAATTAAAAAAACAAAATACCTACCGAAACGGAATTGATAACCTTGATCCAAGCACATAATTATTAGACTCGTAATAGGTTCAGAGCAAAATACCAAATCATGTCTATGAACGACGGTCAATGGAGTTGTGCTTGATTCTTTATTAACTTCACCGACCCGCAATCTGGCAAATGCTGTCAATGGAGTTGTGCTTGATTCTTTATAAAATTCACCGAACCGCAATCTGGCAAATGCTGCAACTTCGGGATATCAAATCATAAAATAAATAAAATCTTAAAAATATATAAAATAAACAAATAATAATCAAAATGATGGAGACCATGTTTAAAATGTGAAAAAAAAAACAAAAGAAGAAATTGAAAATAATTCTAAATTTATAAATTATTTTAAATAAAACATATGGTGATTAAAATAATTAAGATCAAGTATAAATAAAAAACAATTTGAAAGGTTGTCTATAAAATTTGGAGGGTAATACATGGAATTCAAAGAGAAAATAAGAGAATAATAAATAAATAAAAAGTTATTAATGCTAAAATAAAGATCATTAAGTCAAACACACACGGCTAAGGACGGAGAGTCATTAAGATTATTTAAATATTTTCACAGAAAATAGTGTTTGGTTGTTATGGGATGCCTCATGTGTCTTTTAAAAAACGTGATAGTAGCCCACCCGCTAACACACACACAAACTCATTTTAAAATATTAAACATCCTGTAGTTGAATTAAATATAATTAAAACTTAAAATGTAAACACAAAGAAACCATGGACACTAGTTAGAAAATTTTTGTTTGTAAGGATAATTTAAGCGTGCACGTAAACCTGTTTTGTTTTTAAATTATATTTTATATTTATTAAAATACTAAATTACCTCATAATTAAATCAAATATAACTAAAACTCAAAGTGAAAAAAAAAAACATGGACGCTAGTTAGAGAATTTTTATTTATAAAGATAATTTAATTATTTTATCATACTTTAAAACAGTGAAAGCATGAAAAAACTCCTAGACACTAACTGAATTTTTTTTGCTTGCAACAGAAATATAGTCGGTTTACATTGCTTGAAAAATATGAAAAGATTAAGATGTACTCGATTAATCTAGCAATAATTAATGAATAATGTAAAAATATTGTATTGACTTCAAATAATTTTATTTTTAAATGGCAAACTCGTCATTTCACCTTCAATCCGCAGTGAACAAATTTTTAAAAATATAATTGGACCATAACACCCGATTGTTAATCACTGCTGCTTTTGTTAATCACGCAACGCAGAATTACATAACAAGGGTTGGGCAGTAAGAAATGAAGAGCATATTATCCACACGAGTACTGATGCTATATAAAGTGAAAATTGTGTCTCTCTCAAGGCACTTAGCCACTCCGGCAAAATATGGAGGGTGCACTCCGTTCGGTACATGAGCAAGAACTTTCCAATTCTCGATCGAAATTACAGGACAATTTCTGCGTTTCTTTTTTTAGAATCAATGACTGTTGGACGACTTGATGCGTGTTTTAATATTCTGATTGTAGTGTTTTAAGATTTCCTCGATGAGAAATTTGATTTTCATGAATAAAAGCTAATCAGAAAATAAAATTATTTTTATAAAATAGCGTTGGTACCATTATTTTTAGAAAATAGCGTTGGTAAGATCTTCAACAATGTTACGACTTACGACGTGTCTGTGTACAATGAAGAACATGGGATTTGTTTGTACTTTAAAATCTTCAAAAAAAAAAAGAAAAAGGAGTTAATTATAAGAAAATTTTATAGTTTTGAAATCCCACCCCACTTGCAATTTAATTTGAAATTTAGTTAATTTAAGGTTGGAATTGAACTGGATTAAAGAAAAAATATAAAAAAAAATCTATTATGACCCAACGATCTGGTCAAAAATTTAGTTGCAATCTATTTAATTTTATTTTTTTATTAAAATGATATTGTTTTGATTTAAAAAATTATCGATTAAAAACTTAGATTGGACCGACTCTAAAAATTATGTTCTTGAATATATATATATATATATTTAAATCCAAAATTATTAACAAAGAGATGGAAAATAAGAAAATAAATAAATTTAAAACTGCTCTACGAATCGAATCATAAATACGGTCTAAAAGTAAGTATCCCAGAGTGGATTCTGAACTTAAAAACATGCTCTGCCAACTTTATCACCGCTAGGCGACGACACCAGGTATCAGTGGCCATCTTTATATATTCTCTCGTTGTACCTTGTTCTGTTGATGGCCTCTTTAACTAGATCCAAGCCTTCTTGGGAACTGCCAAGGGATATGATTAAACAAGAACCTCGCATGAATTTGGAATGTACATAGCTCTCTTTAAGGGGGCGGACACAGCAGATTATAGCTATCCTGGAGAAAAGATACAGTAGTTGTCTATCAGCTGTGCATCTATTTTCATTCTCCTGTCATCCATATCCTCGGAGATTTATTTTTGGAGGGTGATTTGCAGATGGGGAGTGGTCACGGAATTTTCAAAGACAAGGTTACCAAGCATCATATATGAAACACTTGCCTGGATATGTTCGGAGAAAAACCACCATCTTCGCCAACATTGCATCCTTGTTCGCCATATTTTCCTCTTATAACAGCCTGTTCTGTTAATCACAGAAATTGCAATTAATGAATGAATGGAGGCAGCGTAATTCTCATTAACAGTTGCATGATTACTAGATCAGAACAAATAGTTATTGCACGCACAGCTGAGACAACAGGAATAGAATCCAAGTGATCCAAAACTTCATATAAAGCATAATTTGCTTGGCTCAAAAACATCTGTCAAGTTTCATGGCAGAAGAAAGCTTCGTGTTCATCGTAGAGATTAGAGAAAGGTTTTTTTTTTTTTTTTTTTTTTCAGGTAACACTACGAATCACCCTCAATTATATTAATTTCAAGACAGGAGAGCGACCACGTCAAATCAAGGAAACAGCTGTTTTTAAAAAGGAAAAGTAAAATGATCTGCTTTTTTTCCCATACATACTGAAGGGACCGTTGAGATAGAGAAAACGAGACACCATGTATCAAACCACTCGTCCCTTCCTTTATCCAAGCATGTAATTATTAGACTCGTAATTGGTTCAGAGCAAAATACCAAATCATGTCTATGAAAGACGGTCAACGGAGTTGTGCTTGATTCTTTATTAACTTTACCGACCCGCAATCTGGCAAATGCTGCAACTTCGAGATTTTTGGAGAGAAATCATCTGTTTGCGCGAAGGAAATCTTGACACATAAGAAGTATGGATAAAATTGGAAAATTATTTTAATCACCTAGAGATGATTTGAAGAAGGGAAATCACCGTCCTCTTTCTCATGAATTATAATTTTTTTTCCAATTTTTTTTAATATTATATTTATTAGTGATTGATTTTTATAAATTATTTCTATTTATTTTTATAAGGTTATTTTAATATCACCGGCACGAATCATAAATTTTATGAGTTAAAACAAGTGATTTGAGTTTTTTTAGATTATTTTTTATAATTAAATTTATTTATTTTTAATTTTATCGTTCACTATTTGGATTAATGAGAAATTAAGCTTCATATTTTTTTTTCATGAGGTTATTATGATATCATGACCTGAGTCAAGGGTTTGGTGGGTTAAACTAGATTGACTCTGGGTTTTTTTTGTTTTTTTTAATTATTTTTTATTCAACTGCATCTTTCAACAATAAATTAATTAAGAATTGAATTTCATAATTTATTTTTTATTGGGTTATTTGGATCTCATGATTCAAATTTGACGTGTTAACATGAGTTGACTTATATTTTTTATATTTTATTATTCAACATTGAATTGATTAAAAATTAGACTTTAATCTATTTTTTTTTAATTTTTCTCTTCATGATGTTATTATGATCCTATGATCAGGATTATGAATTTTGCATGTTACATGGGTTGACTTAAGTCGATTTAAATGTTATTGTCTCAATATTTTTTTTAAAAGATATTATTTTGAAGTTTTTTTCAATCAAATTATGTTTTTTTTTCAAGTTTTTTAAGTTATATTAAATTAATTTTTATACAATTTTATTTTAAATCATGTTAGTAATGCCGAAGTATTTTTCCAACTTAAAACAATTAATCTGACCTGTAAAATAGTGAAAATAGTGAAGATAGATAACCTAGTAATATTCTAATAGGATGACTATTAATAGTTAGTTCATAAAAAAATTTATATACATACAAAAACCTGAAAATAATCATACATGGTAAATGTACGTAGATCACATATATTGAGTTCAATAAATGGATCTGATTAAAAGAAGTTATAATTGCACACGAATTTATCAACTTTTGTATATTAATTCATGCAAATGATCATCAACAGCCACAGTACTCTAAATATACTCGGCAACGCAGGCTTCGTCTAACAAATCAACTCCGATAGCAAATAAAAAGAATCTGGGCAAATCAACGCAGACCTCTCTATTGGTATGTAAGCAACCGATTGATGGCAACAATGGTGGCACTGACAGTGGAGTTAATGGATGGCTGTGACTTTCATGTGATGACAGGCATGACTGTATGGCGATGATCATTTTTTTCACCCTCTTTAAGTATATTTAATTAACCCAGTTTATTATTCTCTCCTAGTCTAATGTTAATCGTAGCTATTTCCCAACGGATGGAAAATCCTTTTGACTCTGTGCTCCACGTACAGTTCATCTATATGAACATAACGTGGTCTTCCGCACATAGATGTTTGACTAACATGGAAATTTCTCCAATAAAATTCCTATTAACAGTCAAGATACTTGGTCTTTTAATTTCACCGGGCGACTCTAGCATTCCGAGTCTGCAATGGAGGGATTGGCAAAATCGACGCGTTGCAAATATATATTTCTCTGAATTAAAAATATTCATCGTGTGCATGGAATTATTATTTTTAAAAGTATTTTTTATTTAGAAATATATTAAAATAATAATTTTTAATAAATGATATCATAGAATGCAACAGAATTCCATGATGCATACTGCCCACGACGGCGTTGACAATTATCGGCATGGACGTACCAAACTGTGCATGGAGGCTATTATTTTCCTCTAGTAACATGCGATGAAATGAGAGAGGTCGAGTAAGAAATAAATAAGCAGGACCATCGAGGTATTTACGGCATCGGTTGACTTTTTCTAACGAGGATTCGAAACACACTGGAATATGGAGCTCGTGATGTGTATATTTGTGGGTGGATAAGCACCGGTAGGTTACGAATTTATTCATTCATTACCTGATACAAGAAAATATTGAAATGTTAATAACAGAGGCAAATATATTTTGACTATAGATTTTGATTTTAATTACTTTGAAATTAGATAACCTTGCTAGAACAGTGGAGGTTCCTCCCAGGGGGCGGCGATTGCCTCCAGTATTTTAGCATCTAAAAGTGGCTACAGCTCGGATTGCAAATTGTAATTCAATACTGGCTTGCTAGCTGCATCCCTCTCTCGTCTTTGTAAATTTATGAAGGGCGGCCATCGCCAAACTTCACGTGTGTGTTTTATTATAAAGTTTTAATCGCTTGAGGACTGCAAACATATGCTGGCCGACTTTAATGGATAAAATTCTCTTGTAAACAGCCAACAACAACAACAACAACGACAATTCGCTAAAAGAAATCTGCAAAGGTTTTAAATTTGTTGCGTTATCAGATCTGGTTTGCCGGCCGGAACAACTCCTTCACGGTATAAAAATTCAATCCTAGTAAATTACAATATACAATGGTTTTTTTATTTATTTAAAAATACATTAGGATAATATTTTTATTTTTTAGATTTTTAAAGTTCATTCTTAACATCAACGCATAAAAAAAAACATAAAAAAATATTTAAAATAAAAAAAACCAAAATTTTTAAAAACTTCAGATGGAACATTACCGCTATTAATTAACTGAGCATACATATTATAATTTTTAGAATATAATGGCGAGATTCAAACCTAAAATTCTTATATTGAATGAGTTTTTCTTCATCGTTAGATTGAAAGCACAGCTTAATAACTCGCATTTACACTCCTAATTAATTCCATTACAATATTAACCAGCGCGGGCGATTGAACGTCACTGTAGTGAAAAACAATGACCTAACAAATACCTATTATTTAAATCCCAGTGCATGTCGACATTACTAGTTTGTTTAATTTTGTCTAAATTTCAATATTTTTTTTCGTAGCTAACAAAGAAACAGGGCTTTGGAAAGCAGCCAGCTGAACATAACGCGCGTGGAGTATATAATAATAAAAATATATCTTATTTCATGCCGTTGTAGAAGATTATTCAAACTATGAGTGGACTTCTCTATGATCCTGGAAACGTTCAAGTTCAACCCTGGAGGCCATAGAAAACCCAAAAAAAAAAAAAAAACACCATCGTTGATACAAATATAAAAATATGACTTGTTAAGTTGTTTTTAAAAATATTTTTAGCTTAAAAATATATTAAAATAGTATTTTTTATTTTTAAAAAATTATTTTTGATTAGTGTATCAAAACAATTAAAATTTTTAAATTTTTTTAGAAAACTTCATTCGTGAGGGCCTAACACTCAACAGATTTTTTTAAAAAACAATATTATGCTATATTAATAATACTTAGTTATTATAAAACTCTAATAAGTAAATAATTGTTTTAGCAAAAAACAAGAATTAAACAATTGGCATTTCAATCTGGATGGAAAAATTGAATGTGCAAAATATTAATATACTATATTAATAATACTTAGTTATTATACAACTCTACTAGTGTGCTGTCCATGGTCATCCCGTATTCCCACGAAGCCCGTCCAGCAAGGCACCGTGCTTTCCACTTTGTGCACTATCCGGGTGGAATTTGACCTTTCAATCTGAAAATTAAAGTCTAAAAAGATATGATTAATAGTAATAATTAACAGATAGCAGTGAAGGTTTGTATCGTGATAAAATGTTTGAGATCTGTATAATATATCTCGAATTCGAGTCAGGATGTGCATTTCTTATAAAAATCTAGAACAACTAGAATTTTACTTATTCATCAAAACCCATAAAATACACTTTTCAAAAAATAAAATTTCCTCAAATAAAAAAAATAGCAGTGAAGATTTTTCTTGTGCCATTTCCGACGAGGTGAGATTTTTCCAGTCCCATCAGAATAATAAGCTTTTTTCCACTCATAAAAAGCTCCAAAAGAACAACCACGAAGTCCTAAAAAATCAATTACCAATTATTCTCACTATAGTTAATTAAAAAACTTAAACTTACAGTTCGTTATTTTAATTGTTTTTAAAATTATTTAGAAAAATTAAAAAAGATCTCAGAGCACTAAAAAAAATAATCAAACTACAAGCAAAACAAGCTAGTTGAGTTTATTTTGATTTTATGATTCATTGAAAATCTGGATCTAAGTAATATCATGTCAAGATTCTTAAAAAAAACACGCACAACAAGAAGGAAAATAAAAGTTAAACTAGGAAAGGGTTTTTTTTTTAAAAATTAAATTAAATATAAAAAGAATAATATATAGTAGGAAGGTAGTATTTATTTTTGTGATGTTACAGTGTTTTTTTAAAAATGTTACCGTGTTTTTTTAAAATACTTTAAATTAATTATTTTTAGTATTTTGAAATTATTTTAATGCATTAATATTAAAAATAAAATCTAAAAATATTATTTTAATCCAGATAGAAAATACTTTAAAAATAATTACTTTCCTATTGAACACCATCAAATAAATTGATTGCATTTAAATAAAAAAAATGGAATGGTATATTTTTTTTAAGCAATTTACCCGCTGTAATATTATACATAATTTTGTTTTTTGAAAAAAACTATAAATTTAACCCTCTTCTATGGATTTTTCAATTAAAGGGTCAATTACATATAACTCTACAATGTTTTTATATGTAATTATAGCGATTTTTGAGAAGTCCCTCAACTCAACGAGGCTTCGAAAATGTTCATTGCTAGCTAATACCTATTTACAGATGATATTGAAAGCTTCTGAACCTTAGGTTGGTGACGATGAGGACCTACATGAAACATTTTCGAATCTTCAGGGTCTAGAATAAAGCTATCATTTTTTTATTTGCTTCCCCCCCTCTCTCTACAAACTCGCCTTCTAGAAAGGGAGGAATTTCCGAGGGCTCATCATGTCTAGAGAGAGAAAATACGGAAACATCCTCTTCAGTTTCTGAAGTCAAACAAAAACTTGCAGATTCAATTCAACCATATACTGCGACGCTCTAGAAAATTTATTTATTTATATTTCCCCTCTCTGTTGCTTAGCCTTTAAAAAGTCCATCTCTTTCTTTGATCACACAGTCTTTTCCACCATTTCTTTCTTTCTGAACTTTCTCTCTTTCTCTGTTAAGGTTTTTCTTTCTTCGGTTGTTTTGGTGTTTTTTTCAGAGAAAGAAAGAGAGACAGGAACTACAAGTGTTTGCTTGCTTGCTTGCATCTTTAAACACAATCATGAGTAGCCACACAGCATCCTCCAGTAATGGAGGCAACGGATCGGGTGATTCTGGTGCTCCAAGAAGGAATTCAAAGCGACCCAAATGTGATTCTCTTCTTTACTTCTCGTTTTTTTTTTCCTATTTTGGGCAAATTCATGTCTGCCCTCTTGTGATCATGGTGTTAGTTTGTTTTTAAATTGCAAAGTTTTGAACCTTGTCCTAATTTTCTTGTTAGTTTGTTTCAGAGACTCAGGTATTTGAATTTTTTTGGGATCACTAGTGGGTTTTATAGGCATCCATATGGAGGTTTATACATATTTTTGATGGGTTCTTGTTATTTTGAGTCGCTGTGGTTTTGTTGCATGAGAGTGGTCGTGTGAGCTCTTTTTTGATAATTTTGTTTCATATTAAGAATCTAATTTTCTTTATATTGATCATTTAGTCTTTCCGTTTTTGGAATAGCCTTACCTGGTTTTTTAATTCCTCATCAAGATATATTTGGAAATTCCCCTTTTGAAAGAGAAATACGGCTATTAAACTTTGTTAGCAATAAAATGAACTAAATTGGGTTTGATAAACAAGATATTAATGAAACTTAGCTATAACATGCCATGAGATAATTGCACATTTTTCCATTACACGAATAGGAATCTTAGTAATTTTGGCTGTATTATCATTACATGCATCTAAGTCTAAGCATGTATGCTCATGTGATCTACTTTAAGATTGAAAACAGAATGTTTTCCAGTGTTCAGAATAGTTGCCTGACTGCGTAATTGTTATCCTGCAAAGCAAGATAGAGGGATGGGAACATTTTAAATTTATAGGGATGTATTGTATTTGCCAGAGCAAAAAATCTGCGATTTTTGTTCATTTTATTAAAATGCACTTGTAATCTTATTGTAGTGTAGCTGTTAAAAAAAACAAGAAAAGTAAAAATAGAGAGAGCACAGCTGAGCAGCTTCTTTATCTGATGTTTCAACCACAGCTCACAAATTGTCTTTCACTACACGAGCACATATGGGTGTGCATGTGATTTTTATGGAACTAAAAATGTTTCGTTTTCTTTCAGATTCAAAGTTTACTCAACAAGAACTTCCAGCTTGCAAGCCAATTCTCACACCACGATGGGTAAGTTTTTATCTTTCTTTTTATCTGGTTTCGTCTGATGCAAATGAGTGCTCAAAGTTATTAACTCCGAATATATCTCTTTGTGCAGGTAGTGTCTGCATTCATGCTTGTTGCCATTGTCTTCATCCCTATCGGCATTGCTTGCTTGCTTGGTTCCCGAGATGTGAGCTCTAGTGTCACCTAAATCCTTGCAATTCTAGTTATATTTCCACCTATGGTTTTTTATGGGTTATTCTCCTTTTATCAGGTTGTTGAAGTTGTTAAACGGTATGAAAAAGAATGCATTCCGGTTGAAAATAGAGGCAATGAAGTCCAATTTATACAAAGCGGTGCTAATAAAACATGCACAATATCAATGACGGTGAGTCCTGTTCTTGCAATTATTATGGTTGATGTGTTGTTGTCATTTTCTATGTTCTTTATTAGCAGTGTTTGTGGATTTATAAGCTAACAAGGAAAGACCCATGCCAATATTATTTTCAGTTATACAATATACCTTCATGTTATTGTTATCTGTTCACTGGTGGCATTCCCTTTTTGTCAGAGCTGTAAGTGGTGCTATATCAGCAATGTATTAGTAGCCAGTAGGTTACTTTATTCTACTCCTTACAAAAAACCCATGCCAATATCTTTTTCTCCCATGCAACATGACTTATGCTAATTATAGAAATTAGCCATCATGACCTGAGGTTAAGCAGTAAATAACGATCTTCTGTTCTCTACTCTTATTTTTCTTGCCAGATCCCTAAGCGTATGAAGCAACCTATTTATGTTTACTATCAGCTTGACAACTTCTACCAGAATCATCGTAGGTATGTCATCAACCTCATGTACTCTATCAGCATGTAATTTCTGATGGGTTCAAGTAATCATGTGTAGATTTTTACATAATAGTCAGTGGTATATTGTTCATATAAATTGGGAGCATTGATATTCAGGACTATCCAGGTGTGTAATTTATGTAGATCATAGGTGATGGTCCAGAGAACCAATTATAACATGTGGTTCAGGAAGTGCACCCTTTTAGGTTTCCTGCCACATTTTATAAGTCAAGATGGCGATGCTTGTGATTTTCAAGAATTACAGACATTACAGCCTAGGACCTAGGATGTTGTTACACGTTGAGGAAAGGGCTCCTCTATGCATGCTTAATTGGTGGTTAATATCATGTTTCTCATCTCAGAATAGTGTGTTTGACTATTTGTTGATGGTAGAAAATTACATTCTTTCAAGTGTTTAATAATGAAAGCAACCCATCATTTTATAAAAACTATTGAACAGTGTGAAACTGTCATGATTATCATGATCATAAACTGGGATGCTTACTCACTGAAAGTTGAAGCACATGTAATTGAGTTTATGTGGTGATTATTTGGCATAATTTTAATGATTGCTCTAATAAATCAGGTATGTGAAGAGCCGAAGTGATGAACAGTTGAAAAGTGCGAGTAAAGAGAATGATACAAGTTCTTGTAAGCCAGAAGATACTGCAACGGGGAGGGGGGCAATTGTTCCCTGCGGTCTGATAGCTTGGAGTTTGTTTAATGATACTTATAGCTTCTCCCGCGGGAACCAGTCTTTGACAGTGAATAAGAAGGGAATTGCTTGGAAGAGTGATAAGGAGAAAAGGTTTGGTAAAGATGTCTTTCCTAAAAACTTTCAGGGTGGAGGTGTTGTAGGTGGTAAAAGTCTCAATGCATCAATACGTGTAAGCCTCCCTTTACTATTACTTCAAATTAATATATAAGCAACTCATCTTATCACTAACTAAATAACTGTTCCAACTTCATCCTGGAAAATACCTTTAGAGGCTTTAATAATGTTAATAACACTCTGGACATTGGTAGATTTCAAAACTGCGTTGCTGTTGTGTTATTAGAGTGGTATTTTCAGGTTGCTTAACCTCGACTTCAGGATTAGTATTGAAGGTGTGACCTCAGTTATTCTTTCATTCATGAAGGAGTTGATTTTTTTAAACCCAAGGTGTTGAGTATTAGGCTTATACCTTGGAGACGTGAGAGACTTGGTGTAAATGCTTAAAATGATGAGATATTGTTGCATGTCATTTCCCCGCTTCTATTGCTAAAACGTGAAAATATACTAGAGAACCATAAATTTTTCTCCGTGTTTCTTTTGATGCAAATTGCTTCAAGTAATTGGCATGTGACTGACCTGGTCTTATATGATTTTGTGTAACAGCTGAGCGATCAGGAGGACCTCATGGTTTGGATGCGAACTGCAGCTCTGCCAACTTTTAGAAAGTTGTATGGGAAGATAGAGGTGGATCTTGAGGCAAAAGAAGTCATAAATGTTACACTGGATAACAACTATAACACATACAGTTTTAATGGCAAGAAGAAACTTGTGCTTTCAACTACAAGCTGGATTGGTGGAAGAAATGACTTTCTTGGCATTGCTTATCTCACTGTTGGGATGATATGCTTTGCCTTGTCAATGGGTTTCACAATTGTGTATTTTGTCAAGCCTAGGTAAGTTGATCACAGATACAAATTAATTCTTGAATTTAGGGGCTAGTTCTCGTGACTTTAATAAACTAGTTATTAAAATCAAAATGCATGCTGTCACATGTGTGCGGCTTCGCGGCTTTTGAAAGAGTGAGGCTGTTAGAATTGCCCTTCATAAGGCTTGCATTTTATGGTGAGGATTTCGAAGTGTGCCCAGCATCATAAATGGAGTGAGGCCCCCATAGTCAGCAGCATAAAATTTTCATATGCTATATGTGTATTCGATTGTTTGTGAGATATCTGTTGATATTTTCTAACTGTTTCTCTTACTGTGTTATCTCAGGCGGCTTGGTGATCCTACCTTCTTATCATGGAACAGAGGTCCTGGGTCGCACTAAAAATGCTTGTGGATTTCTTTTGATGGCGTCACTTTGGCACATCCCTTCTTATTGTAACTTCAATGTCTATGGAATGTTTAAAACATAACATTGGCACGGGAAGGATTCTTTTGGTTTGAAATCTTGATTTCTAGGCAATACACCAGTGATCTTTATGTATAATCACAACATTAGTATTGAATACAATATTTTATTATTTGTTTCCCGAAAACTTCACTCGCTTCAACATTATAGACTTAGCATTTTTTGTTTGTCTACATTGTTTTTTTAACATCTATAATACTCTTAGTAAAATGTTGGAAAGGTACGCCCCTTCTGGGTAGGATGGATCTATAGGATGGTCTGAAGCTGCTCCAGCCTCTCGCAGAACAGAGATTTTCCTTCCTGCCATTGATGCAGCACCCTGATTCCACAAAACAAATGCAAGAATAAAATGATAAGTAATACAACAGCAAGGAGCAAGCTAATTTTTGAAATGCCTCAAGTGACCTAATCTTCATGGCCAAACTCCCAAGTGTAATGTGATTAAATTTCCATTTCTCATATTAAAGCCCGTGTCCATGTATTTTGCTGACGATGACAGTTTAAAATATCTCCAATATTCTCTGCAATGTGGTCAAACCGCCAAAATTAGTTCTTTGTTCCCATACACACGTGAAAAAAAAAATTCTTGCCTGAAGAACACGCAAGAACATCCCACTTTGGGTCATAGCTCCTGAACAAGAGCAAGTCATGAGAAGGCCACCTCTCTTTGTTAATCTCAATGCCATCGAATTCATATTTCTATACATGCCTGATGCATTTTGAAGAACCTGAGCAGGAAAAGCCCCAGAATTAGTACAAACTGACAAATATATGGAGGCAGGGCATTAGCCTCGGTTGTGGACATAAACTGCCTTTGATGAAAATTACCAAAATATAGACAAGTTTTGGGCATTTTCCTGAGGGTCTATATTGATGAAGGCACAGGAGCACATTTTCCACTTATATTGTTTCAAGCTTTGGACATTTTCCTGAGCAGAACTTTTCTTATCGGAGAAATTTCTTAATTCTTTGACGCTATTATGAGAAGTACCTAGGAGAAATTTCCTCATGCAACCTCAGGGAATGAAAAATACTGTATTGGACAGGATTACAGGCTTCTGAATTCTTGCATATGTTACTGTACCTTTTTTCTCGGTGCTAATTTAGGAGGGTCCAAAATCACTATATCCCATGATTCATTTCTAGAAAGGGCACCCTTCATAAATTGAGTGGCATCTTCTCTCAAAAATGATATTCTTCCTGGATCCAGGTTGTTAAGAACAATATTTTCTCTAGCAAGCTCCAAAGCAGGCATAGATGTATCGACTCCTGTA
This sequence comes from Populus nigra, assembly GCF_951802175.1. NCBI lineage: Eukaryota > Viridiplantae > Streptophyta > Magnoliopsida > Malpighiales > Salicaceae > Populus > Populus nigra. Next base: position 5,278,056 of record NC_084857.1, read on the forward strand.
CGAAAGCATGAGATGACCAGAGCTAAATTAACATTGCAGATGCAAGGAATTTGAGCAGCCTACTTATAATGAAATCCAGAATCATCAAGAATGTGTCACAATTAGAAGATATGGTGGAGGCTGTAATAGCCCAAGGATCATTGATTAATAGATATGGGCATTTCACTAATCCTGTACCAGGCCAAATGAAAAATGTTTAGAAATAAAATAAATACCTGTGACATCTATTGCGCCTCCATGTGCAGCATTTAGAGCAAAACCACCGCTGTAGCAGCAAATATCAAGAACTTTCTGGCTATTTGAAATTGTAGATATGAACTGGCGGTTTTCACGCTGGTCAGCATAAAATCCAGTCTTCTGGCCCACCAATGAAATTGCATAGGAGATCCCGTTTTCCATAACCTGGCAGATGAACGTTGCAGAACAACATCAATATTGCAGCTATGAATTCATGCAGAAGCACAAACTAGATCAGTAAGGCAAGGGGAAATAGGTGGTAGATGATTCATAGATAGTGACACTTCAGAGTAGGAGTTCAGCCAGAGATTGGCAAGCACTTGAGAAATGGGTGGCGATGGGCTCAGATAGAGTTAGAAACAACAGCACTTGTTATTCAAGCATAACATTGTCATTAACTGTCCCCATTGCCTAACTCCAGTGAAATATTATGACATGATCAGCAGACCCAAATATAGATGCTGATAATGAAAACCACAATTTGGAGTGATTTAAGAAGCAATCAGAAGTGAGAATGATTATTTTCAATTTTCACCAAGTAAAACTGTAAATTTGGAGGTAGGAATCAGAAAATTACCAAAAAAAAAAGAGCTAGCATAAGAAAACTGATAAAAATATGAATTGTGTAATTTGTAATTTTTGAAGCACATTCTACCTTTATTCTTTCAGGGCAAGTAGAGGGATGCACTTCTTTCATGTCTGACACATCCATTCCTTCTTCTTTTAAAATATCAACAGATGGTCTCCAGTTTATATGGTTAATTCCATCAATTCTATTGATGCAAGCCTCTACTTCTGGTTTGTAATTCTCAACCCAAGCAGCAGATGATGCTATCACAGCTAAATCCCCGAAGACATCAACAATTAATCCAGATAATCTGCAGTGATGCCGCTATGTGTGATTTACTAATAAGCATACTGGCCTGTCTCAAAAAATAACTAGACGCCAAACCATGGTTCTGATTAATGAGTCAACGTATATGTTAAGAAATAACGTTTAACAAAAGCACACAAAGAATTTCTTCATCTCATGCAGTGGAAATGTTCTAGTTGAGGTTATGGAGAGCTCAAGATCATGTACCTGTCTCCTTCACTATTGACAAGGCGATATGCATTTGTATGAGATGAGGGTAGACCCAACCTCCTCCGTAATTCTATGGCTGCGTTAGTTCTTGTTTCAAGCAGTTTCTTCATGTCCAATGCACAAGAAGGATCTCTACACATGAATTAAGAACTTAAAAGATGGAGGATATAAAATCAAACCGGAAAGCTGTCTTTATATAGATACCTCGTTGCTTCCTCTTCTAGCTGCATGAGCCTAACACAGAACATGGAAACTGAATTATACAATCCCCACCCTATAGGTTTCTCTGTTCCATCAGCAACCAGCACAATGTCTCCTGTCTTGGGTGGCGGTCTACCAATTATTCTATCGACTGCTCCGCTATACACCATTGGACTTCCATCCTTGAAAAGTTGTGTCTTTCCCTTTTTTAACACAACCTTTGCAATTCCTGCCGAACACGGATCAATTACAGAAAGGTTTAGAAATCATTATAGAACCAACCAATGATAACTAGGAGAACTCTTATAGCAGCTTCCACATGTTGCACAGAATATAGAAAATGACATGAATTGCAAGCGCAAAATGTTGCATTTACCGAGAAGAAAATAAAATCAAGCACACAAAACAATATAAAGCTCAATTGCCCAAATGATGCCACCGATGGTTTTAAGTCTTAATAGCCCAATTAGTCTTTTTAGTTAACTGAAAATGCAAACTCACAACCCTATGAAGTCTCTATACACGCAGAAACAAAGTGATAAAGAAACAATTACCCTTTTTAGTCAATTCAAATGGTGAAGAACTTATTAACCGGAAAAAAATCAAGAAAGCAGCTCAAAGAAGTCCCATTGCCATAAAAAAGCTCAAAGATTGCAGCTTTCCTTAAAAACGAGAAAAAAGAACAATGCAGCCCAGTACAGCAATAACAAAAATGAAAAGAAAAGAAAGGGCAGCACTGCCACAGCAAAAACACAAACACCCACCTGGATATATAATACATAGACATACAGAGAGATACCTTTAGAGTGAGAAGAAGCAATTTGTTGAAGGGTGGAGGAGGGGGTGGATGGCAGTGAAGAGATTGGCAGAGATTTTATGAGACGGGCAGAAAGCTTCAGCTGCTGCATGTTTTTGAGCTCTGAAGTCTTAAACCCCCACCACGAGAAAGAGAGAGAGAGAGTTCAAAGAAGTAACTGGTAAGCTACTGTCATCCCTACCTCAAGTGATGGGCTTGTCCGCATGCGGGTCGGGTTTTCGCAAGCTTTGTTTCCAAATTCCAATTACCCAAACGGCAAACCAAAATAGAAGTAAATTATAAACTAATCCCTCTAGTTTTGCAAAGTAAATGAAATAGTCCTAGTTTCAAGAACTAATTAATTATTCCTTATTTTTTAAAATATATTTGTAACTTAATCATTTTCTTTCATTTCACGTTATTTTTTAATTTAATTTATTTTTATTTAAAAATATAAATAGATAATACAAAAAGATTAATGATAAAATATTTTTTAAAAAAACAATATTAAATTAAGCATGGTCAACATCAACCAAGAGAACAATTAATTAATTTTTGAACCTAGAGAGAGACTATTTAATTTTCTTTGCAAAACTAAAGAGGCTAATTTATAATTTATTCACCAAAATAATCATTTTTTGGTGTCCTTAATTTTATCCGAATGTATCTCAATATGAATATTTTGTTGTCCTTATAATATTCTTATTCTGGCCAGTCCGATCATCCATGAAATTTGATTCCCAATTTTGAAATATTTAATTTTTGTGTCTTGCATTATAGAAATCTCAATTTATCGAAAAGATCTTACTAAAAAAATTATTAAATGCGAGGTCAAATTGATAAAGTCTAAGTGCATACTAGACCAATAACATTAATGTTTGTTAACTTCTTATGTTATTTATTTTTTAAATGGACATCATTTTAATGCTAAAATTAAATTATTAAAAGAAATTGACAAAAAAATGAAATGGAGAAAAATAGACTTCCTTTTTTTTTTGCATTTCAAAGATATTTTTTTTAAAAAATAATTTTTTTATTTACTTTAAATTAATTTTTATATATTTTCCGATCATTTTGATATGCTGATATTAAAAATAATTTTTAAAAAATATAAAAATATATTTTTTAATACATTTTCAAACGATATATACTTTGAAAAGTAACTGCTATCATACTCTCAGACATTTCCTAAAAATATCTTAAGTGACTATCATCTGTTGCGGTAGAATAGTAATAAGCATAACCTAATATAAAAGAGGGTAATATTACAGAAAACAAATAGATAAAGACAACAAAATTTAAGAATTTAAGAATTTAAAGATTGCCTTGATTTCTATTAATTTTTTTATTTAAATTATAAGCCAATCAATTATTTATCTGAATTCTTGAACTATAACCTTTTTATCTTAGTTTTAAAGAAGTGATCGATTAATTAATTAAGTGCATCTGTTCCGAAACCTGAACCCTAAATTTAGTTTAGTCCTCCCAGGGATATGATCGAAAGCTTATCTCGGCTCGTTCTGCTCTCTATGCTAGGCATGGTGGCATCCACCAAGATCAGATAATTGCTGTTCCTCAAGCACAATCAGCCCTGCCTGTCATTTGGTATAGCTGATGTGCAGTATCCACTTGCACACCTGCGGTATCATTTTTACTGGACAGTTACCAGAAAATCTAGACATGACTGAAGCTCTTACAAGAACAGAAGATCTGCACTTAGTTCCCATTTCGTCCGACCTTCGGTCTGTTCAATATAAGATTAAGGAGAGACGGTTTCTATAGATGTTCAATGTATTTTCCTGGTTAAGGCCGATGTTTTGCTGTATAAACACAGTAACTTTCAGAAACAGAAATTATGGTCTTGAAATTGCATGTCACTACGTACGCTGTGTTTAAGAAGGTCTTCAGGCAATTCCGATTTGATTGAATTTGTAACTTTCAGACCCATGTTGGGGCTATCCCCAATCACATTTTCAGTGTTGACAGGCTAGTTCCCTTAGGAAATTTTTTTGATGAAATTGAAAGAAAAGTTTTTATATTAAATTTCTGTAAAGTCTAAAATTTGTATCCTCTCATGTTATTATTAGAAAAAGGTTATGTTTTAAATCTTATTATTTATTTTAAATATAATTATTTAATATTGATTCTCATCTCTTTTCAGACTGATACATTTCAGTTCAATGCAAAACTGAATTCAAGGTAATTGAATTTGATGTTTTGCTAGATATATATATTTAGGTTTAATATGGAATTGAATTTAATGATATTGAATCAAATATCGTACTAGATCTATATGTTTTTGAGCTTAACGTATATCGAAATCGAAGAATATTAGACATAGCATTTTAATAGGGCCATGTATATTTAAATTAAACACGTAATTAAACTTAAAAGATATTGGATTGAGCAATTGGTCAGCTACATAACTCTCCTTCCATAACGTCACATCTCTCTAATATCCAGTCATTGACTTTCAATTGATTTCTTCAGTTCCAACCATTTATCCAATGGATATATATTCTCTTCTTTCTATGGTTGATACCCTTGAAAGATTGGGAATTGATCGGCATTTCCAGAAGGAAATGAAAATCATACTGGACGAAACATACAGGTAAAGTGCCACTTTCACCTTGCAATTGAAATACCACAGTGTTATTGCTGCTAGTAACTTTTTCCAGATAACAGAATTTATCTTCGTGTTTAAACAAAATTCTTCATTAAGGTTCTGGTTAACTTAATAGACCCATGACTAGGTCCTAATATTGTTGTAACCATGACATTAGCAAACAAACAGGTGCTGGTTGCAGGGGGAGGAAGAGATATTTCTTGATGATGCCACTTAAGGTTGCAATTTCGGATATTACGTTTGAACGGATATGATGTCTCTTCAGGTATCTTCTTGAGATGGGAGATTTCATGTTTAAATCTTTCGAGGATCTTTTAATCACTATAGCTTTAATTAGTAACTCGTTTGGAGTAGATATATTAAACCAATTCTCTGAAGATCGTTTCCTCAGTTCACCGGGAGGATATGTGAAGGATTCGAGAGCTGCCTTAGAGTTGTACAGAGCTCTGCAGTCAAGTTATCCAGATGAATCACTTCTGGAAAAACACAAAAACATGGACAAACTATTTACTGAAACAGGGATTATCCAACGGTTCACTTTACGGGGATAGACTTCATAAAAATATTACCACAGGTTTTTTTTTTCCTGACGTATTGTGATAGTCAAATCCATCAGAACAGCCATTTTCAGTCCCGTTGGATTCCTAACTTCAGCTATCAATTTTCCTGACAATGCAGATTTGCAACGCTTAGCTATCAGAAGAAGAATTAAACATTATGCTACAGATGATACAAGGATTTTGAAAACCTCGTGTCGGTACTGCTCAATCAGTTGGAGAAATTTTTTAATTTTACTGGTGAAATATAGGTATTCTTACTTGTACCTTTACTCTTCATATCATAGTTGTTCAACTATTGGTAGCGAGGATTTTCTCAAATTGGCTGTAGAAGACTTCAACAACTGCCAATCAATACAGCGTGAAGAACTTTAACATATCATAAGGTGCGTTTTCTACACAACCTTTAGAACCATGCCTTGGTGCCCTTCAGTTTTCATTAAATATGCTTTGAGAGCAGGAAAAACTGGCCAACAAAGCTAGCTTTGTTTCTTTCACATATTTCTGTCTTTTATTCCTTTCCCTGATGGAAGCTCAACTTTTCCTTGAGCTACTCATTGCTGGCGTTGCAACTTGTCCCTGATCTCGATCTCATTGAAGTTCTTAAAATTTGATATCACAGATGTAGCTTAGTGCATTTACATTGTTGTTGGGAACTTAAAATATAACTTCCTTGTTTATAGCACGATACCTGTCATGTAAACAGGTGGGTTGTAGACAGAGATTGGACAAGCTTAAGTTTGCTAGGCAGAAGGAAGGCTACTGTCACTTCTCCGCTGCAGCAACTCTCTTTGCTCCTAAACTATCTGATGCCCGCATTTCATGGGCAAAAAATGGTGTGCTTACTACTGTTGTTAACTATGTTTTACTTCGTTGCAGAGAGAATCCTACTTGTTTTCCAGAATCTCCTGTTAAACCAGTAGCAAGGAATCTGTCATGATTGTCGATGAATGCTTTTGTTTTTTTCTGGCACTGCATGTGATTGTGGTCAGGCTTCACTAATACTTATGCGCGTGTTTGCCAGTATGATTTTGCAAATCTGATATCCGTGGAGCAATCTTGCTCCTTTTGTTGAAAAAAAAGTCACCTCGGCGAACTAAAATGGAATGCCTATGGCTGCAGACTAGAAACACTACTGGATTATTTGTTGTACTACATCCCCATACTTGGAGATACAAAGCTGCTGCCACTATAATCTAGCTAATCATGCATGAAAGCACTGTCAAGGGCTGAACCAAGCTTTTTGCTAAAGAAGATGAAGCAGAGCCTCCAGACATTAGAAACACCCACTAGATTTAGAACATGCACCTTTCAATGTTTCCTTGATCATTCAAGCGTCAGGCCTAACATGCCAAATCGATTACTAGTTTGAGTAAAACACAGTTGCAACCAATCCTTCCCCACCCACCATACATAAACATTAAAGTCACTGAATTATTATTTGTTGTAAAACCAACTTTGAAAGTTGCTTAACTAATTCATAAAATCCTGTTATACTTAAAAAAAGCACAATTGGTAAAATACAGGAAGATGAGCACCCCTTGTGCCAGGCAACAAGAGGCAGAGACCATGATGGCACTTCTGGCTTTCCCAGCAAAAACCACCTACGACTTTAACGAAAGAACCCATGTAAGATTGGCAAAGCTCCTTCCAGATTCATGCGGTTCAATTAAATGCTACTCGTACTCAAATATCACTTTGGAATTTAGGACTGATCATTAGCAGTAGTAATAAATGCTGGAAGGGTTAGATTCAAAAGGCTTTCTTCTCATGTGAAGCCAGTCCATGAACTCCACCCTCAACTTGTGCTGCTGCTGTACGAACCTGCAGAAAGCCAGAGGAATAAGGCCAGACACCAAATACACAGAAAATAAAAGAGCATAACTCCAATACATCAATATTTACCTTCAGCAAACATGAGTGATAAGAGGGCGACAAAGAGCATGATGAACCACTTATAGCATAGGAAAACTCTGGCAGCAATCATTGACTATTGGCAATACATCAACAATATTGACCTTAATCATTTCAAATACCCACCCCCCCTCTACCCCCAAAAAGGAGACAAGTTTTCAAACTCATTATCATTATTTCACTAATGGAATTTTTTTACACTCACATGCCACCATCAAACTTCCATTACAACAAATGCGGAGAGGAGATTATCAAAAGTTACGAGACAGTGCACCATTTAAGATGATTAATGTATTTAATCTAATTTCATTTATTTGCAAACAAAGTAAGCGACTTTAATCATTTGAGATGGTTTATGCCTCTATATACAGAGGTAATTTCGAATGTTCAAACAGCAAGCTATAAAAACATACATTCACACATATGTTGACGGATAAAGACTTAGCTTCACGCAGAGCCACAGATAATATTATTTTTAAACATCAAAACCACCAAATTATCCCAAACCATAAGTATAAGAATGTCATAAGGTGACCCATACCTCAAGCCTAAGTGTCTTTGACCTTAATAAATCATGAGCAGACCGCAAAGAGGATGCGCCAAGATCCTGGAATCCTTGCTTGACTGCTTGCATGGTGTAAGGTACATGCTTCAAAACAGAACCTTTATCAGCAACTGCTCCCACGACTCCCTGAGCAATCTTTAGCTTAGCAGTATCACCCAAGTATCTTTGATCACTCCCTTTAGTCATTGCTTCAAGGGAGCCCATGCCACGGTATTTTTTCACCCGTAAACCTTTCTGGTATAGCAAATTGTTAGAATTCACAGAACTGAAACTGCATCTAGAGCCAAAGGATGTATCCAGCCATATTTTGTCTTAAAGCAAACATAAAAATGATCTCGGAATAATTTGACATGTTACTGGTATAAAACAATAAGCCAAAAGGATGCTTAATAATTGTCAGAACATGACATTCATATATTATCAAGTACACACATCAGTTGACATATTTATTAACATAACAAGCGTTCATTATAAGAGCACTCCCAGATACCCAGTACTAACCAATGTTTACAAATATGCACAAACAGCAGTATTTCATTTCAAGTAACGTTGAGATTCACCTTAGCTCTTTAATCTGAATCCCATCACTATCTCTAAGGCATACAATTTCCTTCAAGGGACAGGTTAAAAGACGGAATAAACCCTGGCTACAAAAGATTATCTTGACAAGATCCTCTTTCTAATAATATTTCTTAACACTTAGAAAACCTTAATTTATGAAGTTTCAAGCTTCTAGGTTAATTTTGAATTCCTTATCCAAAATCTTGCCCAGTTTTGTTGAATCTTCCAATGCAAGAGCATCAATAATGATAAATCAGACAGGAAGTACTGGAATGATCACAGGGCCGACTGAAATAGTTCTCATGCATATATCCTCTCCTTAATTCAAGAAATAATTCCAAAAGAACAAAAGGGTGAAAAGGAAGTTTATAAAAACCAACTTTCAAGAAAGATGCTTGAAGAAAAAAGCTAAAAACCTAGTTTCTATTGCCATTTAGTCATAGCAATGTCATACCTCATTAAGCTCATAAGCCCCAGGAGCTTCAGTACTTCCAGCTAAAAAGCTTCCCATCATTACAGTAGATGCCCCAAGCACCAGGGCTTTGACAATATGACCTGAGAATGAAATGCCACCATCTGCAATGACAGGAATGCCACTTTGTGTGGCAATGGATGAAACCTTGTAAACAGCAGTTGCCTGCAAAGTAGCAGGACAAGAAAAACAAGTTAAAGCATGGAGCTAGGGATAGAATGTGCAAACTACCTCAACTATTTACAATGGCATAATTCACTTTGAAGTCAGAACTCTGTTACACATTTTCATATGCTAGCTTATGCTTGAACCCTTTTCTCTTGGGGTTTTTATATTCTTACTTCCTAAAAATGATTGTTCCAAAAAATAAGAAAGCAGAAAATTTACCAAAAAAAACAAATTTTTCTAAGTAAAAACAAGATACTATTATCAGAGAAGGTCCTTTACCTGTCCTCGCCCAACTGCACAAACCTCTTGTGTGGTGCATATAGATCCAGACCCCATACCAACTCTCAACCCATCCACACCTGCCTTAATCAAATTCTGTGCTTGACTCATTGTCACCACGTTCCCGCCAATCACATCCAACTCAGGATAAGTCTGCTTCACGTATTTGATCATCTCGATCTGATAAATAGAATTCCCTTGTGAACTATCCAACACAATAACATCAACACCTGCCTTCACCAAATGCTCCAACCTCTCCTTATCCGACCCCCTCGTTCCAATTGCCGCCCCAACCATCCACCTCCCATCGGAGCCCACCGTTCCCTTCCCTAACTTAGGATATCCCTTCACCCTCTCAACCTCCTCCTTCGTTACCACATCCACCACCTCTCCTCCCTCCTTCTCCAGCACCACAAAATCACGTCCTTCCTCTTTTAACTTCCCATCAATCTGGCCCAAATCATAATGACACGGCACAGACACGTTTGCATCCGTGCGCATAATCTCTCCCAATTTAATTTCTGTATCTTTCAACCCCAACCAATCAGACTTCGCCACATATCCCAGCAACTTCGACTTCTCATTCCCTGAACAATATGCAACCAAAAAAATCCTTAACACTGATTTTTATACCCAAAAAGAGAGGGGGGGGGGATTCAGAAGAGGAGTGATTAATTATTATTTCTTTTAAATACCTGATTGGGTAACAAAAACAAAAGGAACATCATCGCCTTCAAACTCATTAACAATCCTTGAATCAGGCGTCTTAAAAACTGGACTCGACAAAATAGGCACTCGGCGTGACTTAACGGATCTGATCATATCAGCTTGCTCGGACGGTGTTGCATTAGAGTGAATAATCCCAATTCCACCGACCGCTGCCATGGCTGCCGCCATGTAGGACTCCGTAACAGTGTCCATGGGAGAGGAAACGCATGGGATAGAGAGAGGGATGTTGCGCGAAAGTTTAGTTGAGAGGTTAACGGCGTCGGTTGGGAAGTCTATGTAGTGAGGGAGGAAAATAACGTCGTCGTACGTGTAGGAGTAACCTTGGTTGAAGAGCTTTTCGGCGGGTGAACCGTCTTCGAATTCTGCAGCCATTTTAGGAGGCTGTTTCAATGGTTGGGGAGGGGGCAAATGTAGGGGAGGGTTTTAGAGAGGAGCGTCGCGTGAGATCGGTTTTGTTAGGGTTTTATAGTAAGATAGATAATGATGAATTGAATATGGAGGGAAGGAAATGGACAAAACATACGTGATTGGGTGTGTGTGTGCTTATGGTGATTTAAGTGCGTCCATTGACCTTTACAGTCAAACGAAAAGCTCTTGCGCCTTTGTTCACATCAAACGATTATTGTTTTTTTTTTTTTTTGAGTTTCTAACACAAACTATATTTTACAGAAACATAAATATTATACTATCAATTTCTTAATACACTTGTGAAGTCCTGAAGTATTTAATTCTAGATTTCTTGTTAAATATCATTAATAATAAACTGTTTTTTAGATCACATATATGTAGTACAAAATTATATTTGTTTTAATTGTAATAGTTATATAGTTTTTAAACAATAAACCATGCATGGGACAGTCTACTAGTTTCATTCTGAAATTCAATGTGTGTTTTTCTTCTTCTTATTTTCTTAAAGAATATATTAAATTAATTTTGATTTTATTCATATTGATGCTGCATAAAAAGAGTTGCTTGCCGTTGTGTCAAGTTTTTTTTTCATTGATTTTTTTTTAAAAAAATTATATTGTTTTTTAAAATAAAAATTATTTAAATAAATTAAAGCTTGATCCATCAACTCAGCCTATCATTTCTTATCAGATAACATTTTTTTTAACATTAGAATTTGTAAAAGAAATTTATTTACTGCTACAATCAATTCAATTTTAAACTGCCGAAAATTCATCATCCTAGGAACCAGAAGACTGTGATTGGGAGAACAAAGTGATTCGACTTGGTGATGGTGGTGTAGATTGTAGATTATACAAGCCCACCCTTCCTCCGCCATTGCACGACATAACCACTCAGCCTGGTCCACAAAAACACTACAACAGGTCTACAAAAAAAACCTGCACAAACCATTCTCAAAAAGTCCACGCGTGATAAACAGCCTTTTAATGATTCTAAACGTTGTCTTCCCACACCAACTACCGAAGAACGGGCATCGGCTTGCAGACGCCGGGAAAACACGCTAAAAACATGTTAGTTTTAAAAAATGAAAATAAATATTGAAAAACATATTGGTTTTAAAAAATAAAAATAAAAATAAAAACAAGTAAATTTGAGCGAATTTTCTAAAACTATGTTAATTTTTTAAAGTTGCAACCCATAAAATCCTAAATACAAACTCAATCAAGAAACTCAATCTACACTAATTTAATATTGAATGATGAAATTAAAAAATATATATATTTAAAAAAATTATCAAGGTAAAAAGTGAAGGGGTTTATTTTAGTATTTGAATAAGTCCATGAGTCCCTGGTCTTCAGGAAGGCATTCATGTTCAAGCATAAGTTAAGGATTTCAGTTGCTTATTTTTCGTTATTGTATGTGCCACGTTACTATGAACGTGAGCTACTTTTCAGTTATCTTGTTATTCTTGTAAGGCTATTTATTAGCCACTTTCTTTCAATAAAATTGATTCATTCAATTCAGTATTGTGCACTTTTGTTCTTATTCTTAACAATTGGTATCATAGCCTACATTGGCTTGTGACGAAGAAATAGAAACAAAAGGGAGGACACATTTTTTGAGTGATTTCAAACACAGAGTGAGTGAGTTCTTGAGTGACTTCAGTGGGTGAGTTCTTGAGTGATTTTAAACACAGAGTGACAAAGTGAGTTCTTGAGGGTCAATATTCAACAAATGGCAGCAGAGTCCAGCAATTTTGCATCACCTTGCATCCTAAAATTTGATGGAAACTATGAGCATTGGAACATGCTAATGGAGAATCTCTTGCGTTCCAAAGAGTATTGGAGTGTTATTGAGACAGGGTATGTCGAGCCTGCATCAAGGGAAATTTTGAATAATGCACAAAAAAAGACATTGGAAGAGACAAAACTGAAAGATTTAAAGGTTAAAAATTACCTTTTTCAGTCCATCGACAAATCCATTCTGAAGACCATTACTCAAAAGGACACAGCAAAGCAGTTATGGGATTCCATGAAGATCAAATACCAAGGAAATACAAGGGTTCGGCGTGCTCAACTTCAAATCTTTCGCAGGAATTTTAAGGTGCTGGAGATGAAACAGGGAGAATTTGTCACAAATTATTTTGGAAGAGTAATGCTGGTGGCAAATGACATACGAAATCTGGGAGAAAACATACCTGATGAGAAGATTCTACGCACACTTACTGAGAAATACAATTACATAGTGTGTTCCATTGAGGAGTCTAAAGATATTAATCATCTTTCAGTTGAGCTGCAGAGTTCATTACTTGTCCATGAACAGAAATTCAAAAGGCATGACACAGATGATCATGCCTTGAGAATCTATGATGACAGATTCAGTGGCAGAGGTCGTGGCAGAAGCAATTATAGAGGAAGGGGTCGTGGAGGTAGAACACAAGTATTCAATAGAGACATAGTGGAATGTTTCAGATGTCACAAACTTGGACACTTTCAATATGAGTGTCCAACCATGAACAAGGCATCTAATTATGTGGAGCTAGATGAAGAGGATGAGATGTTGCTAATGTCCTATGTTACATTACATAAGACAACACGGAATGATGCATGGTTCCTGGATTTAGGATGCTCTAATCATATGTGTGGTTACAGAGGTATGTTTTCCTATTTGGATGACAATTTTCAACATTCAGTTAAACTCGGAAACAATAGTAGAATGGCAGTAGTTGGCAAAGACAGAGTGAAGTTACTGATAAATGGTGTTAAGCATGTTGTTAATGATGTCTATTATGTTCCGGAGCTTAAAAATAATCTTTTGAGCATAGGCCAACTTCAAGAGAGGGGTTTAGCAATTTTAATTAAGAATGGAATTTGTAAGATTTACCATCCTGAGAAGGGCTTGATCATTCAAACTCAGATGAGTGCAAACAGGATGTTCATCCTCCTGGCACAGACTCAATCTCCAGTACATGCACAAACTCAGAATCATGAAAATTGCCTTCACACCAGTTCTCAAAATCCCTCCTATCTATGGCACAGACGTTTTGGTCACTTAAGCTACAAAGGCTTAAGAACATTACAATGGAGGCACATGGTACATGGACTTTCCACCTTCTTGGCTCCCACCATTACCTGCACAGATTGCCTCAATGGCAAGCAACACAGAGAAGTCATGCCAAAACACAGCATATGGAGAGCAAATCAGAAATTGGAATTAATTCATGCTGATATCTGCGGTCCTATTTCCCCCGAATCCAATAGTGGTAAAAGGTATATATTATGTTTCATTGATGATTTTAGTCAAAAATCATGGGTATTTCTTTTAGCTACAAAGTTCGAAGCTTTCTTTTACTTTAAGCAATTCAAAGCTATGGTGGAAAAAGAAAATTTATTACATGTAAAGTGTCTAAGGACTGACGGGGGAGGAGAATTTACCTCAAATGACTTCAACGAGTTATGCAGCCAACAAGGTATCAAACGACAGCTTACCACGGCGTACACTCCACAGCAAAATGAGGTCACAGAGAGGAAAAATCGAACCGTGATGAACATGGTCCGTTCAATCCTCTCTAGTAAAGGGATTCCAAAAACCTTCTGGCCAGAGGCAGTGAACTCGGCCTTCTATGTTCTCAATCGGTGCCTAACTTATGCCTTGATAGACCTTACTCCTCATGAGGCATGGAGCGGAATTAAACCATCAGTAGACCATTTCAGGGTCTTTGGGTGTTTAGCTCATGTCCACGTTCCAGATGTGAAATGGAGCAAGCTTGATAACAAAAACTTTGTTTGTGTGCTGTTGGGTATGAGTGAGGAGTCAAAGGGGTACAGGCTGTTTGATCCTTTAAACAAAAAAATTATGGTTAGTAAAGATGTCATCTTTGTGGAAGACAAACAGTGGGACTGGGATGTTACGTATGAGGAACAAATCTTGACCGATTTAGTTTGGGGTGTGAATGACAGAGAAGGAACAAGTGAGGATGGTGGTGAGGGTGATGATGATCACATGGGTGAGAGTGGTGAGAGTGATGCTGAGTTCTGTGGGGAAGAAGGAGACAAGCACAATGTCTGTGAAGAGAGAATTGGTAGGGATGAAGATGATGACAATAACGAGAGAGAGGGAGAATTAGCTGAGATAGGAAGAAATGAAGGTGATCCTACGGTGTGTATGCTGCCAGCTGGAAGAGTAGGTGAACATGATGATCCTATGGCATGGACACGGCCAGGTGGAGAAATGGAGATGACAGGTGGTGAAATGGATGTTAATCCAACGGCGAGAATGCTGCCAGACAGAGAGTGATCATCTGACAGGTGGCAACAATCTGCAGACAAGTGGAATCAATCCAACGGTGTAAATGATGACAGACGAAGAGAGTGGCCTGCTGACAAGTGGAAGAAGAGAAAGGGGTCCTCCGGTATGGATACAAGATTATGTTACAGGGGAAGACTTATCTGAATATGAGTCAAATATGGCATTAATTATGTCCTCTGATCCCATTTATTTTGAAGATGCTGTGAAAATTAAACACTGGAGACTTGCTATGGACAGTGAAATTAATGCCATCGAGAAGAACAATACCTGGACGCTCAACGAGTTGCTGGAGGGAGCCAAAAAAATTAGAGTCAAATGGGTCTATAAAACAAAATACAATGAGCATGGGGATATTGATAAATACAAGGCAAGGCTAGTTGCCAAAAGGTACTCACAACAACACGGAATAGACTATACAGAAGTCTTTGCACCAATGGCAAGAATGGATACAGTAAGGATGATTATTGCTCTCGCAGCTCAAAAAAAACTGGACTATTTATCAATTGGATGTCAAATCGGCTTTTCTTCATGGGGAGTTGCATGAAGATGTTTACGTTGACCAACCAAAAGGGTATGAAAAGAGGGACAGCGAACATCTAGTTTACAAGCTGCATAAAACGTTGTACGGATTAAAACAAGCTCCAAAAGCTTGGTTCAGCCGAATCGAGACTCACTTCATCAATGAAGGTTTTCTAAGGTGTGAAAGTGAGCAAACGTTATTCACCAAGAGAAGCAGGGAAGGAAAGATTATCATTGTAAGTGTTTACGTTGATGATTTAATATTTACTGGAGATGATGCATATATGTTGTCCGAATTCAAAAGTTCCATGATGAGAGAGTTTGACATGTCAGATTTGGGGAAGATGCGGTATTTTTTGAGAATCGAAGTATTACAGAATTCAGGTGGCACTTACATATGTCAAAAGAAATATGCACTAGAAGTGTTGAAGATGTTTGGTATGATGGAGTGCAATGCGGTGAATAATCCAATAGTTCCCGAATGCAGAGTCAAGAAAGATGAAGATGGAGTTAAAGTAGATGAAACATATTATAAGCAGTTAGTGGGCAGCTTAATGTATCTCACAGCAATAAGACCAGACATGATGTTTGTTACCTGTCTCATCAGCATATACATGGCTAAACCTACGGAACTTCATCTACAAATAGCAAAAAGGGCATTTAGATGTCTGAGAGGGACGATAAATTTTGGAATTCATTACAAGAAAGGGGGAAGTAGTGAACTACTCTCATTTACGGATAGTGATTATGCCGGAGATATGGAGGATAGAAAGAGTACAAGTGGATATGTTTTTTTGTTAAGCTTAAGAGCAGTTTCATGGAGTTCGAAGAAGCAACCAATAGTGACTCTTTCAACAACTGAAGCAGAATTTGTAACAGCCGCAATGTGTTTATGTCAAGCTCTTTGGATAAAAAGAGTCTTGAAGGAATGGGACATTCCAATGAAGAGTGCACACAAGTGAAATGTGATAACAACTCAACTATTAAATTGTCTAAAAATCCGGTGATGCATGGATGCAGTAAGCATATTGATGTGAGATATCATTTTCTGAGAAATCTTACTAAAGAAGGTACAATTGCATTAGTTCATTGTGGAAGTCAGGATCAGGTGGCAGATTTAATGACCAAGCCTTTAAAGCTTGATGCATTTCTGAAACTAAAAACACTACTGGGAGTTCAAGAAATTACTGATGTAAACTAACTGCATACTGCAGTAAGTTTAAGGGAAGGAATGAAGGGGTTTATTTTAGTATTTGAATAAGTCCATGAGTCCCTGGTCTTTAGGAAGACATTCATGGTCAAGCATAAGTTAAGGATTTCAGTTGCTTATTTTTCGTTATTGTATGTGCCACGTTACTATGAACGTGAGCTACTTTTCAGTTATCTTGTTATTCCTGTAAGGCTATTTATTAGCCATTTTCATTCAATAAAATTGATTCATTCAATTCAGTATTGTGCACTTTTGTTCTTATTCTTAACAAAAAGAAGAAAAAGAAATCAAAAGCATAAAGCTAAAATCTAATAGGAAAAAAGAATTGAGGATGAATTATATAAAAAAAATCAATTATAAAAATTATCTCAAATCAAATAAATATCCATTAAAATAATAGATACTAAAAAGGAAAAGCTTATGAGTGTAAGACACAAGTCGGTTATTTTTTTATAAATATTTTATATTAATTAAAATACTAAATTATGCCTAACCAAACCTAATATAAACCAAAAAAAAATCAACAATGCAATCATGAAAATGCCCTCACGCATAAGGTATCGGAATTTAAACTTTAAAAATAATTAAAAAAAATTTATTGTGCTCCTAAAAATAAAATTATGAAAACACCCCTCATAACAAATTAAATATTTTTTATTATAAGAATAAATAAATTATTTTATCATGCATCGAAAACCAAAAAAAAAATCCTGCATGATAGCTTAATAATTTATTATTTTTAAAGACATTGAAGTTAATTTATTGTTAAAAAAAGCAAAATGCCCATCATAGCCCTGGTCGATTTTAAATGTCGAAATGGTTTTACCAAGTATTAGCCCCCCCCCCCCCCCCGCGCCCCCCCCCCCCCCCCTCCCCGTTTTTTTTTTTTGGAAAGGCGAGGTAGAAAAATAATTCCCCGTCGATAGTGTATTATGCCCAGGGAAACAATGTTTTTACCACCCTTTTAATTTTTTTTTTAATACATCTAATGCCAACCCCTCTCCTTCGTCACGTAACAGAAAAAGTAAAGTTACCGATGACTTGAATTCATTGCCACAACCAGCCTTCATTTCCTTGGCTGAACTTTCTGTTTTTATCAGAGAATTGGATTAATGCAGGATCTCTTTAAACCTAACCCAGAAATTAACCCATGATGCAATTTCGCGCAAAGCTTCAATCCATTCATATCGAGCATCAAATGTAACCCATGGAACTAGGAAAACAGCACCTGGAAAACTGTGGCCATGTGTTCAATAACATAACAAGCACTGCATTCATCGGAGCAGTATAAGAGAAGAAGAAGAAGAAGAAGAAGTTCGAACGGAACAATCCCCAGCATGCAATCTCAGTGATCACATATGGATATCAGCCACCAATTCACGGTGCAGTTACAAGATTAAAACTCCGAGGGCACACAACAGCCTGTATCTTCTCTAGCCAGCGAGATGCTATCAATAATCAACACGAAGATATCTCCAGCTAGGAAATCGCCTCTCGTCTTATTTCCTCGAGATTAAGCATCTCCGAGCAGGTATCTTTAATTATTTTAGTGAACCCGCAGTGAATCCGAGTCACCAGACTCACCTTCTCGTATGTTTTAACTAATACAATTTGTACAACTCATGCAGAGAAGTATAGGTCCCTCGTACGAAAAGAAGAATTCCACGACGAGGATGACAACCTAAGAATAAATAGAAATCCAAGCCTGATCTACTTGGGACCCACCTAAGGATACAGCCCACGTGGCATTACTTACAAAATTTATGCTTGAACCTATAAATTCATTGAGAAATTAAAAAAAAAAATGGAAGGAGAGGGAGAGATTGGTCGTGGAGGCTGGTTTGCTATTCCTTATTCTCTCCAAAAGACGAATTGCCTCCGTCTCATCACCCGTAGATAAAATGACAACCGTCATAGCCTGCACAGATGTAAAAAGCAGATTATACTTTTACTTTTGCATGGAAAAAGAAGAATGATTACTGAAAATACTAAAGATATGTAATATCAGGTCAATTCTAGTGAAACTAAAGATTGCAACAGTAAAAAAAAAAGAAAAAAGATTGCAACAGTACTGAATATCTTTTTTTTTTTAAAAAAAAACACAGATTCAGAGATAGCCACCATGTTATCATAACAAGCTTAAATTAGAAATCTATCAATGTGATTTAGAAACCTTACTTGGATCCACGGTGACTAGTATGGCAGTCCCTCCAAATGAGCATGAACCACCAGCCACTCGGGTCCTCTGCCAGTAACTATTGAAAGCATAGGAAGCATGTGCAAACAATGTATTGGGTTCAAAGCATGAACCACTGGGTTGAATCGAGTCACAATCCGCCCCAGACCCACAAGCATAATTCATTGCTTCTTGAATGATCGGATCGGGCACCGAAGGCTTGGCTACACACCATAAGGCTGAGTATGGGCTTCTTCTTGGAGATGGTGGCCCCGTCGGAGGTGGATACACCACAGGTGGGCGAAAACCCCGTGGGCTTGGAACATATCCAGTTGGAGATGGAACAAAAGTGGGCGGGCTAGGGGTATAGCTTGGTGGGCTAGGCTCATAATAAGGGGGACCACGTATAGCTTCTGGTGGGCCTGGAACATAAATGGTTGGACTAGGTACTGATCCTTCTGGTGTGCCTGGAATGTTAATGGGCGGGCTAGGTACTATTTCAGGTGGATTGGGAATCGGGGTAAAACCGGGCGGGCCAGGTGCCTCACTAGTTGGGCTTGGAGGCGGGTTTGAGATGGGAAAAACCGGTGGTAGATAAGCGAAGGGAGGTGGAGGTGAAGATGGCATGGATCCCGTTGGAGTTGGAATTGCTGTGGAAGGTGGTTGTGGGGTGTTTGGGGGGTAGATGCAATTTGGAGGGGCATTATCGGGCAATGAAATTGGTCCTAATGAATCATAAGGCGGCAAAGTAAATGGTGAGCTCACATAGGGACCAGCATTTGATGAATCCATTGTTTCCTTTTGCAGAAGCAATGAAGCCAAGTCAAAGCGCTTCGTCACTTTCAATTCTTGTGCATGCTTGATTATTGAACTTCTTGCATGCACTGGACCTCTGGATAGATGCATTGATCTTCTTGCATCTGCTCAAAGGTTAAAAAAAAAAAAAATAGAGTCATGATCAGTTTCTATCCAAATTGCTTCTCGTGCCCTGAGAAGTATCACATTGGCTAGTAATTAGTTAAAGAGCAATTGTTTGATGTAGTGACTACTGATTCCTGGCTATGTAATTGGCCCTATGCGATGTATCTACCACATGAAATGGTAAATGAGGTGGAATATTCAGCGGAAAAAAGAGAGAGATTCCAGCACACACAATGCTGTAGTTCTATGAGTGTATTTTTAGCAGGGCCGATGAAATAAATTAGCAGCAATTCCTATATTCACAATCTACATTGCAATATAAGATGGTGATTGAGCTACTGAATTGCCCCATTTAATTTCTAGAAATAGTAGATTAGGGGGAGGAAGATGCAAATACAACTCGATTGTCAAAAGTAGATTGTTATGTAACTTGAAATAAATGCAGGGCTAGAGTGATCAGTGAGCTTACCGCAATGAGCGAAGAAGGAAGTAGCCGCAATCGTCAAATAGAGTAGTAGAACGCAGACTTTCTTGCAACCTTTGCTCATTTCCATGCCTTTCAGACAAACCAATGCCTGCAAATGAAAGCTCCAATGCTCAAACTCCACACCCTTCAAAGACTACAAGGTAAGGCTAGCCATTTGCTTATATAAACATAAGAGGGCAACGGCACCCTTGGACGGTCCTAGAATGGCTAAAAGTAAGGCCATGAGGGACAAGTGGCTGGGTTGGCCATAAAGATTGATTCTTTGGCAGCCTCACTTTGATATACAGTCACTTTGCTGAGAGCGGTGAATGTGAAGAAATGCTAAAAAGGGTTAAAAGGTGTGATGGAAGGTTTATTTTATACGACGTTGTCTCTGGATGTGCAAAATGATAATCTATTTCCTCCATTTTCCTATGGGGTGGCTACATATTATGGCATATATGCTTGCTTGACGTTGGGAAAAATGAAAGTGTTGGTTTGTGTTTGCCCCTTTTGTCTTGCTTGCTTTCTACTCAAAGCTGTCTTCCCTTGCTGGAGGCTGCGGCACCCTGTTGCCCTTTGAATGACTTCTTGAACTAGTTAGGCTCTCATTGATAAAACAGGACTTTCAATGCAAAACCTGGTCAAGCAGAATTTACATCTGATCATGGAATTTTCCTCATGAAAGTCAACAACATTCAATCTTTAAAAGATGCAATGCCATTTTCGTTTCGAAGTTCTTGGATGAGTGTGGACTGTGATGCAACTGCACTGAAAAAATATAAGCATGTTTATTTTTACGTTTCATAAGTTTTTTTAAAAAATTAGAATTTTTTTTATTTTCTTTTATATTTTCATATTGTTTTAATGTGATTTCAAAATTGATTTAAAAAAAGAACATTAATTCAAAGTATTTTTAAATAAAAAATATTTTAAAAAATAACCGTTATCACAATACAAAACAAACTTTATATATGAAATTTTTTTATTGGATCACATCAATAGGATCACTCTAAAATCAGTAGCAGAAAAATGGAAATTCTGCAGAAACGTGCCCTGTCATTGATTTATTGTCTCGTGTCTTTGCAAATCTAAAGCTGTTATTTCATTCAATGATCTGTGCTTAATCTGATTCTCCTCTTCCTTGTTATTCTTTCTAAATTGTTCAAATTTCCCTGCTCAGGTCGAGTTTGCCAATTTGTAGTCTAGTTAATAAAACTCCAGCGCGCGACGAACAGTACTATAATTGAAATGTTGATTTCAATTGATCTTTCACTCCTTTACAATATCTTTCAATCTTGAAAATTAAAAACAGAGCACTGGACCCAGAACTGTTAGATACTTAGATTAATGCTCATTTTGTCGGACAGAGCTTTGCTTGCATATATATCATTTGGTGTAATTAATGTGAAAGATAAGATTTTCATAAATCTCTGATTATGACAAAGGTATTCTAGTTTTGACCAGATTACAGATACGAAATTATTTTTGATGCGTAAAATCTGCTTTAATGACACCCTTTAATAATAATAATAAAAAATTCCAAGTATGGGATGGTTTTGGGTTAATGTTTTTCCACATCCCTCTGATCTTTCTTTTATATTTAAAAACTCCCTCTAATATATATATATATATATATATATAGAAAGTCCTTAATTAATATTTTTATGTTTATTATATTTTAAAATAAATATAATCTAGTCCCTAACTTATTTTTTTCAATTAAGTTCCATAACTTAGTCAAAATTAGTTACTAACGTAAATAGGTTAATGAATAAGATAAAAGTCAAGTGGATCTAAATGATTATAATTGTTTAAAAACTAAAAATTTTGTTCAGTATATATCTATTATTTTCTTAATTATAATCCAAAAAAAGAGGAGGAGAATAGTAGATATTAACCTACAATTCTAAGGACCCGTTTGTTTGCTGGAAAATAGTTTTTTTTGGAAAATAAATTCCGGAAAAGTGAATTATGGAAAAGTGAATTACTTTCTGATGTTTGACAGTATAATGAAAAATGAGTTGGAAAATATTTTCCAGTGTTTGGTTATGTCATGGAAAATGAGCTGGAAAATAACTTATTAATATTTTGTTTTTCTCAAGTTTATTAAAATAACGAGGAACAAATCTTACAAATTAAAAAGTTGAATGAGAATGAAATTGAAAAAAAATATAATTTCATAAATTATCTCAAATAAAATAAATAATAATCAAAATAATAGAGATCAAATCTAAAAAATAAAAAAATAATAAAGAAATTAAAATAATAATAATAATTAACATTTCATAAATTATTTTAAATAAAACAAGTAACAATAAAAATAATGAGAACCAAATTTGATACATAAAAAATTTCAATAAAAAAATGATAAGAAAAAAGTAAATAACAATTATAAAAATAAGGACCAAAGTTAATATAAAAATTAAATTTTAAGAGATGAAATTAAAAAATAAATATTCAAAACAAAATATATATAGCAATCAAAAGTTTGAGGACCAAATTTGATATAATCAGCAAATAATATGACATTTCTAAATTTTTCACAACTTTCGGAAAGTATTTTCTGCCCAAATTTTTCAGGAAAACACTTTCCTGGAAATCAAGCCAAATTTTTCTTTGACTGGAAAGTGTTTTCTGTTGACCAACTTTCATAATGACAAATAAACACATGAAAGTTTGAAAAGTGATTTTCTAAAAAATGAATTTTAGAAAACAAATATAGCCTAAAATTTTCACAACTTTTAAAAAGTTTGAAAAATGATTTTTCAAAAATGATTTTTCAGAAAACAAACACAACCTAAAAAAATTATGATTTCTTATATTGTTTTACATTCATATTCATATGAACAATAAAACAAATTTAAAAAAAATATATTTTTTAATTATTTGAATATCAGCATATTATCTAACTTAGAGATCGCGGGTTCAAGAGCTAAAGATAACAATATTTTTTCAAGAAACCAGACAACATGCTATAAAAATAAAGTCATTCGCCCTTTTAATAAAAAAATAAAAAGGGCAAGACATGCCAACTTAGCCTATTATTGCTTGGCTAGGAGCTAGGAGCCTAGGACTATCCTTTTAAGTTTTTTTTTTTCCTTTGGTTTTTCTTGTCATTCTAAATGTATATTTTTTTACCACCTTCACTTATTTTTTCAGTTTGGAAATGATTTTTACTTTAATTTTAATAATTCCTTTTTAGTTATTATGTAGTTAATATACAAATAATAATACTAACAATAAATTATTCATGAAAAATCAATTTAAATTATTTTTTATTCTTAAATTTTAAAAATAAAATTTAAACATGATTTCATCATATTTATAATTGTTTTTAGCTTTTAATCACACATGAAATATAAAAAAAATACTATTTTGATATATTTTTTTAACTTATCTTAATAATCATAAAATATTTTTTTAATAAAAATAACAATTCTTTTTTTAACAAAAACAATAATTTTAATTAAAAATATTATGTTGGCTAAAATAAACTAAAAAAATGTTAATAAAAGTTTAATAACAACGCAAAAAAATTTTTGGTTTTTTTTTGGCTAGAAATAGTTATAGCTCATCAGTTCATAAATACACATAAAGCCATTAAATTAATGAAATATATTGTTAGATCCCATATTAAAACTATAATTCAATTAAAATCATGATTCAATGACTCATAATATTTTTTGATTTTTTTTTCTTATTAGTTATCATTTGTCTAAAAAAATGGCAGATACTCTTTGATTAACGGTCAAAATCATAATATAAATATCGTTGTGTTGATCATCTGCCAGCTTGGATCTGCTTGAATATCTTGTAGTGTTTTTCTTTTATTTAAAGGTCTGTAAGCAAAATAAAAAACCATTTATTTAATTTAAAAAAGAAAAACCATCTATTTATAGTCTTAAAAAATCACAGAAAACCTAAAACAAATAACTAATTGGTCGTGATGCCTTCGCAGCCTCGCAGGTAACTCTATCAATACTCGAGAAGCACCATAGGGTTTTAGCTTTCTTCTTCTCAACAACAGAGGGTTTTAGTTTGGGCTTTGAAGAGGATATACAGGGAGCCACGAGAGTGTAAAACCATCAGGTAAGAATTTCCAAGCCCTGACTTTTCATTTTGAATTCAATGTTTCACATTCATCGCAGTAGACTGTACCCTAGAAATCTTTATACCCTCACCAAAAACCATAGCTCCAGGTCCTCATTTCTAACCCCCAATGTCCAAAACTCTAATTCACACACAAATGCAGCAATTAATAGTTTGAATAAGTTCGGTTTTTTCAGTGCTCTAATGGGTCTCAATTCAATTTCCCCAAATGTATCCCCATCAAAAAGCCCCAATTTGGTTAGTAACGGAGGTCATGTTAAAGCCAATAGCTTTGTGAGAAATTACTGTGCTGGAAAGAATGGTGAAGCTGGGTCTGGTGAATGGACTGAGGATATAGAATATTTAGATGAGTCAGGGAGTGTTATTTATAGTGGTAAAGGTATAAGGTCAGTTGAGCCGGGAGTTGATGACCATGTTATGATTGGTGGGCTAAAGAAGCCAATTTTGAATGCTTCTGCTGTTGCAAAGATAGTTGAGGTTGTTAAGAGGTGGAAATGGGGGCCAGAATTGGAGACCCAATTGGACAAGTTACAGTTCGTGCCAAATATGACTCATGTAGTTCAAGCTTTGAAGATTATTAATGAGAGTGATGCGTTGTTGAGTTTGTTCAAATGGGCTAAGAGGCAAACTTGGTATGTGCCAAATGATGAGTGTTATGTGATGTTGTTTGATGGGTTGAATCAAAGTAGAGATTTTGATGGGATTCAGTCTTTGTTTGATGAGATGGTTTGTGATTCAATCAAGAGTGGAACTCAATTTAGTGCTTATAACAGGGTACTCAAGTATTTGGCTAAGGCAGAGAAGTTGGAGGTGTCATTTTGTTGTTTCAAGAAGGTTCAGGATTCAGGCTGTAAAATTGATACAGAAACGTATAATATACTCATGAAGTTGTTTTTGAATAAGGGCTTGCCATATAAGGCATTTGAGATATATGAGACCATGGAAGCAGCCCATTGTTCATTGGATGGCTCAACTTATGAGCTGATGATACCAAGCTTGGCAAAATCAGGTCGTTTGGATGCTGCTTTTAAGCTTTTCCAAGAGATGAAAGAAAGGAACTTTCACCCAAGCCTTGGAATTTTTTCCTCGCTTGTTGACTCAATGGGGAAAGCAGGGAGGTTGGAGACATCGATGAAGGTTTACATGGAAATGCAAGGTTTAGGGCTCAGGCCATCTGCTATCATGTATGTTTCCTTGATTGAGTCGTACACCAAGGCTGGGAAATTGGATGCTGCTCTCAGGCTTTGGGATGAGATGAAGATAGCTGGCTTTAGGCCTAACTTTGGGTTGTATACATTAATAATCGAATCACATGCTAAGTCAGGGAAGCTCGATATTGCAATGTCCATCTTTCGAGATATGGAGAAGGCTGGATTTCTACCCACCCCATCCACCTATTCATCTCTTCTTGAAATGCATGCTGCTTCTGGACAAGTAGATGCTGCTATGAAGCTGTACAATTCGATGACCAATGCAGGTTTGAGGCCAGGTTTGAGCACATACACTGCCCTTTTGACTCTCTTGGCTCATAAGAAGCTTGTGGATGTGGCTGCCAAAATTTTACTTGAGATGAAGGCTATGGGATTTTCTGTTGATGTGAGTGCCAGTGATGTTTTAATGGTTTACATTAAGGATGGTTCTGTTGATCTTTCTTTGAGGTGGCTGCGATTCATGAGTTCATCAGGGATAAGAACGAATAATTTTATAATCAGGCAGTTATTTGAGTCGTGCATGAAGAATGGTTTATATGAATCAGCCAAGCCTCTCCTAGAGACTTATGTGAACTCTGCTGCAAAAGTGGATCTCATACTTTACACATCAATTCTTGCCTATCTTGTTCGATGCCAAGAAGAGCAGAATGAGAGGCATCTGATGGCAATCCTTAGTGCTACGAGACATAAGGCGCATGCTTTTATGTGCGGGCTCTTCACTGGCCCGGAACAGAGGAAACAACCAGTTTTATCCTTTGTGAGGGAGTTTTTTCAGGGCATTGATTATGAGTTGGAAGAGGGAGCTGCAAAGTATTTTGTGAATGTTCTGCTCAATTACCTTGTTCTCATGGGGCAGATAAACCGAGCCCGATGTGTTTGGAAAGTTGCTTATGAGAATAAGCTTTTTCCAAAAGCTATTGTGTTTGATCAGCATATTGCTTGGTCCCTTGATGTCAGGAACCTGTCTGTGGGAGCTGCCCTTGTAGCGGTTGTGCATACTCTCCATAGGTTCAGAAAGCGCATGCTGTACTATGGCGTCATACCAAGGCGGATCAAATTGGTTACAGGACCAACTCTACGGATTGTTGTTGCGCAGATGTTGAGCTCCGTGGAATCCCCATTTGAAGTTAGCAAGGTGGTTCTAAGGGCCCCTGGCGACTCTGTTATGGAGTGGTTCAAGAAACCAATTGTTCAGCAATTTCTTTTGAACGAGATTCCCTCAAGGGCAGACATACTCATGCACAGGCTAAACATACTTTTTCCTACTTCTGCACCTGAAATTAGATCACTGTCCCCTCCGAAACCACTAATTTCTTCAAAGGCTGTGTAATTATCTATGATATTTGAGATCATTTCCAGGTGATGTACTTGCACATGTTACTATAAACCAAGATACGGCCTTCGATCATCGTTTTCTCCACCCAGGTCCTGTCGAGTTACTTTGCAAACTGATAGTTTGAAATTCTTATTCTAAGCCAAAACAATTAAATCTCCGTGTTACTGTGCTAATCTGATTGGTGGAAATCTTAGCACTCTATCTGTGCATAAAACATATAGAATTTTGCTCTACAGTCCTTTTTGTGTTGTATAATGCAGCTTTATGGAGCTGTCTCTTGTTATTGGACAAATGCTACTAATCTCTTATCACCAATAGATGATCAGATAAGCAGGACACTCCTGGCAAAGACCTAAAATTATGAATCACGATCCTTCTGGGGCCAATACATATAATTTAAGTATTTAACAAAAAAAAATAAAATCTTCAATGCTGATGTAAAAAGCTGCCAAATTCAAGATGATTCCCGACTTTGTTAGACAGCAAGAAATTGCATTAGTTCTTGTTAATAAATGATTAGAACTTGTATATTGGAAAAGAATATATGCCAGGGTCGATTTTGTAATCATGTCACAACCATGACAGCTTTCCAGATCCAGAAAAAAAGGTTTGATGAAAGTTCGATTCCACCAAAGAAATAGTTATAGCTCTAGTTTTTTTAAAATATAAAAGCTTGCAATATTTTTTTTTTGAAAAAAAAAAGACGTGAATAAATAAAATTTCATATTTTTTATTGTCTAGTTATATCTATAGTGTTTTTTTTAAAAAAATTTTAAAGGTTTTGACTTGTAATATATACATTATGTTTCACTCATTATGTGTTAATTGATTTCAGAGCCTAATAATTATTTTATTTTAATGTGTGTGGCAAATAATTAAAAAAAAACTCAATGATTCTTAGTAGTTATTTTGCTTTGTTGTGTGTTACAGAATATGACATACTTATGTGGAAGGAGAAGAAAATATTTATCCTCAAATAAAAATTATCTAAAAAATAATGTGTTGTTTTTATTTATATAAATTGTTATTATTTAAAATTTTGCGGTGAAACTCGTAATAAAATAGCTTATACAAAGTTGTTGTGTTAATAATCTATAATAAAGAAGTCTATATAAATATTAAAGAACTAATAGAATGGTCT
Organism: Populus nigra; assembly: GCF_951802175.1. Taxonomy (NCBI): domain Eukaryota; kingdom Viridiplantae; phylum Streptophyta; class Magnoliopsida; order Malpighiales; family Salicaceae; genus Populus; species Populus nigra. The sequence goes on from NC_084857.1 coordinate 5,306,054, forward strand.
ACATATAAAATTATTTTATTTTTACGAATGATAATTTATAATTGAAAACTGAAATCAACGAGTTTTTTCCGACTCGAAAAAACTGATACATAAGGGTTGAATTACAGCAAACTTCTTATTCTTTACTCTCGATTGCGTCGAGTTAACACTGCCAATTCCGAATCCCCTAAAAGGGTTGAATATTCTCTTATAAGTGAGTGACCTTTTTAACTCCGTGGGGGAATAGTTACGAGTGGATTTTGAAACACAACCACTCTTTTTGAGTGGCTACAAGCCTAGGCCCTAGAGCACGGCACCAGCCACCAAGCTGCAGTATTTTTGGCCTTTCAGCTGCAACTAAGGTTCTGTTTATCATTGCAAAAACATTTTTAATTTTTTTTTATTTTTTATTTTACTGTTAATATATTTCAGATAATTTTGATATGTTGATGTTAAAAATAATTTTGAAAAAATAAAAAAATATTATTTTAATATATTTTAAAATAAAAAATACTTTAAAAAACAACCATAACCACACTTCTAAACACGTACAAAATATTTATGCATTAAAAGAAAGGTTCTCTAAATACTATATATGGAGGGGAAACAAAATGCTGTCATGCAGGGCTCCGAAGATTTTTTAACCTCGAAAGCTTGATTCGACACTCCACCTGGGGTCGTTGAGGGTGGAGAATTGAGATGCGGTCTTGTTGTTTATGGATAGCTTTCACTGAAATGGAAATTTTAAAATATATAGACCTACGCATGTCGTCATTTTGCCAGGTATCTTTGCCAGTGTACTCAGCAAATTAAAAAAACAATGCCTCCGAATATGAAATAGTAGGTCGTTGATTTTTGCTGCTTCCAAATTAAGAAAAAATATACACCATAAAAAACAAGGGAAAGGGGAGTTGGGAAAAAAACAAAGGCTTGTGCTTATATAGCTTTGACAATTTCAAGCCCATTTGGCCAAGAAAGACATACAACCAGCCCCTAGAAGAAGCGAAACGTTTGCTCCCAGTTGAATCCGGAGATTGCTTTGCATCCTTGGACTCATGAAATCTGCTGCTAACAGGTCAACAAGTGCCATGTATATTAAAATCCCTGCTGAAGCTGCGTTGAAAATGCCCTCAACTACTTGAGCAGTTGGGCTGTTCTCATTGTAAATGCTAGAGATTCCAATACCGACGGCAATCCCCACTGGGGTTGTCAGGGAGAAAAATGTTGCCATTATTGCCATAGATGTAGATTTGAACTGTGCCTGTAAATACCAACAAAAACTCATCAGAGTGCAGAAAAAAACTCAGGTCAATGATAAAATTAACTAGTGAAACTGCAGGTTTCCCATAATCATTCACACGTGAGGCAATTTTGTGCGTGTATGGCCCACCTGTATGCATGATGAACAGTATTTAGGAACGTAGATAGCTACTTAAATCAATTTTGTTACACAAGGAATTGACCATTTGGGATTAATATAGCACAAAGTTTGATGAAAAGCGAAATTAGAAAGAAAGATGTTGCCATTCTGTCGACATCTCCAACCCAGTCTAGCAGACTATAAAAAGGCTTTTAAGACCTCTGCATACAATTCTACTGGTTGGAAAAAAGCATTGATTGCAAATAAAATTTTTCATTGGAAAAGATGTTTAATTTTTCAGTATTCTATACTCTTATAATTATTCGACGCGGCATAAATGTTTTACCAGTGTGATGCAGCCACCAAGTCCCATGCCTTCAAAAAACTGGTGGAAAGACAAGGCTACCATGAGAGGCTTTATTGTTTTTGGACTCCCAGAAGCACCCAGAGATATTCCAATAATTATTGAATGAACTACAATCCCTAGCTCCAATACCTGGAACAACATTCATCCAAGCACAAAACATAGGTTATGTTAGTTCATCATTAAAAACCAGTCTCAAGAAATTGCAAACAGATTAGATCATGAAATTAATCTTACCTGGGATATAATTCTCCGACGAATCAATTCGGACAGGGCCAAATCTTCCTCTGGGGAGGCAGAACCATGGGCATGACCATGTGTAGCATGTGTATGAACATGTACATGACCTTCATGCTCTTCAGCTGTCTCTTCATCTGTAGTGTTTACCGGTTTGCTCTTGTTAAAATGCATCCTCTTGTAAAACCCTGTTGCAAATGTATCCACCATTAGTGTCCCTATTGCAGTCATCATGGCAACAAAACCTGTGAATGGAAAGTCCCCCCATGGATTCTGGGCAAGGCATGGTGAGGTTAGGCTATCAAACGCGTCCGGTAGTATGTGAATGAATCCGGTTGCCAGGATAACACCAGCTGCAAATGCCTTGATCATGAAGAAAATATCATTTTCAGGGCTCAAGGCTTTTATTTTCTTGCCTAACAGAGGGAGGCCAACACCAATAGCACCAGCAACAAGAATTGAGAGTATTGAACCTAGCTTATACTTGAGAGCTTCACCTTTATCATGCTTTGAATCCTCAACCTCGCATGTGCACTCACAAGAGACTATAGTAGGGTAAAAAAGAAGAATGAAGACACATGATATGATCTTACGGACGTTGAAGGAGCAAACTTGAAGATCAGTCATGGCGTCTCAGAGAGGAGGGATTGGGAGAGAATTGACAGCTTTTAGGTTTGCGGGTTTAATTTAGAGAAATGATCAGTGAGTCTGGTCTTATATACACGGAAAGGAAAGAAGAGGAAGGAATGTGTAATATGCCGACTGTTCGAAATCACTGGATGGCCAATAACAACAGAATATTTTATACAGTCAACATGATCACACAAAAATAAGAATTTGCAGGAAAAGAGAAACCGAACCACTGGCCTAGCCTGAAATTAACTCCATTAGTATATATGTGTAGTCTGCATGAGTGATCTGCTTTATATATATATATATATATATATATATATATATATATATATATATATATAAAGCAGATCACTCATGCAGACTACACGCGCGCGCATACACGCACACACGCACACACGCACAAATATATATATATATATATATATATATATATATATATATATATATATATATATATATGTGTGTGTGTGTGTGTGTGTGTGTGTGTGTGTGGGTTGCTCGCTCATGATTTAGTGGTTCATAAACTGGGCACCAAAAGTAAATTTAGCAGTTTATGATTATTAATTACATTCAGTAATTATCACACAGGTGTCGTACGTGTTTACGTTTGTTGTGGCTGGACATATCTGCTGCAACCCTACCAATCGTTGAAATACATGAAAAATTATCTTTCATTTTTTTTAAAAAAAAAATAAACAACTCTTCAGCACATTAATGTCCATTCTACTTTGAACGGCAAATTCCCGTCATTAACAATGCATCCAAAAAAGAATTTCACATTTATGATTTATAGGAAGGATTCCAAGCTTTTATATAGATACGGTAGAATCCCTTCCTTCGAACATGTATGCAAGCATTAGAGATATAATATTTCATATTTGATACGTAATCAATCTATATAATTTTAGTCGTATACTTGTGGATGGTAGTGAAGCATGAAGAATCTATTTGTTTTGTGTTTTAAAAATATTTTTAAAATTTATTTATTTATTTTGTATTTTTTTACTTCAAATTAAATTTTTTTAATTTTTTTAGATCGTTTTGATATATTGTTATTAAAAATAATTTTTAAAATATAAAAAGTATTATTTTAATATATTTATAAATAAAAAATATTTTAAAAAATTATTATTATCTAATTTTCAAAAACTTCAGAAAAATAAAAAAGCTTCGGATGGCAGCAAGAAGATGAAGCCAGCTAAAGAGCCAAGTGTGGACAAAATGTTGTCATGCATTCACCTAAATCAAGAAAGCTTTGCTTGGATTGAAACGGTAGAACTTAATTTAACATTCTACCTAATATGTGTCGATATCATGTCGTTTCTTTTTCTTGGTAAGTAATGCAACTTTTTTTAACATTTTGTTCGGTGCCCCCTTCCCGGGCTTTTCGTGGACTCGGCCATCTCGCTGACTATTTGCTAGACAACTAATTAGTTAGTTAAGTAAGTAATCAGTTTCATGTTTTGTATATATAATTTTCTTGGCCTTGTTAAGCTGCTTAAACGACGCTGATGAAGGGATTTTTTAAAAAAGAAAAAAGAAGGCCCGTTTTTGTTCTCGTCTCACAAAAATTCTCTTTTCGGGTCTTAATTTCAAGTGATGAGAGGAATTCTTCATCCCAGGTGCATTTATTGGAAGTATTCATTTTAGTCCTTGTAATTATGGGGTGCAGCAGGGGCTGGAGTTTTGGCAGGCGTGGAAGTGTGTGAGGCAGATTGTTCAGCACCCAATGTGAGAAATGGGATAAGCCTCTTGTAGGATTTCTGAAGTGTAACAGTGGTGCAGGCATTCTTGATCAAGGCGCTGCCATGGGTGCTGGTTTTGTAATCAGGAATAATGAGGGAGCTGTGGTTCATTTTGGGTGCTGGAAAATTATAGGTTTTTTTTCACCAACGTTGGCTGAAGCATTGTGTCCAAAGAACGTGCTGCAGTTCATGATTTCTCAGGGGCTGTCAAATTTCCTTATTGAGGTGGATGCTAAGATTGTTGTGGATGGAATAAATGCTACTGGTATTAACGATTCTGAGACAGGTATGATATTTGAAGATTGCAGAGGGTTAATTAATCGAGGGAGTAGTTTTAATTTGTATAATGTAAGAAGTTGTAGCACACTGTCTATCAAAAAAAAAATGCAGAAAGTGTTTGTTAAAATCCCCTACTTTAGGGATTATTAATATCAACTTTGTTAAATTTATGAAAATTTCAAATCAACATCAAATTTATCACCTCATATTAGAGACTGGGACTTGGTGATTAAATGGCAGAGCTTACTGGGGACAAGCTCGGTAGTCTGTGAGGGAGAAAAGGTGACTGTTAGGCGATTGAAAGGTGAGAAATTTTAAGGGTTTTTGATTTGAAATTGAAGGTGGTAAGTGGATGCTGGTTGTGGTTGTTTCTTAAATAATTTTTTATACTGAAATGCATGTTAATAATATTTTTTTATTTTTTAAAAATTATTTTTGATATCAGTACATCAAAACAATCTAAAATATACAAAACATATTAAATTTTAACAAAAAAAAAATTAAATTTTTTGAAAACACGGTTTGCATCGCGTTCCTAAACACAATCTTAATAGATTTGGAGGTGGAGAAAAAAAGATCGTTTCGTGCCCTTACTTCTCCATTTTCTTTTTTCCTCCTCTCGAATTTTTTTTTTTAATTTATAATTAATTTCTGTGTATCTCATTCAATTTTTACAAATTTTAAAATTAACAATCTCAATAGCAATAGCAATAGCAATTCCTCCTCTCTTTTCATTTAATGTTAATAATCCCCGAGTCTTATTTTTTCGAACTTTCAAAATTTTATTTGAGAAAACCCTTTAAATTTTCAATTATCCTATTTTTTTTAAAGCCCTCTCAACCTCTAATTTGTCAGATAAATAGGCAATAAAGAAAATTCTAGAAAATCTAAAGCTGACTGTATCTCAACCCTTCAATTGAAATCTTATCTTGTACTCTCATGGATTTTGAACAAATACAAATTCAACTTATGAAATTAGTTGTTGTTTTTGTGTTGGATTGATGGGATGAATTATATGGTTGCTTGCACGTGTGCGAATGAGATTCTCGTTTGATGGGAAAAGGAATCTTCAGAGGAACTGTTTAAAGTGAGGTGGCTGGGACTAATGGATGGCTTGCTTTCTCTTCTGTCTGGAGAGGCAAGGATGATGGCACGTGAGATGGGAAAAGGAAGAAAAAAATATATCAAAATTTATCCTAAAAACCCATCAATCCAATTTCGTACACTTATGGCATTTTATTAATTATGGATGATATTATTGTAATTATTAATTAAGATGGTATTTTCATTATTTCAAGGTATTAATGGCTTTTTAATCGTTGAATAGAGTGATAATTATATAATTCATTAAATGACAATCATATAAATATTCATATATATATTTTTTTGCGGCTAAGGATATAAACTATTATTTAATATGTAAATCTCGTGATGTAAAGTATAATTTATAAAAATATAAAAAGAAAGCAATTTTTAACTTTTCAAAAGTTACTGATGACATTTTCATTAGTTATATGCCTAGAGAGTAGAGACCCAGACATTACATGGTTGAGGCTCCAATATAAAGGTGGCAAGCAAGCCCAAATAATCAGAAACAAAACTCGAATGAGGGCATAACCGTAAAAAACTCGAAAAATTTGAAACCATAAAAATCTAGCACTGATCAACATCTGCAACGGTAACCCAAACTCAGCCCCTCTCTCTCTAAAAATCTTAAGAGAAAACAAAGAAATTGAAGAGAAATTAGCGTCATTAAAGGTATAATCTAACTGTTAATAGCTTCTTTGATTGATCTTTCTTTAACTTCTATTCAATTTTCATTTTATATCCGTTTGCTTTTGTATTTTAATTCGAAGTTTAAGAATTAGGGTTTTTAGAATTATGATTATTTCTTCAATGCCTTCTATGATGTTGAAATTCTGTTTTTTTTTTTCCTTTTTCAGTTTAGGTAAACAAATTTAGTGAGAGAACTTTAGATCTGTTATCGTCATCGAGTTCGAGATCTTTCTATCAGAGGCACCGAGAAAGAAAGAAACATAATGGTGGCTGCTAAAGTATGACACAGACCCACACACTGTTTCTTTTTTTTAGTCTCTTTGATGAATTCATTGTTTATATTCATGTTTTCCTTGTGCTGTTTTAGGGAAAATTCAGCGTGGGGATCAACCGTGTAGCTGAAGATGCCCATACTTCCAGAACAGGTAAAGGGTTTCATTGGTTTTTGTTCGATCTGACTTAATGATTCAGATTCTTGAATTGTTTTATGTACCTAATTCTTTTTACCTTTACATTTATTGTAGGTGTTAGAACTTTTAAAGTCTATTCAGAAAACGAAAAGATGAAGGATGCTGCTAGCATGTAAGTATAATCAAGTTCGGGTTCACTTTGGAAATTCTTATTATTGCTTAATGCTTCTTGATTAGTAAGCGTGATGTTTTCAATTCTCTTTCCAGTAAATCTGCCCGAGATAATCTTCTTCCTGCAAGGTATGTGATGCTGTAGACTTGTTAAATAAATTTTCATAACTGCTTGTGAATTATAGGTGAAGAAAAGATCAGAAATCTGGGGTTTTAAGTTTTGTTGTTTGGCTTTAAAAAACTTTTATTAAGGCTCAGCTTAATGGAGAGGTTAAGGTAACTGATGTATTTCAAAGAATCTTATCTTCTAATATTGTTGGATGTAGAAAAGAAATTACATCATCCCGCTTTGATGGCTCCTTGGCTTGATTGAGATCATTTTCTATATAAATTGGAAACATTGGACAACGGAAATATATTATTTTATTTGTTTCTTGATATGTTTTTAACATCTTTTTTTTAAAAAAACAAATTCTACAGAAGGATATCCAACAAAGAAGTTACTCTTGCCATAACAAGTGATTCAAAGGTAAGTTTCCCCTTCCTGCATTGATGGTTGTTTATGTGAGAATGCTACTTTCTTTAGATATCCATTTGAAGTATGCTTTTATAGTTTCCCTTAACATGTAATATGAAGGGAAGTTCGAAAATTGTGGTGCAGAACAAAGGCAAACATGACACATCTAGACTGACTGGTATGGCTAAATTTAATAATAATTTATCTTTTTGTTGATTTTTTCTGTCATTGTAAAACTTTGATAGTGGCCCCTTTCCAGTAAATCAAAATGCCAGAAGAAAAGCATTGGCTGATGTAAGCAATGTGCAGAGTAGCTGTGCAAGGAATGCGGCATATGGTGGTTTGAAATCAGTGTGAGTGTTTGAATTGGCATGCCTAGTTTTTAATGTATGAAGGGCATTTTTATCTACTGGTTGCATATGTTTCCTGTTCATGTCTTACATGCAAATCCTTTTTTCATTTCTACAAGTAAAATTATGAGAAGTTCTTTTATCGTTAAAATTTATAAAAGTACTATAAAGGCAGAAGAGTTTCTTTGCAATTTTTTTTTTTTTTATGAAAGACAATTTGAACATTTAGGTATCCATGATTGCTCAGGGGAATATACTCTCTCTTGCTCTCTATCTTTTTGGCTTTTGGCTTCAAGATCAATGGACAAAAGTTAAAAAGAACGTTTTCTTTATCCAATTGAGTAAATAATCAAAGTTTATTCAAGTTACGGGGGCTTAACTATCTTTCTTGACTTTAATTTAAGTCGTCAGAGCAGAATTTCTTAGCATTCCATGCATGCTAGATTTTCTTTATAAATTAGCTACAGAGGGTAACTGTTAAGGATATTCCATATTTTCTTGTCCTTTGATTGATTGCTCCTTTGTTTCTGGTTAAGATTGACATGATTCTCTGCTTGTCATCAACTCCTTTAGGATTTCAGGCGGTACAGGCTCTAGGACTGTGAATCTTTCATCAAGAAAATCTGCAACGGTATGAAAACCAAATTCTAAGTACAAGTTTTTGTGTTCTGTCAGCTTGTTTCTTTTCTTCTGTGTTCCCATTGCATTGTTTATGATGTTTTCCCATTAATTATTGGTTTCTAACCAGGGTACTGGTTCTTTCTGCAAAATCAGCCTAGAAGCATAGCATCCAGCTCAATTGCTGGTACAATATTTCACTAGATTCTGTATCCAATTATGATGCCTTCATTTCAAATTAGTTAGATAACAAGGGAAGCACACTTTTGAGTGCTTGTTTGTTGGCGGAATGGGGAGGCAGGGAGGATGAGGGGAATGGTTGTGACCCAACATTTTTGTCCTAGCCCGCTTCTCTAGTGTGACAGAAGATAACTTCCTCCAAATTGTGAGGCAGGGAGGATTGACTTGCCTATTTTTTTATTTCTATATGGTCAATTATTTTGGATTTGCATACTGTCAGGGAGGTTCTTTGTTGCTTGCTTGAGTCTCCATGTTGCTCAGCAGAAATCATTTTTTTTTATTCTAATCAGCGTAGCTGAATTTCTTCCTTTATGGAATTCTGGAAAATTAGCCTCTGTTCTCTTGGCTTCACTTTTCATGCTTTGGTTGTCCTTGGATTAGCAAACACAGGCTTCTTCTTCTTTCCTTGAAAAGAAAATCCTAAACTTGGCTAATATTTTGCCATACAGTGGATGATTTGTAATTTCTCTCACTGTTTGCCACAGCATTCTCCAAATTCAATAGAGTACAATTTATGCTGCTTTTCTCCTTCAGATTTATGTTTGCTTTCTTCTGTTTCTTGATTGCTTCATAATTGAGAGAGAATTTCTACAAGTTGAATTTGGTATTCTTTTGGGACATAGCTCCCTCTAATTTCACACTTCAAACTTGTTTGCCCGAGGAATTGAGATTTTCATTAAACATGGATGATTCATGAGGAACTATTCGCCAATGTTGGATGAGGTTTCCTAACATTGAATCTGGTCACCATTATACACGTTATCTTTGTCATGAGTAATCATAATGTAAATTCATAGTACTTGTGGTAGCTGCCCTTTGTACCTAATTCTACCCCATTGTGCCAGTTGAAAGATGAAAGTTTTTATCATCGCTAGTAAATATCACTGTTCTCTCTTATCTGGCGCTTCAATTATCCCTCCTGTAATTCTAGAGTGCTGATAATTTTCTTGTTTCAAATTAGGGAAAAATGAAGGATAATACAAGTAGAAAGGCTGGTGACTTTCATGCTTCTAGAAAAGGTATAACAAAATACTTACTTTCATAGTATCTCTAAATGGGGATTCTCATTGGATAGTTACTGGTCTTGGACAATAGTAGGTAACAAAGATCCAAGGGCCTCTTTAGATGATCAGAAGACCAACACCAAGAATCATGGCCGTGATTTTGGCATTAATAAGAGCAGGTATTTGAATTATGTTAGTCATATTTTTTATCTATGCAGGAATATGGGCACAACACAAATCTGTTAGTATCAATGCCAGATGCTTTGCAGCTGTCTTGTGTGACTCAATAATTTCTTGAACTAAATTTATGTTTTAATTTTATAGGAGGAATGCAGGGAATTTGGTTGCAGCGATGAGGTTTGTGATTCTATCTGTATGAAATTTACTCATTAAAATAACAATTTATATATGCTATTGAAATATTTTTTGTTCCTACTTTTGACATGAAGGAAGTCTCTGCCAGTGCTGAAGGGGGTGAGCCATGCAGATGCAAGCAATGCAAAGGTTAATCTCATTACATAAAATTTTCGAAGAAAAGAATTGTTTTCTATTCCTAATGAAATATTTTTGTACTGGTTTCGTCTGATTCCTAGTGCCTTTTTCTGTTTTTTACCTTTCATTTTTAGGAGAATGATGAAAACTTTGAGAAAACTAAGAATATTAGTGGGTTTCCTGGTAAGACAAATTGATTCATGTCTCTTTTATACTTGGCTCTGCAGTCCATTGACTAAGATTCATGATATTTATATGCCTATTTATATCTCAATTCTTTTGGTTCCAGTTAAGGTTAAAGTGGGTAAGAAAGTAGTATCTCAAGGTGGCGTGGGTAGGAGCCATCTATGGAGAAATAGAGTGAGTGATGGCTTCATATTAATGTAAGTAACAATGATCTGTTTATCTCAAAAAAGGAAAAAAGGGAACTGCTGTCTGTGCTCTAATTCAATTTATTCTCTTGTACATATTAATTTATTTGCGTAAACAAAATGGTTTTCCTTTTCTTTGCTCATCAATGAATTGTATGCTATTTTCTATGTAATAGATGAGTCGAAAATGTCAAAACAAAGCATAGCATTACAATTACAAAAACATAAATTACCTACAATTTATACTTAATCCTTAAACTGAGAGAACTTAATTATTTTTCTGAATCATGGCCGAGAAATTTTTTCCTTTTATCAATTGATGATTGACCGGGCTGCAAATGATTATCTTTTCTATCTGTAAATAGGGCTCCCAGGGATCAAATTAATGCTGATGCCCGTGTATCCAGAAAATCTGTCAGGGTATGAGCTGTGTTTTATATCTACTTTTTTCCCTCTTATTTCCCAATTATCCATGCTTCATTCTTTTGTAACTTAACTCATTGTCTACGCTTACATAGACCACATTTATGGTGTTGCTTATTTCTATCTTTTGAATTTTTTGAGGCAATGTGAGAGTTTATAATTTGTTGTAGTCTTCAAGCAAAACTGACATGGTGTGGAAGTTTGAAATCATTTAAAAGCACTGGAATATGCATGCTGAATTTCATGACATGTCATCTTGAGATTGAAATCATTTTAGATGGCATCTTTAAGCTGCATAAGCCTAATTACAAATAATTGGCAATAAGTGAATGTAAAGCAAGATCAGGATTTTAATTAAATAGCAGATTAGCAAATCCTGATCTTGCTTTAATGTGTATAGCTCAAATGAAATCTCTATCTCACAACTTGAGAGTAATTTACAAAGATGTGTTCTTTTGTTCTTAGTCATGTTGACTCTTTTTCTGCATTCATTGGTCCAGCCAATACTAAAGACTGAAATTAACCATAAGACCTCAAGATCAAAGTGCATCTCTAGTTCAAACAAGTCCGAGTGCATTGCTGCTATATCATCAAAGAAAATAGAATCTGCAACGTCTTGTCCAGAAAACATGCCGTTGGTCGCCCATGAAGAAGTTACTCAAGGAGAACCTTCACCTGACAGCAACAACAAGTCAGGCGCTGATAACAAATCAAATGTCATCACCATAAGAAAATCAAGTCGAAGGAGATCCTATACATCTTTATTAATGACAGGATCAAAGGTTTAGGACTAATTCACTGTCATAATGTCTAACTGTTCTTGAGCATTTTTTCTAACAATTGCCATTATTTTGCAGTTACTAGAGGAGCATGGTGAAGTTATCGAGCAGGAAAAGCTACCAAGTATAGATGATACTTTCAATCAACTGGAAGTTGCTGAGTATGTTGACGAGATATACGAGTACTATTGGGTTTTGGAGGTGATTCCTCTTTTATTCCCATTTCGTTTTCTGGATCCCTGTGCTGTGTTTTTTATATGGTAGTTGGAGTCATTCTTCTAGTGGTTTTGATTGAACTTGACTCCATTATTCTTGAAAAAATTTCCTTCACTGGCACACCCATATTTTAGGTTGATTTGACATCTAACAGCATGAATCACTCTTTTTAGTTGTTAATTATCGTGTCTAATAACAGTTAGCTGTCAGATGAGATAGGAATTGACTAAGCTGAAATGTTGGAGGCGCCAGCAGTCTTCAGCTAAATAATATATGATGGAAAGAAAAGGTAGATTGAGAATTTTTTGCAAATTAACGTGTAAAAATCTTGTGGAGAAATGTCATTCTTCTCCAATATTGATCTGTTTGTCAATGCTGTTGCATACACAACTCATTTAACTTGTTAATTACTCTGTCTAATACAACTAGCTGGCAGATAAGAAAGAAGTTAAATCAGCTGAAATGTTTAGCAAGCATGCCACAGTTTTCAGCTAAATAAAGTAAAAGACTAGCTGCTAGAGACTAGTTCTTATATATATATATGATTGCAAGAACAGGCACCCTTGTGAGAGTTTTGTGTTTTAAGTGGTGAGAATGGGGCCAGATCTTCCACAGCAGGGTTGCATATAATTGTTCAGTGGATTTTTCAGTCATGTGCTCTAAGGGCACACGTTAATTGATATAAATGCAATTCTTCACTTTCATAATTGAGTGGATTCACTTCCATAATTGAGTAAAATCATAATCCATAATTCATTGTTGTTGATTATGGAAATTAAAACATCACATTTGCATCAATTAACCAAATGATTATGGTCAACTTAAAATGTTGGTTGACATGGTCTATGTTTTGCCTACTCAACAATTTCTATGTATTGCTTTAATAAACCAAATTATGATTGGTGGGAAGTGAGAAGCTTTAGTGTTGTTCTGTGACATTAAGGGAGAGATTGGTTTGGGGTGCCAAACATTGGACACTATTTGATATATAGTTATCATTGGGATCTCACATGGAAATACTGTTTGGTGTATAGGTATCATTGGGATCTCATCTTGAATGGGAAATCTGATATCAAGTGAATCATTCCAGGTCTTCAATGATGTTCTGATTTATCATGCGATGATGTTAAAGTCAATCCATTTTATGATCACATATCTTTTCATGTTTTTTCTACAAATTAAATCATTATAAACTTTCTAAGTTTGTTTTGGGACCTGGAGCTGATGAAACCAGGCATGTGAATGGTGGTTTGACTTTTACCTTACTGATCTCGTTCCCATCCCTTGTTCACTTCTTCTGTTGGCAACCCATTAGTTGTTGAATAAAGTCTAATTTGTTTTGTTGCTTGTGTCTGTTGATGATCTTTTTTCAGGTGCAGAATTTATGTCTGGAAAATTACATGGCAATTCACACAGAAATTACACCTCAAATGCGGGGCATAGTCATCAACTGGCTAATTGAAGTGGGCATCCATTTGTTCTCAATTGACTTTTAAGCATCTTGCTTTTGCTGCTGTTTTCCTACAGTAATTTATTTTCCTTTTTGGTTGCAGGTACACTTCAAATTTGAATTAATGCCGGAAACACTTTATCTAATGGTTACATTGTTAGATCGATACCTATCTCAAGTCGAAATTAAGAAGAGTGAACTGCAGTTGGTTGGTCTTACAGCACTGCTTCTGGCATCAAAATACGAAGATTTTTGGCATCCTAGGGTAAAAAAATAATATGTGAAATTCACACAGTTTCAGTTGAAATCTTATTTGATTTTTTATTTTTTGAGACAATACACTCATACATCTTTTTCTGTACCATGCAATGCAGATCAAAGATTTAATTAGCATCTCGGCTGAGTCATACACAAGAGGCCAAATGCTTGTGATGGTATGATGTTGCATATTACCAATCTTAATTCTCTGAAATTTAGTTTCTTGTAAAAGAGATTCTGGTGGTACTAGACATAAATATTTGGCATCGAGGATTTGATTCTCGTCTTGTAGTTATTGGGTTAGGAAAGTAAACATCTTTCCTGGATGGACTTGATCTGTAAACTTTCTCCCTTGTGCTGCTTTATTGCATATTTGTATGTTATTTACAAACTTGTATAACAGAATGATGCCAACTTATCTTCTTCCCTCTTTCCTGAAAGATGATGGCATAAAATATCAGTACATTCTGATGTTGATCTATCTCTTGGTCTTAGTGGTAGTGTTTTCTTGCTTTGTGTTCAGGAGAAGTTTTTTCTTAAGAAGTTGAAGTTTCGTCTGAATGAGCCGACTCCGTATGTTTTCATGTTGAGGTTTCTCAAGGCTGCTCAAACAGACCAGAAGGTATGCAGCTTTCAAAAGGGCTCTAAATCTGGATATACGAAGATCTCTTGTTGCATCTAATCTGCCATGTGCATATCGGTAAAAGCCTCCATGGTTGTGTTTCAGTAAAGAAGAGGTTGTCCAGTCATAGTAAGGCTGGATATTGGATAGTCAACAGCAGATGATCTTAGATTCTTAACTGATATAAAGTCATGCATTCATGTCTGTACTACTGTCAATAGCAATTTGAATCTACTAACCTAATATTAACTTTTGCTGCCAGCTTGAGCATTTAGCATTCTACCTCATCGAACTCTGCTTGGTTGAATATAAAGCTTTAAAGTTCAAACCTTCAATGCTATGTGCATCAGCTATCTATGTTGCTCGGTCTACCTTGCAAGTATCTCCAGCTTGGACTCCTTTGCTTACCAGACATACACATTATCAAGTCTCCCAAATCAGGTACCCCTTGTTAAAAGATTAATTTCCATGAGTGGGTATACTTTCCCGCCTGGTGATGATCTAAATTGATTTTTGTAGGGACTGTGCTGAGATGATATTGAGATTTCAAAAGGCTGCAAGAACATCACAGTTGAGAGTTACGTACGAGAAGTACATGAGGCCTGATCTCAGTGGCGTTGCAGCAATAAAACCCTTGAATGAACTTCCACTTTGATCTGATGGGTGTAAATTCTAAAGTTACATGCGATGTAAATTCTAATGGTACATGTGAAGATGCCCTTGAGATTGCTGCCTTGTATTTTTTTTTTCCCCACCTTATTCAAATTGGTTTTTTCACGTCACAGCTGAAGAAACTAAAGCTACTTGCTGTATGCTTTGTGTGGTTGTAATCCCTGGTGATTTTACATGCTGAAGGATATGAACCTCTGTAGAAGTTAGATCTCTGAACCGTCTGATTTAACATAGAAGTACCATAACGTCTTGTTGTAATGTTCCCTTAGCTTAATTTCTGGATTATCCTCCTTTACCATCTTCGGTGATATACTTATATATATATGAAGGATTCTTCTTTTAAACTGAAAAGATTTATAATAGAAATCTATTTGAAACTTGTGATGTGTTTGGTTCGACAGGAATGAGTTGCAAGGTCATTGTTATGAGTGTTAAAAATGCTAAATGAAAAAAATTACAATCTGACATTCAGCTCGCTCCTTAAGAATAGGCGAAAATCATGGAGAAAAAGAAGACAATGGGTACACGGTCATGCAACCAATTACAAGGAATGATGACCTGGACGAATCTATGATTCGAACAATTACAGAACTTTCACAGTACTCGTACCATCAACAAGTGCTACACGTTTTACTAAGAAACTCACCACCAAAGCAGAAAGCAACCGTATTTTAAACCTCTACAGTGTAATGGGACTCCACGCCAGCAAAATAAAAGGTAGTGTTGTATTGTGTGGCGTGGTCGGAACAGAGACACTCATGCAGTCCCAATTATTTACAGAAGAGAAGGAACGGCCAGAAGAATCTTCAAAATTGAGAAGCCATGTGGGAGCACAATCAAACCATTCTCGGAATTTTGAACTTCCTTTTCTCCCTTTAAGACTAAAAAAACCTCCAGATCGTCCAAAGCTTAACAAGCGACCCCTAGTGCTTAAACTCCATATTCTATCATTTGCTCCCAGGCAGTGAAAATGGTCGATATGATTTATGGATTCATTTATGCCGCTTACACCAGTGGAAAAGTCCTAGCCAGATGTGTCAACTTCCTTTCCATGGTCACCATCGTGAATATTTCTCCTTAATCTTCTTAGCCATATGTCATAATCTATAGGATATGGTGTCCCACAAAGACTGTCTACATAATCAGCAAAAGCTTTCAACACAGTTGATAACTCACCAAGCTTCTTCTGAATCAATCTCCTTGACCATGAGTTCTCTCTCCATTGCAGTGCCCCCTCAACCGAATCTAAATCAGGCAAAGCTCCACCACAGGCAAAGTAAAGCACGTATACCAGGCTCTCTGCATCTGAAGCTGAGCACAATTTTCCCTCCTGCAGTGCATAAGTAGATGAAAAATGGAGATTCATTGCAGGGCGATCCCTGTCTTCAAGAATCGCATGACCCCAACCAACAAGGACAAAATAAGGATGCCTCCCACCAGACACGACACAAATTATGTTCTCCGGCCGAATGTCTCCGTGCCGAATGTCAGCGGAAGAAGCCGTAGAAAGTGCAGATACGCAATCATGACAACACCTGATAGCCTCATCCAAACCAAATCTGCCAGCATTTACCATATCAGCAACTGTCTCACCAACTGGACTGGTAACGAGAATTGGGGTACCACACCATGGGTGATCACAGTTCCCACCTGAGCTGGGTTTTCGACACTGGCCAGGATGAACAATCCTGCCAGAAGCACTCAATTGTGGTAGATATTTACTAGACAGACCTTTCTGCCTCATAATAGCCAATATTTTAGTTTGTCTTTGGACTTGATACCACAAATTCATATCTTCCCATGCTGGTTCCAGTTGAGAAGGATGGGAACCGACATAAAGATACAAAGATTTACCAGGATCATTAACAGGCGATGCTATGTAATACCGTAGTTCATTATTGTGCAGGACATCATTGATCTGATAACCTTTTTGACATTCAGAGTCTTCCAACCATAGTACAGATCCTACATCCAGCTTCATTATCAACTCTTCAGACTTTATTTTGATAGATTCATCCAGAACTTCAACAATTTCAGGAGAAACACTCCGTTGCTGAAACCGGAATAGTCCATGGCCATTAACTCTGGAATCCCCTAACTGCCTTGCCACTCTTCTTGTTAGGAGGCGAGGACCATGATCAGCGGCTAAATCTTCAATAGAGTGCTTAGGCATCCCTGAATACTGCACTATACAATGGAAAGTAGCAAAAAGTACCTGTAGAGCACCAATGTCTCCCCAGTTGGCATTTCCAAGTTTGTTCCAGATCCTATCAACAGGAGAGACTGTGACTTTACAGTGTTTTTTTATCCAGTCCACAGAACAGTTGTAAACATTATTCACATCAAACTCCAATTTATCTACATCTCCTTCAACTTTTACAACCCCGCCATGTTGAGAATCAACAAGAAGAACATAGGCACAATTTGGACTATCAGAAAAATTCAATCTGCTCAAGCTTCTTGATAGTAGCATGCGTATAGCATAGAAGAGAGCCTCGCCCAGAACAGATAAAGAGAGTTGCCGGTCACTTCCCGCAGCAACACTTCCAATATCAGGCCTTAGAAGGGCCAATTCAAGAATATGGTCCCACTTTCCATGTGGATGTCTAGGGTTGTTAAGTAATACACCAGTGGCACAAAGACCACCAAGTTTTCCATTACCTATTGCTTTCTCAGCCTGGTAGAATTTCAAGTTTTCATTGTATAGACAAGCAACTGAGAAAGGCATAGGATCATCCTGACTCCAAAATGCCTCCCACAAGCCCTTCACACTTGCATGTAGAAAGTCTTCAATAGCAAGATAAGCAGTTGCTTCCACAGCATCAGATGTTGAAGCATAAACAGCACTGGGCATTCGAACCAGCTGCTGAAATGAAACCCCTTCCAATGCATAATCAAACTTTTGAAGTTCTATCAACTCAAAAGGAACATCAAATGCAGACTTTTTTTGTCCAGAATTTTCTGATATCAATTCAAACCAGTCTTCAAGCCTGGCTGTCAGAGTTTGACTGTCCACAAACCTAGAAAGAAACTCCTTGCGGTTATGAGACCTGCTGCCAGATGATACACTAGATCTTTTTGTTTCAGACCCTATCGATTCTTGGTCTGGGGATCTACCTGTCAAGTAATAAGTTTGCATATCTTATTTTCGATTGGAGTGTGACATCATAACATTGTATTTACAACAATAACACAACAGAGCACTCTCATGGAGAGTAGAGAAGACAGATCACATGCCGTGACAAACAAAAAAATTAGGGCCGGGTAATATGTATGTAATTTGTTTATTGACTTTCTGGAGTGATGCTCATAAGCATAAGCATTTGAGAAGTTAAATCATACTATATCATGTTCAGTACATTCACATGGTGTTAGACAACAGAAAAGGTAAAACTTGAACCCTAGAGGGTAACATGAAATACGAAGGATGGCAGCACAATAAAACCAAAATTTCCTTCTCGATGTAAACTTCCAGACTTGAACCAAAATAAATAGCTACAGCCTACAGATCATAGCAACATAAAGATGTGACCAAAATGCCCATCTACCCACCTTTTAAAGGAGGGCGTCGAAAGTCACGAGACAATAGCTGCTTCATGCGAGAAACATTATTTTCATTTGCAGTTACAGCTGCAAAACAAAAGAATCTTACTTCAACATAAATCTCAACACATCTTAAAGAGATTAAATTTTGGAAAACGTTGCATGCCTGGAACTTCAATATCAGCTTCTGAGACTGAAAAATCATCATCATTTATCCCTACAGAAATGCCCTTGGGCAGGGATTTATCAAGATTCTTCAATTCCTTCGCAAGTCTCTTTATCATGCTGGGCGGCAAATCTTCATATGTCGCCTTAAATTATAGCAAAATAGAGAATAGTAAGACAAGAGAAGTAGCAATCCATGAACAGAACCAACTATCATGCTTCATGAATGAACTCAGATAAAATAACTATCTTCTTTAACCTAGGAAGCAAGGATTTTGACTAGTGTAAGAAGTTCAACAAATAGCTTTAAGGATGTTTGTATCAACCAACCAAGAAATAACATCGAGCTAGTGAAACATTTACTTCGTGTTTACATTATAAAAAGCTATCCATGTATGGGCATTACTAGGGCATGACCTTATATAGCTATTCATTTCTTAGCTAATGCTCATAAATCATTATGCTTCTGTTATCCTTGACTTGCCAAAACCAAGTTAATTTCTACTATTTGAGAGGAGGAACAGAAAAAGTTTTGCCTGGATTTAGATAGATTTACCATATGTAAAACAAGTAACGGGATCTTTGCAAGGACTGATGCTTGCCGAAAAGATAGGGAACTTCAGCAAATTATGTGCAATAATCTCCCCAAAACTTGCTGCATGAAAATAAAGTGACCAAGACACTGATGAACGGACCTGTAAATTACAAGATCGCAGATCACTTTCAGATAAAAATTAAACACAATTCAGTTTATTCAGATGTTGCAATGGACAAAGAAGTGCATGACAATCAGAATGCATGAGGAACAGCGAACAGGCTCTGTGCAGAAGTTGAATGAACCTTGTCAGTAACTTCACACTTAACTAGTGTAAACATGTTTAATGGCACAACATAGGCAATATGTTCATGGGCCATGTATGTGATATCAGCGCTAAAAATTAAGAAACTACAGAAGTAACAGCGGCAGTGACATAGGTCCCTTCAATGGGTTACTACCCTTCACCAGAAAGCACTGAGGATACATACATCAATCGTCAAATAAATCAGACAATTAGATGCCCCTAAATCAAACCCACAAACACATCTCAATAGAATGTACATTTTGCAGAGATGCAAAAAAGGAAAAGATTCACAGAGAGCCAAGTTTAATCACTCTAAGCATCTGGAACTACAATGTAGAATCATCAAACATTAAACAGTTGTTGACAATATCCACATGCAAAGTCGCTTCACGGTTTTGGAAAGTAAGACCCAGCTCCCACCAGTGGAACCTCTTGGTTCCAGAAACTCAACATCTGAACCTTAAATGTAAACTTTAATGAAGATTCATGCACTTTCTGTGCGCAGAACCAGAGGTTTTCCATCATATATAGAGCCATCTAGATTCCCTAAAGTACTAGCAATACAGATTCTAAATCCACTAGATCTACCTAGAAAAACCAATCGTTCTAAAGTCTCCACAATCATGGAGAGCAGCAGCACTCAAAGCACAGGTAAACTCTCAAAATCTTGTGAATTTCTCATTCAATATTAAGCAACTTCACCGATTCCGTGGCAGTGAAGCAGCAAACACAGCCGTAAAAGAAAATTAAAAAGCCAAAGAAGTCTTCCATTTATCAAAAAAATAAAAAAGTTGGAATTCTTGAGCCCAATTATGCCAATAAGGAAAAGAAAAAACCAAAACCAAAACCAAAACCAAAACAATCAAATCAAATAAAACCACTCACCTGTTGAAACCCTAAGACACAAAGCTCGGAAACCTAATCAAAAAAATACTCGCCCATAAAAAGGTAAGTACTATCACAGTAAGACAAAACCAAAGAAAATTGACAAAAAAAGAAACTTTTCACTTAAAGCTAGACAAATACAAAATAAAAGTAGAGAATCAAGTCCCTAACAGGTAAGATTATCACTGTAGCTCCCTAATCAACAAAGTTTTAATTAAACATTCATTTTTAAAGCATATTGAGAGATTAAGTGATCAGAACAACAGGACAGCATCATAAAGAAAGAAAACCCATGTGCGAAATTACCTTATCCTCTTCTTCTTCTTCTCTTCTCCACACTAATAAGTAATAAGTGGACCTGACATCGTCTACTCCATTAATTAATCACTACCAGTACTACGACTCGTTATTTTTCATTTATGGTGGAGTATATTTTTTATTTCGTGGTAAACGGTAGCAAGCGAAATTTTGAAAGGACGACTTTGACCTTGAAGTGTGTTCGAATTACAGCCTTATAGCCCCGTGCCGGCGACTGCTTTGTTTTTGCAATTGCATGTGCTTTTTTAAAAATTTAAAGTTTTTTTGTTTTAAAATTTTATTTGATATTTTTAGCTTATTTTAATATAATAATATTAAAAATATTTTTTTAATAAATTTCAAAATAAAAGGCATTTTAAAAAATTATTATTATTATAATGCTAAATAGTATATTAAAAAATGAACGAGGGACCAAAATTTTCCTTGTTGTTTCTTCTGATATTCAAATTGCAACGTTTTCTTTTTGTTCGTTGAATTTCTATGGTTTCTTATTTGCCTTTTGACCTACTTAATTTATGCTGTTCATTTTTCGAGGAATATAATTTTAATTATAACTTGATATTTAGTCCTATTTTAATTATGAATACTTACAAAACGTGATTAACTTTTGTATATAATAAAAAAGGGGGAGATTTTAACGGAAGATTCACACTTGAGAATATATATTAATTAAAATCCGGTTTAATAAGCATATATATTAATGTTGTCTTGGCAGAAAATATAATGAACTCATCATATCTTATACTAAGTAGGACGGTGTTTGGAAATGTAATGTTTATTATTGTTTAAAGTAATTTTTATTTAAAAATATATTAAAATAATATTAATTATTTTTAAAAATTATTTTTAGTACCGAGATCGGATCTCAAAATCAACATGAGATTGGATGCCGAGAGGTTGGTGGACCAAGTTTTTTAATTGCTTTTCTGTTTATTTTTAGAAAAGTGATTAAAGTATTTTTAAAAAATAATTATAAAATACTGTTTTGACGGCGTTTTGAAACCGCGTCTAAAATTTTACTCGGACAGTAAAAGGTGAAAGCGTTTTGGCGCTTAGCATAATTAGTAGACGAATATATTCTCCGTGATATTTTTAAGATAGACGGAAGATCCGGTAGGCAAGGGAAGTGGTCATGTAATTTTTTGACTCGTGAATGTGAAGCCATAAAGAAGGTGTGGATGGAAGACTTGTCCGCAAATGCGTGAAGTCTGAAGAGGACACGTGTATTAATGCAGCAAGCTCCTTCTCTTGTATTTGTTATTATTACGAAAAAGTGCAAGTACACCACCAAAAGTGACATGTGACGAGAATCTCTATGTTTAGGAGCAGAGGTAGGTTCATTCAATCATGCCGGAAAGGGCACTTTTTTCTCTATAAACCATAGTTTTGAAACCGATATGGTAATCGACCCGGTCTAATGACCGGGTCATGGGTCAGATGGGTTGATCCGGGATGATCCGGATCAACCCAAAAAAAAAAACCAGCAAGCAGAAGGGGTATTGAATTCAAAAATTGGTACACATTTTAACATGTCACTTTTCGTTCTCTTTCCTGTCCGTGAAGGTGGATCAAAGAAAGGTATCTTGCTTCTCTCTTGGAGATCCACTTTTCCGACTAATGACAGAGCCCCCCTAGCTAGGAGGCATTTATTCGTCCTCATCGTTTAAAATGATGTAGTTTAATGTGTCTGTATAAAAAAAAAAGAGAGAGAGAGAGACCGGTCTCAGCCGGGTTTACCCGGGTCGACCGGGTTTTTCCGGACCAACTTCCAGGCGGGTTTTTACTTAGACCCGGACCGGTTCTAGGCCCGGGTCGGCCGAGTCCCAGGTCGACCCTTCAAGCCAATCCGGGTTTAAAAACTGTGCTATAAACCAAAAAGTTCAGAGGGGAAAGATTGGTTTCCAACATGTTGTTGATAACTAATGGTGACGACACAACTCGGCAAGGTTATAATGTGTGTTTGGCACACCATTTCACCTAAAAATTTTCAAAAATTGTATTTTTTTTATTTAAATTAATTTATATATATATATTCAAATTATTTTAATTTTTTAATATTAAAATAAATTTTTAAAAATAAAAATATATGTATTTTGATATATTTTTAAATAATAAATATCTTAAAAAAAAATAACCGTTACTGCTGCTGTCTTGAATACCCCTTCAAATAAAAACAAAATTTCAGGTCAAAACAAGGTGCAACCCATACATTAACCGCGAGAGGAGGCTAATTATTAGTATTTATTATTAGATGGAAGAAAAATATACATTGGGAAAGAAAAAAAACTCACATTATTAATATTTTTTCATTAACTTGCCATTGCATCCATTATCGTCGTAACCGATGATAAATCATGTTCTTAGCTAATCACATGCCATGGCATGTCCTTTAAATGCTTCAACTTGAAGGGAAAAAAAAACCCAAATAAAAAAACTTGACGCAGATATGACTGTTTGATGATAATTTATAAAATAACAAGAAAATAATCAGCTTTATCGAGGAACAATTTTCTAAACTCTTAGCTACAATACATGTGTTATATTTATGAATTTCATACTTGATGCATTAATATTTTTTTAATTTTTTCTTTGCTTTAAATTAATATTTTTTGGTGTTTTTAAATTATTTTAACGCATTAGTATCAAACATATTATTTTAAAAATAAAAAATATATTATTTTAATACTTTTTCAAAAAACAACCACAACCACACTTTCAAATATATTTATAAAAACTGTTTTATTACAAATAAATAAATTTGAGTGTTTATGAATATCATAAAATTTAATATGTCAAGAACCACAACTGAGCTTGTTTAATCAATAAGCTAATACAAGTCAAATCTTATGAAGTATGTTTTAATCAAGCAAAGCTTGATTTGAAGATAGCTTAGCTCGTTTAGACTCATGGGTTAATTTGAGTACTCGTTAATTTTATACTATACACAGAAATTATAATATTTAAATACAATTGAGTTTTATATCTATTATCATAATATTAGTTTACAGTGTTATAAATAAACGAATTTGAAGATTTAAGATATATCTAAATTGAGTACAATCCTACTCAATTTAGAAGAATCTAGCTTGAATTTTTATATAAAAAAAATTACACCTGATATCTTGTATGGTTTGATCTGTTTTATAATTATCTATAATATTTTAAAAAATTACAATTTATATATTGAGTTAATATAAATTTATATATTATATAAATAGATCAAACTATTTGTACATGTAATATATTAGAAACTCAAAAAAAAAAAAACAGATTGGAAATATATATATACATAAGATCAATTAATAACTTGATGGACGTGGCGTTACTTTACATAAGATCAATCAACCATGCCCGCATAATAAATATTTCTAGATGAATAACGTTGTCGTCAGATTTTAATGATTATTACAACAAGTAGGAAGGCTACATTGGCCTCCAAAAACATCCCCTCTTATTTACCTCGAGAGAAAAAAAAGAAATATGAACATGTGAGGCCCCACACCAAATATTTTTGGCATTTGGTGGGAGCAAAATTGACGGCTAAGCAAGAACCAAGCTGTGGACCAATTTGAAAATGATATTCCTCTCGCAAAAGAAACTAGCCTGTGAGAAGGAATTACAAAAAAGAAGAAGAGAGAGAGTCATGGGGCAATCTACAAGATATTATATTGCCTTGCAAAGAAACTCCCACATAAATATACGTTATTGTTATTGTTATTTTGATTAATGTGAATGTTCAGGCCAGTTTGTATATACCTCGATTAATCTTATAAATTTTAAAATTAATGATCATATAAATCTCTAGTAACCAAATCAATGATATCTAGAAAACAATTTAAAACTTAATTAGCATGTCAAAATTACATATTATAAAATACTCTAAAAGGCATGGGAAAGCATTGTAGCTTTCCCCATGCTTTTCACTTTCCCCTTATTAATATATATTATATTATAGAATTGTCTTTTTTTTTTTTTAATTTTTTTTTCTATGATTTTTTTTCTTTAAGTATGAATCTTGAAACTAACATTTAGAAAATTGACGTGTTAACATTTTTTGATAAAAATGTTTCTTCTGATTTTGTCTTTTAATATTATATACAGTCTATAGTGAAAAGGCTGATGTCTTTAATTTTTTTGTTTTGCTTTTTTTTTTATGCATTTCATTATGGATTGCATAGTGAAGTCCACGGTGAAAAGGCTGATGTTTTTTTTTTCTTTTTAATTAATCAATTTAATTATCACACTTTTACAACACGATCTTGCAGCCAAACCTACATTCAAGGCTATTGGATTTGGTATTGCAGCAAACCCACTTAAACTTGGGTCATGCAAGTTTAATGTTATTATTAATATTATAAATATTATTCTTAGATCAGACGTTGTAGCCAAACCCAAGACTCTTGGTATAACTTTACAGAAAAATCTAATACTTTTAAATCTTAGTTTTTTTTAAAAAAATTTATGTAAAAAAATAACTCGCAGCATCGCGCAGGTGATATAGCCGGTAAGTTATTATTATCCGTGCTTGATATGGCAATGATTGCCGGGTTCTAGCTGAACTGTGATGGTGGATGGATCTATATTCCCTCCTGTACTCACGTAGGCCATTGTCCCATGACATTTCCCCAATTTACCATCCACCGTCATAGCTCACAGAGTCTTTTGACCCCCTGTCTCGTTTCTCAAATGACTTGATTGCTCTGCTTGAAACACGAGAAAGTTCTGGCTTTTCAAACTTCACCGTTAATTTAGGGCATCTTCTCTCGAACTCCAGCATATTCTATGTCCACGATCCAACTTCTTGTAAGAAGGAAATTCATGAGTGCAATCCCCCGCAAGCATGACAGACTAAGGAACAATTTCCCACACCGAGACGCTATATGTTGATTTTGTCACTACCATGGAACAAGAGTTGCTCAGGGAAGGGAAACAACAGATGAAGACGAGAACTCTTCCTTTCTCTGATTACTGGCGGAGTTTCAGAGAGAAGGATCCTCCAGGAAGAGCTGGGAATGACACTGAATGGACAGAGAATGAAAGTTGCGGAGAATAAAACGGCCTGGATTGAGTTCAACAGCAGGATAGAACTCGGTCTCCATCAAGCAGGAATGTTCCTGTTTCTTTTCCACCTCTTTGACAATAGTCAGTTAGCTTACATCCACGAAGAAACTAGAAAAGTTCCTTCAAATCAAGGACCTTTTTATGCTTGGCATTTCTCCAATGAACCCAATTCTCAATTCGCAGCATATATTTTATCTCTAAACTTGTTCATTTAATCATTTTAATGCCTTCAACTACTAGCTCGCGTTCTTTTTGACTTGGCAATACTCTTTGTATCAACTATATGCTAAGACTACAACCACAAACAAAGAAGAGAAAAAGTTTGAACTGAGGCGCTGTAAGGATAAGTCATGTATAGAACAACCAGCTTATTTGTACAGCACCAAATTTTAGGAACAAGGCCTTTTCATTGATACACAGTGAAGTGACAGAAGGCAGCGAAATCCAATTGCAACACTGAACAATCAAACATGCTTGAGGAAAAACAAATGCGATTTACAACCAAAACAATACCACGCTGAACAAAAACATGCAGGTGCACAATGCTCCAGAGGAAAAAATAAAATTTCAAGGAACAACATGGCTGTAAGCTAATATTTCTCTGTACCTACCATCACACCCAAAAAATCCGACAAATGTGGAAGGAGAAGAAATCATTGACTACAGGAACGGAATCTAAGTCGTAAACTGCAAGAAGGGCACTCTTGCACAATTACAAACCTAATTCAATAAATAGATAATAACATAAACGATATAAGCTACATAGAAAAGCCCACTTCAAACAAATGCACATCACAATTTAATGTTCAAAGCAGAAATGCTTGAAAATCTTGCTCGCAGGTAGAATTTAATGCTCAGTTTTTCTCCCCCACTGACCTTCATTGATAGCATGCACTATGCATTTAGATTTCCTAGCTTTTTGGAAACCATCTCCTAATTTATAGAGCTAACAAGCTTAAAAATGTCAACGCAAAACCAATCTAAGAGAACTATATTGGAACATCAATAACATCGCGGTACCATCTTCAAAGAGAATTACGAATCACATTCAAAAACCCAGAATGGTCAGCATAAAAAATATAATCATGCTTTCAAATGTAAAAGGGAAATATAAGATTCAAATCTGTGATAGAATTATTGCAAAACAAGCTCTATTATTAACATACTGACTAAAGACTTTGTATACATACAAATCAGATCTGTATGAGTTATTAAACATGTCTAAGCTTCTCTACCTTCACTGAAGCATAAGCACATTGAACTCTCCAGCATCCTGGCCCGTGCACATACACCTTATCCTTCAACAAAATCCATTACTTGTTGTCTTTCAATATATCATTAATTATATAATGCACTAATAATACATATTTTTTGAGGAATCAAAATTCTTGATATACATCATATTATAAGTACCTCACTAACTATGAACAGGTAGCCATCTTGCAAAAGCAATTTGTACTGTTCTCCCGGTCCAAAGTCTCTCTAACTGCACGATAGAATTCCACCCATGAAGATGAGTAGACGTCCGCAGGTCCCCACAAAAACGTTGGATTAGGACTAGCAGGGCAAGCAGCCACCAAATCCAATACAGAAGCAGCAGGTTTGAGCTGCTGAGGAAAATTGAAGGCCAGATTATCCACTTTATGTTCATAAATTTTTCCATTTCTATCCAATTTATACCTTGAAGTGCCCTGAAACTCTCCCTTGGCCTCCCATGGGACCCTAGGAACACCCTTTAAGTTCCATCTAATCAATATCACATTCTCTGAGGGTTGCCAAATCCTATAAACCTCGAGTGAAATCTCTCTAAACAACATTTTACCATGAAATCTCAATGCCCAAAAGATCAATTTATAGTTGTCAATTCCAGTGAAAGTATTCAGAGGGTCTATAAATGTGATATCATCCCTGAAACAAAATAATACCAACACCAATATAAAAAAGTTACAAACTTTCTCAGAAAAAAACACTGAATTCAAAGAAAATAAGAGGTACCCATATGAGATAATTACCTATAGATGTCGTAATTGAGGTCTTCTGTGAATAAAAAAGGCAAATCCTCACGGAGTGTCCGCACAGCTAGGCCAAGGTTTACATAAAACTCATCTCTTTGGTGCTGCTCCTTATCCTGTGCACCCGGTGGAGTCTTAACCTGCAGTGGAGGGGGCATGGAAGAGTTAGTATTGGTGGGTTTTTTAGTTGTTGTTGATGTTGTGGTGGTGGTGGTTTGATAATGAGAGGGTAAAGTTGGGGTTTGGTACAAGACTGGTTTCTCCCTATCTTTGAAGGATTTGGAATTGATAAGGAGAGAAGGGGAGAGGTTTGGTAAAAGAAAAGCCATGAACTTTGGATGATTAATAGGGGTTTCCTGATTCTTTCTAGCTTCTCACGGAATGTATGAGAAACGATTTTGTATCTTGTCTTTGTGAATTTTGTGTTGTGGCGAGAGAAGAAACAAAATGAGCTCTCTTTGATTTTGAGTGGTTTTAAACACGGCCATGAGAGTGTTATACCATTTTTTTATTTTTTATTTTTGAGATTGAAATTGGGCTACAAGAGAGGTCTTATAGTATTTGCAACCTGACCCCTCTATTCTTTGTATATTCTTGTTTGTTTCATGTTCTCAACCTGTAATGAAAATCAAGGCAAGCACGCAACACCTTGTTGTCTTGGAATTTTTTTCATAGTCGATTGAAAGGTCAATTGATCTTTCAACTAAATAAAAGGGGGATAATCTTTACCGTCTACTTGTAACTAAATTGTATTTGAAATTGAATTGTATTATTTGAATTTAATTAATAATATATTATAATTTTTATATTTGAAATAAAATACTAAATCATATAATTGAATTTTTATTCTGCCTTTAATTCATAAATTAATTTTTTGTTACAATTTCTTATTAATGTAAATGATAAGATAAAGACAGTAGGCATGCATGATGTGGAAAATATTATGAACGAATGATACGATAAAATCATATTATTATTTTTAGTAATAAAGATATTTTTATGCCAATTTTATTTCTCATTACCAATAAAGATATTCTCATCTTAAATCGCTTGATATCTTAATTTCGCCGACCAAACTAGTTAATGCCGTGTCTTGAATTTTAGACTTGAGTTCCAATCAGAAGAATCTTGCTACAAAAAACCTAAACAAAACCTATTAATTTCCGTTCTATTTGTATTTGCTGCCCGACCGTCCAGCGCAGCATGCATGGAACAAGTTGTACGATCCAGAACTGCCTGTTTTCCTTCTCAAGGAGGAGAGCATGGCGAACTTGGAGAGAACCTCGTATGGTGAGGCTGTAATAACCGGGAAGTTCGAAGGTGGGTCCCAAAATTCGAGACATTGAAAAGAAAAGGAATGAAATAGAAAAGTCACAACGCCATGCTAGGCCTCGAATAGGTCAAGCAAATGGAAGGGCTGAATCCAATGGATAAGGCTGCTTCCTACATTATTGAGGACTCTTCCCTTCTTTCGATCGTTTAGTTTGTTTCGAAGAGGCGAAAGCAAAAGGATAGAAAAAGGATGATCCTGTCTCAGGGCATTGTAAAAGGAATATCCCCTTATCTGTAATGTGAACAAAAAACGTTATGGAACATTCCCTCAACGATCCCTCATTCTCGCAATCTTTACTTTTCCAAAATATTATTCAGAAAATAAGACAGCTTCTCTAGAAATTCTACGTGGAATTTTGCAAGATAAACCAGAAAAATAGAAGAGGATCTCTTGCTACTTGTTTTTCACTTAAAAATATATTAAAATAATATATTTTTTATTTTTTAAAATTTATATTTAATATTACCATGTCAAAAAATAAATAAATAAATTAAATTTTAGCACAAAGAAATATCTTTATACATCTTAACAAGTCTTGATTCAACCGATATTCAACATTAGGGGTATAAATTAGAACAATATACAATAAAATCTCAATGAAAGCCCTAAAAATCCGTGATCGTGGATGAAAATGTTAGAATACAACGGCAGATATTTATTCTCCATGAGGCAATAATTCCAAAGCCACACGGGGGATTCTCACACAAATGAGGAAAATTAGACTGCATGACACCGCGAACAAAATAACGCAGGGGAAATATCTCGACCAGAAACCCAGAAGGCATAAAATGGGTATGAAGACACCATGCTTCACAGAATAGGCCCATACAATATGTGAAGTCCTCATAGGTGTCGGCAACGGACAGCACTGAAGATTATTTTGTTATTTGCCTTGCCATTAAAAGTACGGTTTCTAAAATAATTGCCTTCTCTCGTCTTTCACTCGTACAAACAGATACAATAAACAAAAATAAACACACAGCAATTTAAAAAAAACTTAATATTCATTAATTTTAAATCTTATAAAATTAATTAAAATACATACAAACTAATTCCGATATTCACGTTAATAAATAAAAAAATAAACACACAAAACCAATAAAAAAAATACATCATTCAAGTAGATTTTTGAAGCACAAAATAAAAGATGGATTATTTATTATGTGTTTAGTTAATTCAATCTTTTTTTTTGTATTTTGCAGTAAAGATGGCAAAATGCAAATTTTGTTAATTTGTTGAAATTCTTTGATATAGTTGTTGAAATTCTTATATTCCTTTATTTTTATTTTTGTTGATTTTTCGTTGTTATTCTATTTTCATCGTTCATTATTAAATTACCGTCAAACATGATGGCTTGTCAACTTGAAGAAATGGAAGGAATTATTGATGCATTTTCTTTTATTGGGTGTGTTTATTTTTGTTCATATTACATCAACGTAACGAGAGAAGGCATTATTTTACATCCTAACAATTCCACACGCTCAAGCGTCATTATTGTGTTCAATCAAAGGATCAACAATGGTGTTCAATCGAAAACTCAGACTGCCAACATTTCGTTCCATTTAATGGAGTTCCTCTCATTTCAGAATATAACATAATAGTTGACCAGAATAGTGTATGTAATCAGCAAACGCTATATTATGAAAACATCTTTAAGCCATAATCACAGATGCAAGCACTGCTAAGTGTTTTTCGCTTGGATTTTTCACATCAGCATAATTCCGAAAAATCCAAGAAAAACTTCATTTAAACAAAGATAAATTTTTCCGGTATCTGAAAACACGGGTTTCGTGGAGGAGAATGATTTAAATGTGGGAGCTTCTGAAGGCACAAACCTTATCAAAATAAGGAATCATGCTATAATCTCAGCACCCGGATAGGTATTGGCAACGTACAGCACTGAAACACTATAGAAAGAGCGCATCAGAGACTCTAAATTGTTGCCCTCCACACCCAAATTTCGTTTCAACTACATCACAGACGAGCGCAGTTTATGTAACTGCATCGAATGTTTGGCTTTACCTTTGATTCTAAAACAAGAAGAGAGAACTTTTTTTCCAATTTTAAAGCAGGATTAATGACCTTAATATTAAAATGAATAGTGTAACCGAGTTGTTTTTATGTAAAAGAAGAAAGAAAAGAAATAGAATGTAGGAACATCTGAATGCATAAGCTTCAGTAAAACGGAAGCAAATGCCAGAATCTCAGCACCCAAAATTGGTGTCGGCAACGTACAGCACTGAAAACGCTATTGAAATTTAAAGCACTTCAGAGACTCTAATTTGTTGCCTTTTCCCAAAAGGGGAAAAAAAAAACAGGCAAAAAAATTACTGCTATTCAAACAGCACATGACATCGAAACAGAGGTCTCAGAAATTATTAGATGGCATCAACAAGCTCAAGTTTTTTTTGAGCTCTCAAAGTTTGATGGTATATGATTTTCATCGTCACTGCCTCGTGTTAAAAAATGATTTCCCTAGGAAAAAAATTTATAAAAGAAAGTTTTAAGAAACAAAGCCTCAGGATCTATACAAGTTTGTGTGTCATCAAAGATACAGAAAGATCTAAGATGGTACGGACAATTTTGATGCATCACAGGCTATACATTACAATAGAAATCAAAAACACTAGGAAAATGAAGAGAGCGTGGAAGGGTACAAATTTGAGGGATCGACGCAGGCTTGGTGTAGATGGAGAAGATGAGAAGTGGTGGCTAACGTACATAGGGGGCGGAGTTCCGAGAGATGAAGCATTTGTTGGGGATTAAATAGTAGTTGAGAATAGGGCAGAAACCCTAGTTTGCTGCTCTTTAAAATTACCGAACTGACCTGGGCTATGTTTCAGCCCAATCCAGCGTAAGAGTTCGAAACCCTAAACATTTTATGAGACAATGAAAGCCCAGCTCAGTAGTCTTTTTAAGTATGATATAGTGCCACCTCCGTCATAATTTAACTTTAAAGAGAAAATTATGTTCTTAGATTGAGAAATTATTAGAAATTAATCATTTTCATAGTTATTGAAAGGGTAATTAAGAAAAAGTTTGAATATAGAGGAATGCGTTTGGTGGAGAGAATGCAAGTGAATTTCTTTTGTTTATTTGCTATAAAGTATATTTTTTTAAAAGAATACTTTTCATGCAAAGTAAATTTTTAAAAAATAAATTATTTTTTTAATGTTTGAAAGCGTATGAAAAATAAATTAGAAAATATTTTTTTGAGTTTTTCTATGTCATACAAATAATCTATAAAATAAATTTTTATTGTTTTTTTTTCAAGTTTATTAAGAGAATATAAACTAAATCTGACATATAAAAAAAGTTGAAAAATTATGAATTTTAAAAATTATATAATTTTATAAATTATTTCAAATAAAATAAATAGTAATAAAAAATATATAGCAATTAAATTCAAAATCAAATTCTAAGGAATAAAAATCTATAGTTGGTATAAAAATTAAATTTTAATGGATGAAAAAAAAAAAAAATCAAAACATATTGAGTGCCAAACTTGATATAACTAACAAATAACAAGATATTTTTAAAATTTTTATAATTTCTATAAAGTGTTTTTCATCTAAAATAAAATAAAAATATTTTTTTTAAAATCAAACCACATTTTCTTTTAATTAAAAAATATTTTTTATTAACCAGTTTCTAATAGTAAATAAATATATAAAAGTTTATAAAATAGTCTTAAAAAAAACACTTTCCATGACAATCTTTGTCCATTTTCATTAGATAATTATTCCTTATAAAGTGAATTCATCAAACATGAAAATGTTTCGAGGGATAAAGATTACTAATCTATGGCAAGAGACTAAATATAGCAGTGATATAATGTTGTTCTTGTAAGTAAAGAAGGGATACGATGTTGGCAAAACAAATAGAATTGTAATGGTTTTAATAAATAAGATAATATTTATTTATGGAAACGAAAGAGTTCCATTTGGAATTCCATATAAAATAGTGAATTGTTCTTTGCATTTTTTTTTCTTGGAAATAAGATTCAAGGGGAAAATAATTGCAAAGAAGATTATGCATCTGGAAAATGAATTTATATACGATACTCATAGTTCATATAAGTTGATGTAGAAATAATAATAAAAAAAACCTTGTTTTAGAGAAAAACTCTGAAAGTTTTTAGTGTATTACGTTAATTAAACATGCTTAATTGAATATTTTCTCCGTAAAATGATTTTCGTTGTATCAGTCGACGTCTTCCTCGTCTACATTGCAAAAAACAAGAGTTCCCGACCAGCACAATTTTTTTTTTACCCCTCACAGCATCTGATGGAGAATTTTCATCGCCCTCAATCAGTTGAAGTTTTAACCAAAGGACGAGGAGGGGAAAAAAACATGTATAACAAAAAGATTAATCAAGAAAACATGACCTTAACTAATAGCATTGATTAACAGTATTAGAGCGGAATATTAGGTGAATTATAGCAGACAAGAAGCTACGGACTGTCAATTAAGCAGCGGAACAAGAGAAAATTAGTTGGCCTCGCAAAGAACTTGCAGTGAAAGGTTGAGCTCCAGCCATTATTACCATCACCCATTAGAACTTGCTCCTGTGTTCAGGCCTATGGGAAAACTCGAAATCTATATGCACAAAAGCTCGCTCAACTTCAGGTAATTGCTCAAGCTTCTCTTGGAGATCCTCGCCGATATTATGTGCTTGGTTCAAAACCATGTCTCCTGGCAAGACTATGTCAACCTCCGCAAAGTAATGTTTACCGAAAGTGTACGCCCTAACCGTGTCAATATGCTTGATCTCTTTATGGTGATTCCATATCAGGTATGTTAGCTTTGCTAGAAACTCAGGCGGGGCAGTTCTTCCAATCAAAGACCATACATTCTCGATAACTGTTCTGGTCCATGTGTTGATGGTATACAACGCTATCTGCGTATTGGGTGAAGAAATGATCGATAATTCTTAAACCAAAGTCTTAAATCCTAATAGGAGGAACCAAATGAGATTCTTATTTACTATCTATCCTACAGTGCCCTGCTAAGGACACCGATAGGCATTGCTATCAGCTCTTTGAAAGGCCAAGCAATTTTTACAAAAATAGCAGAGCATTTGAACATATTCTGCAGGACATAATAGGTGACATGGATTTAATCATATCTATCCAGATAGTTTTTTCTAAAAAAAAAATGAATAAAGCAAGAGAAGTTGAAGTGTGGTTAAACCAACTTGAAATACAGCAGAATAAAGAACTACGAGAATTCACAGTTTAAGAAACTTACTATAATAGCTCCAGTAGGATCGATCCACCAGTAATATCGGATTGCTAGGACGGCTGTTATCAAACCAACTGAATTTGTTACGACGTCAAAAAGATGATCTTGAGCATAGGCTCTGACAATTTCATTCTTAAATCTTCGACAATAGAGCATTAGCAGAAACTTCACTACCGTGACAGAAACCATTATGGCAATCATCCATTTCTCCTGCCCCTTATCCATTTCAGGCCCTTTCTGCATCAAATAAATAAAATCTATTCTAAGACTGCATAAGAGAGCGGTGAAGATGGTAGGAAGCTTCACATAGGAAATCAGGCTAGTTGAAGTAAAGAATGACTTTGTTGAGTCCGCTATGTTCCCTCACTGAGTGCAGAACATAGTAGGACAATCGAAGCCATACTCATGAAATTTTTCCTGAAGAAAATCTGTTCAAATTTAGATCTAAGAGGTCGTGGATATTAACAGAAAAATATCGAATCAGTTTTTCAACTCAATTCCATGTGCGATTACTCCCCTAAATTGACAATCTCCCTCCCTTTCCAAGACAGAGACAGTGGCAACTGGCAACTAATGTGATTAAACAAAGTTCAAAGCATGAACAGAGTGGGTATATCATTCAAATTTTATAGTTTAAATTTTCTTTTTCTCTGAATTTTGGCCGAAAGTATCATAGCATATAAGAAAGTCTAAGCTGTTTCTAGCAAGTGATCTAAATCTTTTCTCGAATGTCTGATCTGAAGAATAAAAGTCAAAGGTGAAAACGAGGTTAAAATCTAAGTACGAGTCCAACATTGCACTACTATTTAGTTCATCCTTTTTCTCAGATGAAAAATGAGTAAATCGTAGTCGCGTACCTTCAAAATGAGCCGCCGACCAGACTCAAGTAGAATTTGCAACCCCAGTGTCGCCATTACAGATGCAAAGACAATGATGCCCTGCATAATCAAGCGTGATTATCAGACATGTTGAAATGAAGGAAATCAATAATTTCATAATAATTTGAGTTGGAAAGATGTCCAGTTATGCAAAATTTGAATTCCTAATTGCTTTCTCTTGGAGTGTAATGCTGATTATTTCCCTTTCTTTGCTCCATATATTCGTTAATTTTCCCTGACAAAAAAAATGACAGTTTATCCATCTTGAAACCCAATTGGATTGTGATATTAGCCAGTCCCTTGCATCTTCTTATCCTTGGATATATCCAAGCAAATGCTATTGCCTGTAATCATTTTGAAATTCTATCGCAATAATTGAAGTACACCTTCCATGGCCCTCTATTGCTTTCTGTCACTGAATAGATTTTACTTTAGGAATGTTTGTGTAACATAACAGCACATAGAGTTGATATAACAATCCACTTACAGACCTCTTTGAGAGAATGAGAGAAGGAAAAATAGAAGATCAGAAGTCATGTCTGCAATGGATCTGATTCCAGACAAATAAGTATTAAACTGAGTGACCAAGTAAATGCACCAACTTACCACGGGCTGCATCCGTTTCTTTCCAATTGGATAGTGGTGGTAATGGTTTGGCTTTTTCATGGCATATGAAGTGAACCACAAAATAAATCCCGACAAGAGATCCAGTAGGGAGTCCAGAGTTGAAGCAATAACTGCCAAAGATTTGCTCTCCATAGAAGCATAAACCTTTGCTGCAAATAGTAGCAAGTTAGCTACATTGGAAATATAAATTGCTAGTCGCTCACTCTTTGCCAGCTGCTTCATTTCATCCTGAAAAGAAGAAGGATGCCTTTAGATTGAAACTATTATATCATTAGCAAGAGTGGGGAGCAGAGGGGGAAAAGAAGATAGCATCCTACCTCTGTCGGATTTCCAGGGAAACAACCCGATTCAGTCATGGCCTCCATCTCATTATACCCTTCAAGTAGCCTTTCTTGTTTCTTGTAGTATTCAGAAACCTTGCGTTGCTTCCCTGAGGCCAAGCATCGAAGAAAGAGATGGGCATAAATTCTACAATGTAGCACTAAAGAGACTGAAATCACAAGCAAATGGAAGTGTCCCAATACAATGAAAGAAGTTACAAGTAACCATTGTCATACAACTCCCTCCCTGTATCTGTCAGGTAAAATTTATTCTTCAAGAAGTCTTAAGAATCTACCAAATAGAGTAGTAAATTGCTAAAAATCAATGTAAACAGCTACGAACTCTATAATCAGCTCATTATTTAAACATGATGCTTTGACCAGCCACAGTTTTGGCATGAATGCAAGGGAGTCTGGATGATGCAAAAGCACAATAATGGTTATCTTTATCATGGTGAAAATAAACATGCAATCACGAAGTTAAGCATGGCATGCTCTCAACTCAAAACCATCTATTTTACTAATAATGCTTTTTGCACCACAATATTAGACTCGTTGTAAATTATCTAGCCACCACAAACTAGAATGAATTAGTAATTTTAAGTGCTGAATGCAGCGTTAACACAATTGATCCAATGATAAGAAATAGTTGATAACCTTCTCTTGCCAATGTCCAAACAAGAGGATAGAGAAACAAAGGGCTCTAGAGGCACAAAAACTACATATTGGTGTCCTTGGTGGAAGAGTACTGTAACTTCTTCTTTTTTATTCTTTTCAGGGCTTTAATATTTGAAGAGTAAGGAAGTGTTTGAAATTGCAACAATACTTGTTTTTCAAAATACATTTAACTTAAAAATATATTAAAATAATATTTTTAAAATTTTTTAAAATTAATAAATCAAATCATATAAAAACACTAAAAAAATAATAATTTTAATTTTCTTTTTCAATTTTTTGCAAAAACATGTCCGAGCTGCATAGCAAAACAACTTTAAACCTCGACAAATGATCCTTGTGTTTTGACAAGAAGCCAAAAAAACACATATGCTGTAACTGAACCAGACATGTAGTTCTTACAATATAACAACACGTCACTAGCCTAGAGCCAGGACATCAGCCTACAGTACAAAGTAGAATGATCAGAGGTCTTAGGAAACGACTGACAACCTGAGTTTCAGGTATTTGAGAAGTTCACAGAATCAATGCTCTCGAAATTGGGTTGGTATACATTGCCTCACTTCTCGTGGTCAAAGGATAATGCAACCCGAGTCATTGTTTATAAGCTCAGATCAAGCCGCCCCCACATAAGCAGAGGTTGAAAGTCCACTCACGATTATTTAAAAATTAAATTTGTTTGAGGATATATTAAAATATTTTTTTATTTTAAAAAAATTATTTTTAATGTTAGTATATTGGAAAATATTAAAAAAATAAATAAAAAATAATTTTTTTTCAAAAATAAAAATAAAAAATATCTAAATTAATAATATATTTGATAATTTGAAATTTTGCACGTAAACAATTTGTGTATGCTTGCATCATTAATTTTCAAGTTACTCAAAATCATCAAACGTCACTTAATGCTCATTCAGATGTAAACTAGATCATTTACAATTTTACATGGACGACGTAGATAGGATCAAATTTTTAAAAAATATATAAAAAATCCTAGCATTACTAACATGTTTTCAAGAAGAAGAAAAAAATTATGTAGAAATTGATCCAATATAACCAGAAAAAATATAACTTGACTAAAAAATTTTTCAAAACGATATTTTTTTTAAAAAAATATTGAGATGATAATATATTAGATTGACCCGAGTCAAACCAGGTTAACATGTAAAATTCATGATTCGAGTCATGAGACCATAATAATTTTATAAAAAATAAATAAAAAAATATATTAAAACCTAATTCTCAATATTGAAGAATGAAATTGAAAAAATTAATTAAAAAATGATAAAAAAACTCGAGTTAACATGTTAAGCCTCAATCATGAGACAAAGAAAAACTAATTAAAAAAAAATCAAAATAAATTATGAATTTCAATTCTCAATTAATCCAATATTAAAGAATAAAATTGAAAAAAAATCAATTAGAAAGAAAAACAAAACTTACTAAACTCTTAACTCAATTCATAAAACTAGATAACCATATATTAAACAAATTAAAACAAATTATAAAATTTAATTCTCAATCAAACTAAATGTTAAGGGATGAACTGAAAAAAAAAATTCAATAACAAAAAAAACTAGAAAAAATTAAATCAAATGGATTAACCTGCAAATTAAATCCGTGACACGGATCATAAGAATAGAATAATTTTATAAAAAATAAATTATAAAACTTAATTTTTAATAAATTTAATATTAAATTATTAAAATAAAAAAATTATTTCAATAAACAATAACCGTTATAAAAAAGAAGGGTAACAATAATTTTCACTTATCAATCAATCTTTGACAATAGTCAATTAATAAATAAACAAGCAAGCAAACAATCAAACGGCGACAGAACAGGGAACATTCAGAGAGCAAACAAATCAAAGTAGGAATCACAAAATTGATTACTATAACAATAATATATGCATCAGAATCCACTAAGAAGACGTGTAAAATCTTGTCATATTATTATATTAGCATCTTAGACAAATTAAGGTGAGAAATGACTGGGAAAGCTAGTATGCTTTTACGCTTTTTCATTTATATAAAAGGAAAAGGAAAACCCCTTATAAGGAATTCCTTTTGCCATCACCAACCTCGCAAAAAAGAATCAATGTCCACCCAGAAAAACCCAGCACTTAATTTGTGATAAGTCATGGCAATTGGCAACCCCACTAATTAATTCCACAAATACCAAACTAGAATAAATTCCAAGGAATCAGAGGTCACCTTCCACCTTTCCACTAAATAAAAAAAAATGTCCTGCAGGCTTAAACGGACAGTCCCAACTAGCAGGGAGCTAAATGCAATGGACAGTGGCTATTATTCATGGCCAAACTAACACAAATAAACAAGTAACAGTGTATAGAGTAGATGATGAAAAACAAAAACAAATAAATTCAGGGCATTGAAACTAGAAAATACAGTGTTGGATTTTGTTCATTAAAAACATGCTTGGAACTCTTTCAACTATAGCATAGAGCATTGGTGTCCCCTCCTCGTAGATCTAGGCTCGAACCTTTTATTTGGAGGGAAAAAAAACTATAGCATAGCGCGTTCATAAAAATAATTAAAATAACAGCTACAATATCCAAACAATTGAGAAAAGAGATCGAGAGAGGAAATTAAATAGTGAGCACTTGAAGTAGGGAGGAGACGGTCCAGGGAGAAAGAAGAGACTCGATCAAGACTTCGATGCTTATGACTTTCTCGAGGAAGACGGAACTTATCAATATCTAATCTCCATGAGGCCGGTGGAGGAAGCAAAAATGAGTGTTATCATCTTCTGTTGTATAATCAGTGCCGCCGCCGCCGCCACTCTCTCTAGCCATGACTAGTGTCGCCTTGGTCACTTCTTCACAACTTGTATACTGGTCGCGATTGGTGTTTTTTTTTTTAAAAGAACTTATGACTATCTTTTCAGGCTTTGTGGAGTTGTAGTCGTTTACAGCGGGGGTGGGCGGTGCAAGCTGTAACCGCCTATTCCTAAATATTTGGGTAAAATCTATTGTGGTGCAACACGCGGCATAATCTCTCTTGTTTCCTGAAATTTCCGTGGCGGGCAGAATGGTGCCTGATGCCTCTTGCTGCTCATTTTTACTCCAGCCTAAAGATATTTAAAAGAGTGATTGTTTTTGTGATTTAATTTATTTTTTTAAAATATTTTGTGTTTAAAAATAATATTAAATTAATATATTATTAGATATATTTTTTTGACCTATTACTGTTAAAAGAAAGTTAAAAAAAAATATTAATACATTTTCAATTAAAATATAGTACTTATGAAAATCCACCATACATAACATTATCAAACACACACACACAAATATTTGATCTAACCCTTCTTAATAAACAAATGAAAAATCAATCAAATTTCTCTTATTAAATTTTAAAATGGCATATATATATAAAAAGTAATCTATATATCCACATTGACAGTAATTGGTTGGATGTATTTACTAGATTTCAACTCAAAATATAATTAGAATCTTTCTATTTTTTTAACCTAATATATGACCAGGAAAAATGAAGTCGGGATAGCTATGATAAATTAATTCAATAGACTGAAATTGGCTAGCTTACATAATTTACAGGAGGTCGTCATATTCTCATCTAAGCTTAACAGGGACGGATAGAATTATATCTAGACCAGTACTGATCACAACAGGTATATCCATGCATATATACATAAACGGAATACATGTGTATACTTAAGATCATCCCATGTAGCAAGAAATTAATATTGAAAATCTTAATTAGACCACAATCTTAATTATATATGATCATCTGTAACCTTGTCAGGTGTGGAAATATTGTCTTGTCGATCCCAGGAAAAAAAGAGAAAAGAAGACAACCTAGAACATGCAAGGCATGTGAAGCACAAGCTACTGGCAAGATGCTAGGCAGATAGGAACAACAGAAAACTAGAAGAGAGGTTTGAAGGTGTGATGACGGCCACTTTTGAATTAATGTTCGCACATTTCAAGTGCTAATATCCTAATTAGAGAGTGCAGATCTCTTACAGCTTGCAACTACATAGGTTGCCACGAGCTTCCTTTTAACATGATAAAAGTTTCGGAAAGGTAATCGCTAAACACAAGTCGAAAAAAGAAAAAGCAGGAATTGTTGATGTATTGTCTAGCTGTAAGAAATTTTAAACAAAAATTAAAAATGCAACCTATGTAATTGCTGAGAATTGCTGGTTAATTGCTGTGCGTGAGGTTATATTTCTGGCTTTTCCACTCTCTATAATTTCTCTAGCGAGAGTTATCGTCAGAATCAACTTTGCAACTTCTAGAATTATACGCAGTTATCAAGATCAAGGAGAAGATCGAGGCGAGGAATGCATTACTTGATGATGTACGCAGGAAAGAGGACCAAGTTTGACGACCACGATCAGTGTCTTGCTTTTCTATGCGAAAACTGTCGAGACTGAGTCGCCATGTCAATGGGTCCTCTCCTACCGCTGATTTTGCAAATGGAAGAGCCTCTGCACTATAATCTTCTGTAACATTCTTTCTGTGATCGCTCTGATCTCCTTCCATGTAACTTTTTTTGCCAAGAGAGACAAATGAAAAGGTTGATGGCTGTAACTTGTGCAGATTGTACGCATTCAAGAATCCCCAAAACCGCCTCCTTGTTATAGGAAAAGGCCGAGCTACACGTGGCTTCCTTTTCTTTCTCCAAAATGAAAAGCCGGCTTCTTCAAACATGGATTCGGCTATTTCGTGAGCGGGACGCTACAGGGGCAGCGATATTTTTTACCTGAATTTTTATCAATAACAACAAAATCTTTACGGGTTCAGCAAGTGCTGTCCAGTTAAATAATTTTGAGAGTTGTTATTTTTTAAATTAATTTTTATTTAAAAAATATAAAAATAATATTTTTTTAATATTTTTAAAATATTTTTGTTATTAGTATATCAAAATAATCTAAAAACATATAAAATATTATTTTTAAGTAAAATATTTTAGATTTTATCCAACCCGTTTAAAATGCAATAGGTTGGAATATATTGTAGCTGTTATTTAAAAAGAGGCAAGGTCCGGCTTGCTACTAGGGGGCTGACGCTTTTATGTATTTTTGTTTTCAAAACTCAAAAACAAATAATTATCATGTAGATTTACTTATTCTTTCATTTTTACATGGTCCTTAAATAACACTATAAATTTAAATTTAATATTTTATTTTTCAATTATTATGTATATATATAATACGAAAATAACAGTATTAATAATAAATTACTCATGAAAATTCAAAAGTGATATATACATTATTTTAAAATGGAATCACTATTTATGTTAAAATATACTTATCGTGATCGAATTGGATGGCAGGCACTAACATATTCTTATATATCTAGTCTCATTCAACTAATTAGTGCAAGAACAATTACACATATCAAATCAATTAGTGCAAGAAATGCATGATACGAGGAAATCTACAATCTCCATTGTTAAAGGCCGACTAGTTTTATGCCCAGCTAAAGAAAAAGGTAGGATATCATTCTCTTTCCTGCAAAACGATTAAACAGAGAACGCACTAAAAAGTTCCTCAAATCACTTTTTAAAATATGGGACGCACTTGTCAAGATCAAAGAACAAGATTATATTATAGAAGACGTACTGCAGCCAACCAAAATTCTGATTGTCGCTGAATATGTGCTTCAAGGTGATTGATTTGCACCCATTTTGATGAGCGCACAGGTATGAGGTAGCAGAATCATGCTACAATTGGTTTTGCCGTAACTTTCATTGTTGTTGTTTAAAAAGAAAGGTATGAAAAGAATAATTTTATTTATTGACGCGGGACAACAAGCAAAATAATTAAAGCTGGGAAAAGAAAGAAGCTTTAGAAGAAGAAGAGAAGAAGAAGAAAGCCAAAGAAGAGAAGAGAGGAGAGTAAGGAGATGCAAAATCTGCAATTTTCATTAATCATCAATAGTTACCATGTCTCAAGATGATAGAACATATAAATAGTAAATCTTAGAACATCCCACTGGGCTCGGCCCATCAAATTAAACTGTTTAACATAAATAATAAAATAACAATGAGCAGGCCCAAATTGGCTACATAAATAAAATTACAATGAAATAGGCCCAAATGGGCTTAGTCTCCCAACCAAAGCGTGACGGGCTGGGCCATCCTACGTCGCCTCTGTCCATATACTCGTGTAGTCTGTGATGTGGGTCTGGTGTCCCCACCAACTCTCCCGGGGTTAGAGAAACTCGACCCTGTCGAGTGTAATACTGGCCGACTCTGATAGTACTCCCAAAGATCTGGGTCAAGCTGCTGCAAAGTATCTCTAGTAATCCAAGTGCAATCTGAGTCAGGTCGACCCACCCAACGAACTAGAAACCGTTGAACCTCACCATTCCTGTTAAAAACAACTTGTTCATCCAGAATAGCATCAATATTATCCTTTTGTGCTGATGTTAAGGTGAAAGGGATAGAGGTTTCAATAGGTTCTTTAGGAGGGGAGTTAAGTGGTAGCTCAAATGGATCATCTGGGATAGGAAGTGGTTTGTGGTAGGCAACTAGATCCTCAATATTAAATGTAGAGCTAATGCCAAAATCATGTGGTAAATCAAGAACATAAGCATTTGGACCAACTCGTTGTAGCACTTTGAAAGGCCCGGCACTGCGCGCATGTAATTTTCGATTGGCTCCCGGAGGAAACCGCTCGGGTCTAACCCGTATCATAACATAGTCTCCCACATTAAACTCATTATGTCGTCTATGTAAATCAGCTTGAAGTTTATAATGCGCATTACTTGCTTGAATCTGTTTAGTGATCTCAATATGCAAATCCTGAATTCTACGTGCAAAAGACTCGGCTGACTCAGATACTCTAGCATGAAGTGACATAGGAAGAAGGTCTAAAGGTTTCCTAGGCTTGTAACCATGTACAACTTCAAAGGGACTCATGCCTATCGACCTATTGATAGAGCTATTATAAGCAAATTGGGCCGTAGGAAGAATCAGATCCCAATTCCGATTATGATCATTCACTAGACACCTTAAAAGGTTGCCCAAACTCCTGTTAACCACCTCGGTTTGACCATCAGTTTGGGGGTGGTAAGCAGTAGAAAACTTCAGTTTGGTGCCCACCATATGCCAAAGGGTTTTCCAAAAATAGCTTGTGAATCTAACATCCCTATCCGACACTATGGTTTGAGGGAGACCATACAATTTGACAATCTCGTCAAAATAGAGTTTTGCAACTTTAGAGGCATCTGTGGTCTTAGTACAAGGAATAAAATGGGCCATCTTAGAGAAGCGGTCGACAACCACGAAAATAGAATCATGTCTCTTTACAGTACGTGGAAGCCCAAGCACAAAATCCATGCTCACATCTTGCCAAGGGCAAGTAGGAACGGGTAATGGGGTGTAAAGACCAGTATTTTGTTTTCTATGCTTAGCTAGTTGGCAAGTTCGACATTGACCTACCAATTTGGCGACATCTCTCTTCAAGCTAGACCAAAAAAACTGGCGTTCCACTTCTGCGATGGTTTTATTCCTTCCAAAATGTCCTGAGAGACCTCCAGCATGAATCTCCCATATCAAAAAGTCACGCACAGATGTTTTCGGGATACAAAGCTTATTATCCCGAAATAAGTACCCACCTTGGAGGTGATAACCATTTATAGCACGGTGACTCTCATCCTTCAATGTCAAGTATATTTCTCCAAATTCTGAACAAGATTCATACTCCTCTTTGAGTCTCTCAAATCCTGTG
The DNA here is from genome assembly GCF_951802175.1 of Populus nigra. NCBI lineage: Eukaryota > Viridiplantae > Streptophyta > Magnoliopsida > Malpighiales > Salicaceae > Populus > Populus nigra. The sequence goes on from NC_084857.1 coordinate 5,350,648, forward strand.
ACTTCAACACTCATTACGGATAACAGCGCTACCCGACGACTCAAAGCATCTGCAGCCTTATTCTCTATTCCAGATTTATGTTTCAAAACAAATGAGTATGCCTGCAAATATTCAACCCAATGACCATGCCTATGATTAAGCTTCTTTTGGGAGTTAAGGTAGCGGAGGGCCTCATGGTCGGAGTAAAGAACAAACTCCTGTGGTAGCAAGTAATGGCGCCAATAACGCAAGGCCTGAACCACCGCATAAAACTCCTTATCATAAGTTGAGTACTTTTGTTTTGCCTCATTAAGTTTCTCACTAAAGTAGGCTACAGGGTGACGTTCCTGACTAAGTACTCCACCTATACCGACTCCCGAAGCATCACATTCTACTTCAAACACTTTAGTAAAATCAGGCAGCCGCATTACTGGGGCCTCCGTCATTTTCTTCTTAACCTCCTCAAATGCTCTATTAGCTCCTTTACTCCACTTAAACTCACCTTGTTTCAAACAATCTGTAATAGGCGACATGATGGTGCTAAATCCCTTAATAAAACGACGATAAAAAGTCGCAAGCCCATGAAAACTACGAACCTCATGAATAGTCTTAGGCTCAGGCCAATCTACTATCGCTTGGACTTTCTGGGGGTCAGCAGAGACTCCTTTCCATGACACTATAAACCCTAAGAAGACCACTTGATCTGTAAAGAAAGAACACTTTTTGACATTTGCAAACAAACTTGCCTTTCTTAGGGTGGTACAAACTTGGATAAGATGATCGGAATGTTCTTCCTTGGTTTTGCTATAAATAAGAATATCATCAAAGTATACCACCAAGAACTTTCCCATGAATGGTCGAAGCACTTGTGTCATTACTCTCATAAAAGTGCTAGGTGCATTGGAAAGGCCAAAAGGCATGACTAACCATTCATATAAACCATCTTTAGTCTTAAATGCTGTTTTCCATTCATCGCCCGGGCGGATCCTAATCTGATGATACCCACTCTTCAAGTCAATCTTAGAGAAGATCTGGGCTCCTGCCATCATATCTAGCATGTCATCCAATCGAGGAATTGGAAAACGATACTTGATTGTAATCCTATTGATGGCTCGACTGTCAACACACATTCTCCATGATCCATCTTTCTTGGGTGTTAACAGTGCAGGTACCGCACAAGGGCTTAAACTCTCTCGTATAAATCCCTTTTGTAACAACTCACCTATTTGCCTTTGCAATTCAGCATGTTCACTCGGGTTCATCCTATAATGAGGCAAGTTCGGTAGTGTGGCTCCAGGGACAAAATCTATGGCATGTTGAACATCACGCATAGGGGGTAAAACATCAGGTAGTTCAGAAGGGAAAACATCTAGAAATTCTTTCAACACTTCTCTTACCTCTTCAGGGGGCTCCTCTAAAAAGTCTTCGACAATCTCTTTAGCCACTACAGCAAACACAACAGCCTCCTCACAAATCTCCTTATCAAACTCCCTAGGACTTATTATGTTAAGCCCTCCTTCTTTCACTTTATTCTTCTTCTGACTATTATCATTAAACCTTGGAGGTAACCCAATAAGTTGGATTTTTTTACCTTGAAAAGTGAATGAACAAGAATTTGATCGTCCAAAGATTGTAACGTCCAAATCATACAACCAAGGCCTACCCAAAATGACGTGCCCTACATCCATGGGGATGACATCACACCAAATTTCATCATGATAGTCAAAAATCTTAATGGGAAAAAGACATCTCTCTTTGACCGCTATAGCTGTATCATTAACCCAAGACACACTATAGGGTTTAGGGTGTGGAACAGACTTTAAACCCAAGCGGGATACACTACTCAAGGAAACTGCATTGATACAACTACCACTGTCTATGATGATCTTACACCCTTTATCTCCACATTTAATGTAAGTGTAAAAAATAGCAGTCCTTCTCCAATCCTCAGTTCCTTTAGGTTGTGTTAAAGCACATCTCACTACACTCAACCTAGTTGTCTTGGTTTGAGTGGATATAGACCTAACGCAACCTAACAAGTTAGACTCGTCATCCTCGTCATTTAGATCTTGAAAATCATCGGGATTGGGCTCATATATCTTATCATCACAATTATCTTCTTCGACCATATCCTCTTGCCCCTTGATGAACAAAGTCTTATTAGGGCAGCTAGAGGAGATGTGACCAAAACCCTGACACTTAAAACACTGAATTCTGGAAGTTTTAGGTGTTTCATGAAAAATACCTTTACCCTTGTCTTCTCTAGGTATTTGGGAAATCAAAGGATTGGGCTTACGAGGTGGGGCACCTAATATGGAGTTACTACCGGGTTGAGACCTATAAGGGGCATTACGAGTGTCCTGACGTCTTGTCCATTGACTTTTTGTGACCAAATCATAATTTTGTACTAAGGTATAAGCTTCGTCAAGGGTGGAAACACCCCTAAGCACGATCTCTCTCCTAAGGTCATCGTTTAAACCTTTTCGAAATCTACTTAGAGTCATCACTTCATCCTCCCTAACTGCACACCTCATCCTATACTCATCAAATTGTGCCACATAGTCATTAGCAGACTTGCCTCCTTGCCTCAAGTTATTCCATTGGTCCAAAAGATTTCCTCTATAAGAACGAGGCAAGTACTTTTCTTCTAACTTAGTCTTCATTTCAACCCAGTCAGTAATAGGGGGTTGACCTCTCCTATTCAAAGACTCTTCTACACTTTCCCAATAGAGCTGAGCGGTCCCACTAAGTTTCATCTTTGCAAATCTTACCCTTCTATTCTCAGACAGATTATACCAGCTAAAGAATTGATCCATGTCACGAATCCATCTGTCAAAAATCCACGGGTCAAGTTGACCCTCAAAAGTTGGGGCTTCCACCTTGATGTGCCTCATGACTCGTTCATCAGGGTCATCATAGTCTTGATGGCCCTGATTGCGGTTGTATTGACGGTTCCTAGGATGAACTGGTATTTGACGATAATCATTGGAACGCTCACTATCATGAGGGTCCTCAAAGTCATTGTGGCCTTGGTGCTGGTTATGGTGGCGGTTCCTACGAGGAACTGGTCTTTGAGGATTCCTATGGTTGTCACTAGAGTGCTCACTCTCACTAGATGGTCTTATTTGCAAAGTTTCTATGGACTCCACCCTCCCAGAAAGGTTGTTCATTTGATTGGACAAGTTGCTCATTTCCGTTCGCATAAGTTGTAATTGTTCTTGAATATCTCTAAGAACATTACTAGAGTTCGGGTCCATGGTAGCTGTGACTTCTAGATTGTGTACTAGACGACCACTACGTAAATGCATGCGAAACTAATCCTAAAACTGAGATCACCAACTAACACTTGCAAGTAAAACGCAAAATAAAATTATAGCTAGTAACATAGAAAATTAAAAATTAAAAATTAAATAAAATAAAAAGAAAAATAAAATTAGAATAAAGGAAAATAATTTAATAATTTTTTTTTAAATTTTTTTTTTTTAATTAATTAACTTGGAGACTAAGTAATAACAGATTAAACCAGGAAAATGTGCAAGCAAGCAGTGTAAGTCCTCCAAATGCACACAAGTAATCCCAACACAATGTTTCAGTTTTCCCACTAATTTACCCAAGCTCCACAATTAATCAAGAGGATCAAATCTTCAATGCTAAACCACCTCACAATTAAGGTAATTTAATTTAGTTATGGGCAAGCACAAAAAAAATAATATTAATGCTAAATCTTGGTTAACAAGTGTTAAAAAAAACATACCAGGAATGATGATTTTCAATGGGTAAAAATTCTGACCGTATGATGTGGCAGTGAAGGATTACGTGGCAGCTGGCGTGGCATGATATGCTGATGTGGCAGGGAAAGCTGACGTGGCAGCGACGTGGCAAGAACTGCTGATGTGTCAGGTGACACGGATGTTGACGTGGCGATGACGTGTCTAGGTTAATTATATTCTCAGCTGGCTTTTCTTTCTTTCTTTCTTGCTTCCCTAGTTTCTGTGACCCGTTGCCGCCGCTGTCGGCGATGGCTCACTCCAAGTTCTTGCTTGGGGCCATCGGCGCGAAGGGAAGAGGTGGTGGCGTCTGGGGTTGCTGCTGGGCGGGGCTGTTGATCCGGTGTCGCTGCTGGGCGGGGGCTACTGCCAAAGGTGAGGGCGCTGTGGATGGTGGGTTGCGGCTGGTGCTGTTGCTGGGTTCGCGGCTGGTGCTGTTGCTGGGTTCGCGGCTGGTGCTGATGGTTAGCAACGCTGGAACCGGCGACAGAGAGCTACAGTAGCTGCGGGTTGTTGAAGGCAGTAGCTCGGCGTGGGCTTGCGATCGATGGCTGTGATCGGCGTTGAGGACGACGCTGGCGGAGGCGCTGCTCTTGCTGCTGTAAACTCGAACCGATGTTGGCTGTGATGGGTGTTGTGGGTAGCGGCGTCCAGCTTGATGATGGAGACGATGAACAGTGATTCTTGTAACCAGAACAGTAGGGTTTTTTTTTTTTTTTTTTTTTTTTTTTTTTTTTTTTTTATGGATCGTTTAATTGTAAGAACAATTAAAAGTTATGCTCTGATACCAAATTTGACGCGGGACAACAAGCAAAATAATTAAAGCTGGGAAAAGAAAGAAGCTTTAGAAGAAGAAGAGAAGAAGAAGAAAGCCAAAGAAGAGAAGAGAGGAGAGTAAGGAGATGCAAAATCTGCAATTTTCATTAATCATCAATAGTTACCATGTCTCAAGATGATAGAACATATAAATAGTAAATCTTAGAACATCCCACTGGGCTCGGCCCATCAAATTAAACTGTTTAACATAAATAATAAAATAACAATGAGCAGGCCCAAATTGGCTACATAAATAAAATTACAATGAAATAGGCCCAAATGGGCTTAGTCTCCCAACCAAAGCGTGACGGGCTGGGCCATCCTACGTCGCCTCTGTCCATATACTCGTGTAGTCTGTGATGTGGGTCTGGTGTCCCCACCATTTATGGTTTTAAAAAGGTATTTTTTTAATTAAAATTGCTATAACATGAATTTTTATATGCAAAACAAATAAAAAGCAGGTTTTTGTGAATAAAAAATATATTATTTTAGGTTCTATAAAACAAAAATCTAACATGCAATTATATGTGAGACTTGATGCAAAAGATATAAACTATTTGATCAACAAAATAATTTTTTATTTATGATTTTGAAAAAATAAAAGTTACCTTAATATCAAATAAAACCTTAAGCAATTATCAAATTGTAATTTAGCAACATGTACCGTAATAGTGAATCGGAATTGATATGCTTTATAGTATTGATTGATCAATAATACTCGTGTCCTGTATAATATTTGAAGGGTAGATTAACGTATATTTTAACCCAAAAAAATCATCATTAATATTTATTTAAACATTATTTTATTTCGAACAAAACCCATAATTTTTTCACTGTTCACTAACACGTTACATAGTTTAGCTAGCTGGGTCTCGTGCTTTGCACCAAGATTGTTCCAGCCAGAGTTGAAAAGCAGTATCTTGGATGAGTGAACCCATCCTAGATTCCTAGAACAACAGTTGGACTGTTTAGGTTCGTCAGAAAGGACTCAGCAAACTCAGAGACAGGCTTTGCTGCTCCAAGAAACTACCATTCGGTATCCCGATCCCCGAGTAGTCTCTTGTCCACTATCAGAAAGTGAGGAAAATAAAGCTCCAGGGGACAACGCGACAACCGGATGCTTCAATTTCCTGATAGATAGCAGTCCTTTTTAAATACGTTTTTCTTTATAAAAAAAATCCCAGCAAGAAATCATGTGTTGAAATAGACTAAAACCCGCAGTATAAATTATTTTTCAATTAACAAAGCAGAGTTCAATGGTATGAATTGCTTATAAAAGTTGAAATATATACGAACACACCTAACTTTTATCTGTAAGGACTATGGACACCACTTGTCTCCACATTGATATGATATTGTCCACTTTGGGCCTAAGCCCTCATGGATTTGCTCTTGGGCTATACCCAAAAGGCCTCATACCAATGGAGATATTTGTCCATCCTTATATACCCATGATCCTCCCCATTTCTAGCCAATGTGGGACTTTGGTTGTATACCCAACAATCCTCCCCTCAAACAAAGGACCACCGAGCCTCCCCTCAAACCGATCATTCATCCATCCACTCTCAACCAACCAGGATTCTTCATTCTCTACTTCACCGTGTTGGGGTTAGGACACGTCCATGAAGAATCCGGAGAGCACTACCTGACTTGAGAGTTTGCTCTTTCTAGGTCAACTCCTCTTCACCGTGTTGGGATCAGGACACGTCCATGAAGGGAGCACACCGCCTATCCAATAGAGCTGATCCATGGATTACATCGTGATTGGGGGCTCACCACCTTCTGTTCGGCATTCCGAGGATTCATCCATCATGGCTAACTCCGGGGCCTGGCTCTGATACCACTTGTAAGGACTATGGACACCACTTGTCTCCACATTGATATGATATTGTCCACTTTGGGCCTAAGCCCTCATGGATTTGCTCTTGGGCTATACCCAAAAGGCCTCATATCAATGGAGATATTTGTCCATCCTTATATACCCATGATCCTCCCCATTTCTAGCCAATGTAGGACTTTGGTTGTATACCCAACATTATCAACCATTCATGTAAATAACAAGCAGTACCATGTCAAGCAAAGAAGAGTTCAAGATGTCTAAAAAAAATCAGTAAAAAAGGAAGAAAGGGGTCTTTTTTCTTTATGAAGTCGTTCAAAACAAATAATTGACGAGGAATTGATGAGAGAGTACCATAGAAATGACGGTCTGCTCGTTGTGCAGTGAAGGCAGATCTTATGAAGGCATATGACTCGGTTAGATGGGATTTCATTAATGCTATGCTGATCAGAATGAGTTTCCCTGAACAAGTAGTTGGATGGATCATGGTTTGTATTACCACATTTCAATTCTCTATAAATGTTAGCGGTGAACTTGCAGGCTATTTTCTAGGGAGAAGGGGGCTGAGACAAGGCTGAGTTCAAGTTTTACTGGAGGTGCCAAAAGAATAGGATTTCCCACCTTTGTTTTGCCGATGACTTGATGATCTTCAACAAAGGGGAAGTCAATTCTGTTTGTGTGATTCATAATGTGCTTATGGAATTTCAATCCCTTTCTGGACTTTCCCCGAACCCAGACAAGAGTGACAATCACCTAAGTGGAATACCAGATGGCATTAGAGAGCAGATTGTTCAGATAAGACGGTCCCTCTTATCTCCTCAAGACTCGAGGTTGTTCATTGTAAAACCCTTGTTGATCAAGTCACTGCTAGAATTCAGCACTAGACATATAGATCGCTTTCATATCCTGGACGACTGCAACTGATAAACTCAGTTTTGTTCTCCATTCAGGTTTATTGGGCCTCTCTATTCTTTTTACCTGGAAAAGTGGTTAAAAGAACAGAGCAAATTTTAAGATCTTTTATGTGGTCTGGTACGGATATGATAACTAGTGGGGCTAAAGTGGCATGAGAGCATGTATTTTTCCAAAAAACGAGGGAGTTTAGGGATAAAGAGGATAACAAAATGGAACAAGATTGCATTATTGAAGCACATCTGGCATCTATGCACTAACTTGAAACACTCCATTTGGCTTACTTGGATTAGAGCCAACTTACTGGAAGGAAAGAACTTCGGCAGCTCAAAGTGCCGAGGAAATGCTAATGGGCGTGGAGAAAGATCCTTAAACTAAGATCCTTAGCCTAGCACGATGTGAAGTATATGATAGGAGATGGGAGGGAGACCTCTTTGAAATTTCAAGCACTTCAGAGACTCAAATTTGTTGCCTTTTCACAAAATAATAATAATAAAAAAAGCACAGGCAAAAAAATTACTGCTATTCAAACAACACACATGACATTCAAAAAAGCACTTCAGTTAACTTTTTTTTGTTTATTTGCTAGAAAGTTTTTTTTTAAAAAAAATAGTTTTAATGTAAAGTGCATTCTTAGAAAATGAGTTTTTTTTTAGTATATGAAAAATAAATTAGAAAATACTTTTTAGAGTTTGTATACATCATGAAAAAGAAATCCGGAAAATAAATTCTCATTGTTTTGTTTTTTTTTAATAAATTTATTCGTTACCAAATCTGATGTATAAAAAAGTTAACGAATTATGAATTTTAAAAAAATCTAATTTTATAAATTATTTCAAATAAAATAAATAACAATAAAAAAATCTATAGCAATTAAATTTAAAATCAAATTCTAAGGGATGAAAATTTAAAGTTGGTATAAAAATCAAATTAAATCAAATTCTAAGAAATGAAATTGAAAAAAAAAAGATTCAAAACAAATATAGTACTTAGAGGTTGAAAACCAAATTTGATATAGTTAACAAATAATAAGATATTTTAAAATTTTTCACAACTTCTATACAGTGTTTCCGTCCAAAATAATAATAATAAAATTTCTTGTAAATCAAACTAAATTTTCTTTTAATTGAAAAATGCTTTCTATTAATTAGTTTTTAATAGTAAACAAACCTGTGTTTGTAAAATAGTTTTAGAAAAACACTTGATAATTTGTCTATTTTCATTATATAATTATTCCTTATAAAGTGAATTAATCAAAGATGAAAATGTTTCAAGGGATAAAGATTACTAATTTATGGCAAGAGACTAAATATACCAGTGATATAATGTTGTTCTAGTAAGTAAAGGGATACGGTGCTGGCAAAACAAATAGAATTGTAATGGTTTTAAGAAATAAGTTAATATTTATTTATGGATACGAAAGAGTTCCATTTGGAATTCCATATAAAATATTGAATTGTTCTTTGCATTTTTTTTTTCTTGGAAGTATGATCAAAAGGCAATTGATTTTTTTTTTTGGAAATAAGATTCAAGGGGAAAATAATTGCAAAGAAGATTATGAAATACACATTACATCTTGAAAATGAATTTATATACAATACTCATGGTTCATATAAGTTGATCTAGAAATACAAAAAAAAAAAAAAAAACTTGTTTTAGAGAAAATTCTGAAAGTTTTCAATGTTTAATTAAATATTTTCAAAGTAAAATAATTTTTTTAAACTCAACTAATTCTATAAATTTTAAAATTAATAATTATACAAGCGTGCGTAAAATAATTTTTTTTTTTATTATTATTTTTTATTTACGTGGGGTATCCGGGCCAGCTTGCGCGCACCACGACTATTCCCCACGGTCCACTGGACATCCTGCAAGCCTAGGGGCAGGTTAGGCACCGCGGGGGTGACAGGCGTGCACATAAAGGGTCGAACCCGGGATAGGGACGGAACAAGTCACACGGTTGACCATAGCAGCTAGCCCTTCAATCAAGTGAACGCGTAAAATAATTTTAGTTGCATCACATTGTAAAAAACAAAGAGTTCCCGACCAGTACAATTTTTTTTACCCCTGATAGCATCTGATGGAGAATTTTCATCATCCTCAAATCAGTTGAAGTTTTAACCAAAGGACGAGGGGAAAAAAACATGTATAATAACAAAAAGATTAATCAAGAAAACATGACCAAAACTAATAGCATTGATTAACAGTATTAGAGCGGAATATTAGGTAAATTAAAGCAGACAAGAAGCTACGGACTGTCAATTATGCAGTGGAACAAGAGAAAATTAGTTGTCTTCGCAAAGAACTTGCAGTGAAAGGTTGAGCTCCAGCCATTAGTACTATCACCCTTTAGATCTTGCTCTTGTGTTCAGGCCTATGGGAAAACTCGAAATCTATATGCACAAAAGCTCGCTCAACTTCAGGTAACTGCTCAAGCTTCTCTTGGAGATCCTCGCCGATATTATGTGCTTGGTTCAAAACCATGTCTTCTGGCAAGACTATGTCAACCTCCGCAAAGTAATGGTTACCGAAAGTGTATGCCCTAACTGTGTCAATGTGCTTGATCTCTTTATGGTGATTCCATATCAGGTATGTTAGCTTTGCTAGAAACTCAGGCGGGGCAGTTCTTCCAATCAAAGACCATACATTCTCGATAACTGTTCTGGCCCATGTGGTGATGGTATACAACGCTATCTGCGTATTGGGTGAAGAAATGATCGATAATTCTTAAGCCAAAGTCTTAAATCCTAATAGGAACCAAATGAGATTCTTATTTACTATCTATCCTACAGTGCCCTGCTAAGGGCACCAATAGGCATTGCTATCAGCTCATTGAAAGGCCAAGCAATTTTTACAAAAATAGCACAGAGCATTTGAACATATTCTGCAGGACATAATAGGTGACATGGATTTAATCATATCTACTCAGATAGTTTTTTTTTTTTTTTAAATGAGGAAATAAATGAATAAAGCAAAAGAAGTTGAAGTGTGGTTAAACCAACTTGAAATACAGCAGAATAAAGAACTACGAGAATTCACAGTTTAAGAAACTTACTATAATAGCTCCAGTAGGATCGATCCACCAGTAATATCGGATTGCTAGGACGGCTGTTATCAAACCAACTGAATTTGTTACGACGTCAAAAAGATGATCTTGAGCATAGGCTCTGACAATTTCATTCTTAAATCTTCGACAATAGAGCATTAGCAGAAACTTCACTACCGTGACAGAAACCATTATGGCAATCATCCATTTCTCCTGCCCCTTATCCATTTCAGGCCCTTTCTGCATCAAATAAATAAAAACTATTCTAAGACTGCTCAAGAGAGCGGTAAAGATGGTAGGAAGCTTCACATAGGAAATTAGGCTACTTAAAGTAAAGAATGACTTTGTTGAGTCCGTTATATTCTCTCACTGAGTGCAGAACATAGTAGTAGGACAATCGACGCAATACTCATGAAATTTTTCCTGAAGAAAATCTGTTCAAGTTTAAATCTAAGAGATCCTGGAGCCCATCGACTAAATATTAACAGAAAAATAACCAATCAGTTTTTCAGCTCAATCCCATATGCGATGACTTCCCTAACTTGACAATCTCCCTCCCTTTCCAAGACAGTGACAGTGGCAACTAATGTGATTAAACAAAGTTCAAAGCATGAACAGACAGAGTGGGTACCCATTCAAATTTTGTAGTTTAAATTTTCTTTTTCACTGAATTATGGCCGAAAATATCATAGCATATAAGAAAGTCTAAGCTGTTACTAGCAAGTGATCTAAATCTTTTCTCAAATGTCTGATCTGGAGAATAAAAGTCAGGTGAAAAGGAGGTTAAAGTCTACGTACGAGTCCAACATTGCACTACTATTTAGTTCATCCTTTTTCTCAGATGAAAAATGAGTAAATCGTAGTCGCATACCTTCAAAACGAGCTGCCGACCAGACTCAAGAAGAATTTGCAATCCCAGTGTCGCCATTACAGATGCAAAGACAATGATGCCCTGCATAATCAAGCATGATTATCAGACATGTTGAAATGAAGGAAATCAATAATTTCATAAAAATTTGAGTTGGCAGGATGTCCAGTGATGCAAAATTATTTCCATTTCTTTGCTCCATATATTCGTTAATTTTCCCTGACAAAAACAATGACAGTTTATCCATCTTGAAACCCAATTGGATTGTGATATTAGCTAGTCGCTTGCGTCTTCTTATCCTTGGATATATCCAAGCAAATGCTATTGCCTGTAATCATTTTGAAATTCTATCGCAATAATTGAAGTACACCTTCCATGGCCCTCTATTGCTTTCTGTCACTGAATAGATTTTACTTTAGGAATGTTTGTGTAACATAACAGCACATAGAGTGGATATAACAATCCACTTACAGACCTCTTTGAGAGAATGAGAGAAGGAAAAATAGAAGATCAGAAGTCATGTCTGCAATGAATCTGATTCCAGACAAATAAGTATTAAGCTGAGTGACCAAGTAAATGCACTAACTTACCACGGGCTGCATCCGTTTCTTTCCAATTGGATAGTGGTGGTAATGGTTTGGCTTTTTCATGGCATGGGAAGTGAACCACAAAATAAATCCCGACAAGAGATCCAGTAGGGAGTCCAGAGTTGAAGCAATAACTGCCAAAGATTTGCTCTCCATAGAAGCATAAACCTTTGCTGCAAATAGTAGCAAGTTAGCTACATTGGAAATATGAATTGCCAGTCGCTCACTCTTTGCCAGCTGCTTCATTTCATCCTGAAAAGAAGAAGGATGCCTTTAGATTGAAACTATTATATCATTAGCAAGAGTGGGGAGCAGAGGGGGAAAAGAAGATAGCATCCTACCTCTGTCGGATTTCCAGGGAAACAACCCGGTTCAGTCATGGCCTCCATCTCATTATACCCTTCAAGTAGCCTTTCTTGTTTCTTGTAGTATTCAGAAACCTTGCGTTGCTTCCCTGAGGCCAAGCATCGAAGAAAGAGATGGGCATAAATTCTACAATGTAGCACTAAAGAGACTGAAATCACAAGCAAATGGAAGTGTCCCAATACAATGAAAGAAGTTACAAGTAACCATTGTCATACAACTCCCTCCCTGTATCTGTCAGGTAAAATTTATTCTTCAAGAAGTCTTAAGAATCTACCAAATAGAGTAGTAAATTGCTAAAAATCAATGTAAACAGCTACGAACTCTATAATCAGCTCATTATTTAAACATCAGCCACTGATGCTTTGACCAGCCACAGTTTTGGCATGAATGCAAGGGAGTCTGGATGATGCAAAAGCACAATAATGGTTATCTTTATCATGGTGAAAATAAACATGCAATCAGGAAGTTAAGCATGGCATGCTCTCAACTCAAAACCATCTATTTTACTAATAATGCTTTTTGCACCACAATATTAGACTCCTTGTTGTAAATTATCTAGCCACCACAAACTAGAATGAATTAGTAATTTTAAGTGCTGAATGCAGCGTTAACACAATTGATCCAATGATAAGAAATAGGTGATAACCTTCTCTTGCCAATGTCCAAACAAGAGGATAGAGAAACAAAGGGCTCTAGAGGCACAAAAACTACATATTGGTGTCCTTGGTGGAAGAGTACTGTAACTTCTTCTTTTTTATTCTTTTCAGGGCTTTAATATTTGAAGAGTAAGGAAGCGTTTGAAATTGCAACAATACTTGTTTTTCAAAAGACATTTAACTTAAAAATATATTAAAATAATATTTTTAAAATTTTTTAAAATTATTTTTAATATTAATAAATCAAATCATATAAAAACACTAAAAAATAATAATTTTTTTTTCAATTTTTTACAAAAACATGTCCGAGTTGCATAGCAAAACAACTTTAAACCTCGACAAATAATCCTTGTGTTTTGACAAGAAGCCAAAAAAACACATCTGCTGTAACTGAACCAGACATGTAGTTCTTACACTATAACAACACGTCACTAGCTTAAAGCCAGGACATCAGCCTACAGTACAAAGTAGAATGATCAGAGGTCTTAGGAAACGACTTACAACCTGAGTTTCAGGTATTTGAGAAGTTCACAGAATTAATGCTCTCGAAATTGGGTTGGTATACATTGCCTCACTTCTCGTGGTCAAATGATACTGCAACCCGAGTCATTGTTTATAAACTCTGATGAAGTCACAACAAGAGGTTTGAAAATGTAAGAATAATTATTTTTAAAAATATATATTTTTTATTTTTAATATTATAATATTAAAAAGATCTAAAAATACTACAAAAATTAATTTTAAAAAAATTAATTATTTTTAAAATGTAAAAACAAATAAATTTTAAATTAATAATATGTTTGATAATTTGAAATTTTGCACGCCACCGATTGTTTATGCATCATTAATTTTCAAGTTACTCAAAATCATCAAACGTGAATTAATGCTAATTTAGATGTAAACTAGATCATTTACCCGAACTGTACATAGATAGCATATATTTTTTTAAAATATAAAAAAAATCAGTTTTAGTAATGTGTTTTCAAGAAAAAAAAACTGTATAGATATTGACCTAATATAATCTAATTGATTTGACCAAAAAATATAAGTTGATCAAAAAAGTTTTTAAAACGATATTGTTTTAGAAAAAATATTGAGATTGACAGCATATTAAATTGACCCAGGTCAAATCAGGTTAACATGTAAAATTTACTATTCAAGTCATGAAACCGTAATAATTTTATAAAAAGCAAATAAAAAAAAACATTAAAACTCAATTTTAATGTTGAAGAATAAAATTGAAAAAATCAATTAAAAAGGATAAAAAAACTCGAGTTAATCCGAGTTAATATATCAAGCATCGATCATAAAATAAAGATAATATAATTAAAAACAAATCAAAACAAATTATGAAGTTCAATTCTCAATTAATTCAATGTTAAAGAAAAAAATTAAAAGAAAAAAATTAATTAGAAATGACAAAAAAAGAACCCAAAATCAACCCACTAAACCCTTGACTCTGTTCTCGGTTCAGGAGGCTAGATAACCTTATATTAACAAATAAAGATAAATTATAAAATTTAATTCTCAATCAAACCAAATCAAATTAAATATTAAAGGAAACCAAATCAAATCAAATATTAAAAAATAAAATGAAAAAAAAATTAATAACTAAAAAAGATTAGAAAAAAACTTATCAAATGGGTTAACAACAAATTAAATCTACAACACGGAGGATAATGAGAATAAAATAATTTTATAAAAAATAAATTATAGAACTTAATTTTTAATAAATTTAATATTAAATTATTAAAATAAAAAAATTATTTTAATAAATAATTATTATAAAAAGAGAATCTATAATTTTCACTCATCAGTCAGTCTTTGTCAAAAGTCCATTAATAAAAAAATAAGCAAATAAACAATCAAGCTGCGACAGGACAGGGAACATTCAACAAATCAAAGTAGGAATCACAAAATTGATTACTATAACAATAATATATGCATCAGAATCCAGTAAGAAGACGTGTAAAATCTTGTCATATTATTATATTAGCATCTTAGACAAATTAAGGTGAGAAATGACTGGGAAAGCTAGTATGCTTTTACGCTTTTCCATTTATATAAAAGGAAAAGGAAAACCCCTTATAAGGAATTCCTTTTGCCATCACCAACCTCGCAAAAAAGAATCAATGTCCACCCAGAAAAACCAAACCCAACACTTGAATCTTGTGATAAGTCATGGCAATTGGCAACCCCACTAATTACACACAACATACCAAACTAGAATAAATTCCATGGAATCAAAGGTCACCTCTCACCTTTACACTAAATAAAAAAAATGTCCTTCAGGCTTAACTACCGGACAGTCCCAACTAGCTAGCAGAGAGCTAAATGCAATGGACAGAGGATATTATTCATGGCCAAACTAACACCAAAAATATATACTTATAATATAAACAAGTAACAGTGTATATAGTTGATGATGAAAAACAAAAACAAATAAATTCAGGGCATTGAAACTAGAAAATACAGTGTTAGATTTTGTTCATTAAAAACCTGCTTGAAACTCTTTCAACTACAGCATAGAGCATCAGCGTCCCCTCCTCCTCGTAGATCGAGGCTCGAGCCTTTTATTTGGAGGGAAAAAAAAACTATAGCATAGCGCGTTCATAAAAATAATTAAAATAACAGCTACAATATCTTAAAAGAAAAACATAGAATTGAGAAAAGAGATCGAGAAAGGAAATTAAATAGTGAGTACTTGAAGTAGGGAGGAGACGGTCCAGGGAGAAAGAAGAGACTCGATCATGACTGCCATGCTTATGACTTTCTCGAGGAAGACGGAACTTATCAATATCTAATCTCCATGAGGCCGGTGGAGGAAGCAAATGAGTGTTATCATCTTCTGTTGTATAATCAGTGCCGCCGCCGCCACTCTCTCTAGCCATGACTAGTGTCGCTTTGGTCACTTCTTCACAGCTTATATATATATTGGTAGCGATCGGTGTTTTTTTTTTAAAAAAAAAGAATATCTTTTCGGGCTTTATGGAGGTGGGGTGGGGCGGTGTAAGCTGTAACCGCCTTCCTAAATATCTGGGTAAAATCTGTTGACACACGGCATAATCTCTCTTGTTTCCTGAAATTTCCGTGGCGGGCAGAAAGGTGCCTGATGCCTCTTGCTGATTTTTACTCCAGCCTAAAGATATTTAAAGATATTTAAAAGAGTGATTGTTTTTGTGTTTTAATTTACAGGAGGTCGTCATATTCTCATCTAGGCTTAACAGTGACGGATAGAATTATATATAGACCACTGATCACGACAGGTATATCCATGCATATATACATAAATGGAATACATGTGTATACTTAAGATCATCCCATGTAGCAAGAAATTAATATTGAAAATCTTAATTAGACCACAATCTTAATTATATATGATCATCTGTAACCTTGTCAGGTGTGGAAATATTGTCTTGTCGATCCCAGGAAAAGAAAAGAAAAGAAGACAACCTAGAACATGCAAGGCATGTGAAGCACGAGCTACTGGCAAGATGCTAGGCAGATAGGAACAACAGAAGACTAGAAGAGAGGCTTGAAGATGTGATGACGGCCAATCTTGAATTAATGTTCGTACACTTCAAGTGCTAATATCCTAAATATTAGAGAGTGCAGATCTCTTACAGCTTGCAACTACATAGGTTGCCACGAGCTTCCTTTTAACATGATAAAAGTTTCGTAAAGGTAATCGCTGAACACAAGTCGAAAAAAGAAAAAGCAGGAATTGTTGATGTATTGTCTAGCTGTAAGAAATTTTAAACAAAAATTAAAAATGCATTTGTTTTTGTCTTTTAAACACTGAGACAAAAATATATAACATTGATATGAGTCACCGAGTTAAATACGCAACCTATGTAATTGCTGTGCGTGGGGTTATATTTCTGGCTTTTCCACTCTCTATAATTTCTCTAGCGAGAGTTATCGTCAGAATCAACTTTGCAACTTCTAGAATTATACGCAGTTATCAAGATCAAGGAGAAGATCGAGGCGAGGAATGCATTACTTGATGATGTACGCAGGAAAGAGGACCAAGTTTGACGACCACGATCAGTGTCTTGCTTTTCTATGCGAAAACTGTCGAGACTGAGTCGCCATGTCAATGGGTCCTCTCCTACCGCTGATTTTGCAAATGGAAGAGCCTCTGCACTATAATCTTCTGTAACATTCTTTCTGTGATCGCTCTGATCTCCTTCCATGTAACTTTTTTTGCCAAGAGAGACAAATGAAAAGGTTGATGGCTGTAACTTGTGCAGATTGTACGCATTCAAGAATCCCCAAAACCGCCTCCTTGTTATAGGAAAAGGCCGAGCTACACGTGGCTTTTTTTTCTTTTTATCTTTTTCCAAAATGAAAAGCCCGCTTCTTCAAACATGGATTCGGCAATTTCGTGAGCGGGACACTACAAGGACAGCGAAATTTTTTACCTTAAATTTTCCCTGGTGGTTCAAAATCTTTTATGGGTTTTATCAATAACAAAAAAATCTTTATGAGTCCAATATGGTCCTGAATTTCCCTAGCTTCCGGCGACGGAATAAACATAGGGTGATGTGTAGGAGAATGAGTGGCTGCTGTGCAGTCCAACGATTACTTAAAAGTTAATAATTGTTTTTTAAATTAATTTTTATTTTAAAAAAATTAAAAAAATATTTTTTATTTTTTAAAAATTATTTTTAATATTAGTATATTAAAATGATATTTTAAATAAAAAATTTAAATTTTATCTCTTTTATTTTTGGAACACATGCAATACCAATAGATTAGTTATATAAATAACAATACAAGGGATCATTTTGCAATTGCTGCTGCCCTATGAGCCATTAATCGGCCGACAATGTAAGATCACTGGGAATATGTGCATAACGGCAAAAGAGCTTACCATTAAAATCAATTTTATTCCTTGCATAGAGTCTTCCATGATCGGTTCTTGTAATAATTTAACTGTTCTTCTATCCTAGGTCTCAGTCACGTTACCTAAAAAAATATAGAAGAACGTGGGGCATAGACGAAATCATTCGATGAAGGTTGAGTATGATTATTACGAGGTAGATGTTCTTTGTAAGCTGTGACCTGTGGCAAGCATGCTGTGAAATATGGATCGTATTCATAAACATTGCAAGCGATCAGCTAAAAAGAAATCCTGTATTCAACATTAATTAATAAAAACTTTAAAGAATTTACTTGGTGGGTAAAAATTTTGCTCGTTGTTTGATTTTATAGCTGTAAATCTTGAAGTAAACACCGAAAGAAATTAAATCTCTCTAAATGGACAAGAGGAAACCACATGTATATCATTAAAAATTAATGTTATAAAAATACTCTTATCATGGAATTAAAAAAAAAAACATTAATTAAAAGACATGTTTTCTCAGCAACTATCACCATGAAACACACACACATATATATATCATGTGGCCTGTAAAAATACATACATGTATAAAAATTTTGTATATGCTGCACATTCCAAGCAACTCCCTTTAGTTTTGGAGTTCAGAGAAATTAATAAAATTCATTTACATACTTATAGTCACTAGGCAACATCAAATAAAACCTGAAAGTCTAGGTTCTAAGCTTGAAATGGCTTGTTTTATCTAATTTGTTTGAATAGTGAAGCCCCCCACCCCCCAAAAATTTCTCTTCCTTTCAATTACATCATTCAATGGCCTATGGAATTGAAATTGAATTTATAATAGAAGCACTAAATAAATAAATAAATAAGAGACTATAAAACATAGAGAATAATAAGTCCAATCCAAAATTTTTATCAATGTTTATTTTGATTCACAAGTTCATTTTATTTATTTTTGATCTTTAGATGAAAAAGAAACTTGCTGAAAAATAATGATAAAAAAAAATAGTTGATTGTCACAATTCATTCCATAAAAATAATCAAGTTCCATGCTTACATGTTTCATTCGACTAGGAGAGTTGGAAGGTGTTTGTTATTGGCCCTCAAGTTGGCCAGAAAAAAAATAGATAGGGGCTTTCAAAGATTTAGGATCTCTAGTTGAATTTTTTTTTTACCAATTTTGGTAACTTTAAGGGCACAAGTGGTTTTAACGAGTTATGTATGTTGTTCTCCATGTGTTTTCGTGTACAAAATTGGTTAAAAATGAGTTATTTGATCCTAAAAATTAAAGAAGAGTTTACGCCTAGTTTCTGACCACCTAGGCTACCAGAAACCACGTAAGCAAATGATTAATTGTCTGCATTAATAGATGAAATGTTATTTATATAGTTTTTTTTTTCCATAAGGGCCCCTTAGCAAAATAAAAAGAGACAAGGCCAGGCTCGCGGACCTACTACTAGGGGTCAGTGTTGGGCCCAATGCTTTTATGTATTTTTCTT
This sequence comes from Populus nigra, assembly GCF_951802175.1. NCBI lineage: Eukaryota > Viridiplantae > Streptophyta > Magnoliopsida > Malpighiales > Salicaceae > Populus > Populus nigra. Next base: position 5,369,827 of record NC_084857.1, read on the forward strand.
TTTTCTAAACTTGAAAACAAATAATTATCATGTTGATTTACTTACTTTTCTATTTTTACATGGTTCTTAAATAACATTATAAATTTTAATTTTAATAACTTATTTTTCAATTATTATATATATAATATGAAAGTAACAATACTAATAATAAATTTCTCGTAAAAATTCAAAAGTAATATATACATTTTAAATTTGAATCATTGTTTATATTAAAATATAACCAGTTAAGTAAACTTCTATTTTTTTATTACTTCAACCAATTATTCGCCCCCTCCAAAAGAAAAAAAAAAAAAAAAAGGTTCAGGCATACAGAATCAATTGAGGGCCACTTGTATGGACCCCTCAAGGCTAAGCTAATGGGGCATGCGGGCCCTGCCAACAAGGTTTTTTGTTTTATTTTTTGATCTTTGCTTTTTTTATTGGGTGTTTTTATTTTATTTTTCTCTAATTTCATGATGTAGTGTTTCTACTTATTTTTTTATCATCTAGTTTTGATTTTTTTTTATTTAATTGTATAGCAAAATAAAATAAAAATAATCGAGCCTTGTAAAATCCATGAACTAATTCATAGAGTTGATAAACTAACTTGGATTAATTTAGGCTGTGTTGTTTTTTGTTTATTTGATTTTATACCCTTTAAATCTATCAAGTTAATAGGATTATTTAGGTGGATTATCACATAATTAAATTTAAAACCCGATTTAAGTATTGAATTAGATTGTGAGAACTTAAGTTGAATCCGTTATATCATATTTAATAGAAATTTCAGAAAGTTTCAGACGGGCTAGATACAATTTTGTTATTTATGAAGAAGAAATCCTGCCTACAAGATTGCGCGGGGAGTAAAGCTAGCTACGTGATAAAACTAGGTAGCAAGAATCTCATAGTTATCTTCTCCTCGGGCCCAAGTTTCGTGTTGGAAGCTACTATTCTTGTTTTTGTCTCGCCTGCTTTTTATCTGCGGGCATTTCTTTCATACTTATCGTGATCGTATTGGATGACAGTAGGGAGGGAGAAACATCTTAGCCAGTCTCATTCAACAGGCCGTAGAGAACAGAGTCTGATTCAGCAGAACAATTACACATATCAAATCAATGAGTGCAAGAAATGCACGATATGAGGAAATCTACAATCTCCATTGTTATAGGCCGACTAGTTTTATGCCCAGCTAAAGAAAAAGGTAGGATATCATTCTCTTTCCTGCAAAACGATTAAACAGAGAACGCACTAAAAAGTTGCTCAAATCACTTTTTAAAATACGGTGCAGTGTGTTTAATTATTCTGAGTTGAAAACAAAAATATCTCAAGCTATTCAAACGTTTCAGTTGTCGTCTTGTGTTACCATCAGAAGAGCAGTGGCTACAGGGACGCACTTGCCAAGATCAAAAACAAGATTATATTATAGAAGACGTACTGCAGTCAACAAAATTCTGATTGTTGCTGAATATGTGCTTCAAGGTGATTGATTTGCACCCATTTTGATGAGCGCACAGGTATGAGGTAGCAGAATCATGCTAGATCTGGTTTTGCCGTAACTTTCATTGTTGTTGTTTCAGAAGATAGGTTTGAATAAAATAATTTTATTTGTGGTTTTAAAATGGTATTTTAAAAAAAATATATTTTTAATTAAAATTGCTATGACATGAATTTTTACATGCAAAATAAATAAAAAAACAAATTTTCATGAATAAAATGCATATTATTTTAGGTTCTATAAAACAAAAAATTAAAATGCAATTATACATGAGATTTGATGCAAAAGATATAACTATTTGATCAACAAAATAATTTTTTTTATGGCTGTCCAAAAACAAAAAATTATCTTAATACCAAACGAAATCTCAAGCAATTATCAGGTTTTAATTTAGCAACATCTACCGTAACAATGAATTGGGGTTGATGTGCTTTATAGTATTGATTGGACTAGACTTGATATAGCCTAGCTCGACTAGAAAATAATTATCGTTGTGTATCAATAATACTTGAAAATAATTGTTGTGTCTTGTATTTGACGTGTATTGAACTGATCAATAATACTCGGGTCCTGTACAAGTGTAGATTAACATATATTTTAATCAGAAAATCATTATTAATATTTATTTAAATATTATTTTATTTCGAACAAAACCCATAATTTTTTCTCAATTAACTAACACGTTACATAGTTTAGCTAGCCGGATCTCGTGCTTTGGACCAAGATTGTTCCAGCCAGATTTGAAAAGCAGTAGCTTGGATGAGTGAACCCATCCTAGATTCCTAGAACAACAGTTGGACTGTTTAGGTTGGTCAGAAAGGACTCAGCAAACTCAGAGACAGGCTTTGCTGCTCCAAGAAACTATCATTCGGTATCCCGATCCCCGAGTAGTCTCTTGTCCACTATCAGAAAGTGAGGAAAATAAAGCTCCAGGGGACAACGCGACAACCGGATGCTTCAATTTCCTGATAGATAGCAGTCCTTTTTAAATACGCTTTTCTTTATAAAAAAAAATTCCCAGCAAGAAATCATGTGTTGAAATAGACTAAAACCTGCAGTATAAATTATTTTTCAATTAACAAAACAGAGTTCAATGGTATGAATTGCTTATAAAAGTTGAAATATATAGGCTGTAAATTCCGTTTTACAGATATTTCATTTTTTTAATTTGAAATGAATGTTTCTGTTTCAAAATATCTTTTTGGGATTATACTGTTTATATATATATATTTAAAAACATAATTTAAATTTAAGATAAATTAATTATAAATTATGCAATATAAACATAATGTCAAACAAATATAATTTTATATAATATTTAATAAACATAATTTAAATTTAAGATAAATTAATTATAAATTATGCAATACAAACATAATGTCAAACAAATATAATTTTAAAATTTAAAATACTTTAAAATAGTTAAGATTAAATAGATCTTTAACTTAAAGTAATTCAACTTAAACAAAATATCAAAATATTATAAAAACAAAATATTTTAACACAAAAAAAATATGAATCAAATAACATCTCCATCATTAATATAAAATTAAGGATCTTAATCTTATGGTGGCATATATAAAAAGTCATCGGCTAAACATGGAAGGGTAAAACTTTTAGTAAAGTTGCTTTAAGCAAAGCTTTGCAGCCTCAGTTTACTGCATTTGACAGTAAAGGAATGCAAGGATCTTTGCTGGTAAATCAAAAAGCCACAACTTGTTTTTAATTACTGGTAAATCAAAAAGCCACAACTTGTTTTTAATTAAGTTGAAGGTTTTATTCGGGACAAACTTGATTTGGTAAGGAATGTCCCCATAGCACAAGAAAGGATATGGATTCATCAAGTTTGGAAGCTGAGCAATGAAGTTTTCTGGGTTGATAGTTAGTTTGTATCTCTAGCTATGTAATGTGCTCAATAGTTTAGCTTTGATGTGTTTCTTTGTTTTTATGGTCTTTAGGGCCATTTGGTTTTTTTGTGTTTGATCAACTTGTAGAACTATGGCATGCCCTCTTTTAATTTTTATATACAAATGTAAAATTACCAAAAAAAAAATAATTCAAAACAAGCAAACAAAAACAAAATCATTTTTCAATTTAAGATGCTGATTGTTCTTTAAAATTCTCCCAAGTTTTTTTTTTTAAACGTTTAGCAATCAACAACACTACTGAAGACAAAATCCCAGTGTAAGTCTCGTTGACAGGCATAGAAGACATCATTCTCATGTGAGCAAGAACAAAAGGGAGAAAAGCTTCAAATTCCATTTTATTTTCTTCGGATTCTAAACAAACAAAATGCAAGGGAGAGAACATGGAAACTATTAAGAAACCTTACAAGAACAGTTTCATAGCTCACTGAGGCATTTCATCGAACAAATGGGAGGGGCAGCAGATATACGTGGATGCCACCTCTCTACAACGTTTTAACCAGACAAGTGGAAACGGGGAAGGAAGGAATTTAGTACGGGTTTGATAATACTCACGGAAATTATCATCTTGCTGTCCCTGATGGTTGACAAAGGGAGAGCAGAACGTCTCTAAAAACGCGAAGATTAGAAATCAAGGAATTTGTGATAATTTTATTTCCCACAACCTGATTTGAGATTTGAACTAATCCTCATGACTAAAAAGGGAATATACCTTTAACCATCCGGCAACACCCTCAAATCATATTATTGTTAATATTCTTAAATCCATTGTTACTCCTGAAAGGAATCAGGCCGGTAATGACTAGCTCATTCTATTTACTTAATCACAATAAAAGTAGGCATATAACTCAATTAACCAGATCAAATGATCCACAATCTTGGCCATGATTTTGTTCCTTCTAGCTAGCTCGCTTCGGCTTGTGTTCTGGCTGATGAGTGTATTCGAAATCGATATGAACGAAAGCTCGCTCGACTTCAGAAAGTTGTTCAAGCTTCTCTTGAAGTGTCTCTCCAATGTTATGCGCGTGACCAAGGGACATGTCCTCTGGCAGGACAATATCAGCTTCCACGAAGTAATGACTACCAAATGTGTATGCCCTAACGGTATCGATTTGCTTAATCTCTTCATGATGATTCCAGATTAGATACGTCAGTTTTGCTAAATATTCTGGTGGGGCTGTCCTCCCGATCAACGACCAAACGTTCTCCATCACTGTACTTGCCCAATTGCTCATTGTGTATAGAGCTATCTGCATTACAATTAATTATGGTTAAATCAGTAAGCTACTAGCTGGATAAAAAATTGATTAACTCGGTGTCAACGCCAATGACTCACAAGTATAGCTCCGATAGGATCGAGCCACCAGAAGAATTTGATAGCCAATACAGCTGAGGCTAGACCAGTACAATTAGTAATGACATCGAATAAATGATCTTGAGCATATGCCCTGACAATTTCATTTTCGAATCTGCGACAGTATACCATGAGTACAAATTTTACTATTGTAGCTGAAACCATGATACCAATCATCCATTTTAGTTTGGTAGGATCCCTGTCTGGTTGAGCCTGCGTAGAGTAGATACCAAGTTTAGCATATGCATATGACCGATTTGGCTAGTGCCTAAATAACTCGTTGATCTTATATGCCGTCTGTTGAACCACGAAATAATCAGCACTCGTGTTGCATACCTTTGTAATAAGTTCTCTTCCTGATTCAAACAATATTTGTAGCCCAAGAGTTGCCATTACTGATGCAAAAACTACTATCCCCTGTAAACAGTTTGATTAGTTGATGGTCAAATCAATGCTTATTATGGGCTTACATAAAGACCTGACGAAAATCTCTCCAACTTTATTTTTCTCCTCGGAAGAAAAGGTTTGATTTCATTTGGCAAGTTAAGGTGTGAAACATGAGTTTTAGTTTCAAAATTGATGGAAAAGAAAGAGAGAGAAAACCCACCACAGGTTGCATCCTCTGCTTGCCAATGGGATACTGGTACTGATTCTGTTTCTTCATAGCATGATCAGTATACCACAGAATGAAACCTGACAAGAGATCCAAGAGAGAGTCCAAGGTTGATGCTATGACAGCCATTGATCTACTCTGAACCGAAGCATAAACTTTTGCCACGAAAAGCACCAAGTTTGCCACATTGGATGCATATATTGCTATCTTCTCCCTCTTTGCTAGCTGCTTCATTTCATTCTGTATCACCATCATAGGAAGCGTATTGAATTTTGATTAAGATATTTGTTAATTTGAAGCTTTCCAGGCCAGTTGATTTGGATGGTACTATTAGGCATCAGGAAATTGTCTACGTGGCACTTCACATGCTGTTTTCTGGCAGGTGTGAATGATATTGAACAGTTAAGTTAAGCTAGGCAACAAACCTCAGTCAAGCCCTCGCGCAAAACACCCAACTCGGTGAATGAGTCCACTTCATTGAACCCCTCGAGAAGCTCTTCCTGCTTCCTGTAGTATTCTGCAATTTTCCTCTGTCTCACTGGATGGAGAATAAAAGATTAAATTAAAGCTAGAGATCATCAAACTTATCAAATATTAATCAGAAAACAAATATTCAAGAGCTGTTCCTGTTTTATAGAACCAAAACAATTGATAGCATGACCAAAAGTGAAACGTTACTCATTGTCTTAAAAAAACTTCCTAAGCCAACATCGGAATCTCCACGCCTCTCCGGCAGCTGAAATTTATCCATATTAAGACGCCATGATGGCACGCTTGTGACCGAAGCATTCTCGCCAGGTGGGGGAGGTGATAAAAGCTCGGTTCTATAGTCAAACGAATCGATTCGGGGACTAGTAACCATTTTTTGTCGGCGGAAGAGTTTTTGCTTGCAGAGAAGGTAGGATTGTCACTCCTTAAATAGATAGAAACACAAGAAATGAAAGCTGATAAGATGGGACATTTTATAAACATTAAAACATATCAAGCCATCTTAGTTTAAAGGATAAAATACTATGAATCATTATATTTAACGAAGTATAAGCCATGGTTAATATTATTAGTTTAGCGCTAACAACTTTTCTGAAATTAAAGAAGTTGTTAAAGATAATACCGTCACCATTCATGCCTTGTTAGTCTGACTTGAGTTTATTTAATTTAAGGTTTTGCTGGTCTAGTATGAAAGGAATCCTAGCAGGAATATCTTCATTTCATTCGCAGCTCACGGTTTAATTATCACCAATCACAAAAGTATGAGAAGACAAACACAAGATCAAGATTAACACACATAGAACAACTAACCCACTAGCAAAGCTTTGTTATAATAATCAAAGCAACTAATCCACTAGCAAAAGGAAGTTATATTTCGTAAACTATATGCTTGTTTAAACAGAGAGTCACGGTTGCATAACAGATGAAGAGTTGCCACTAGCATCATGCTCGATGACCGATCTTGAGCATGCTACTATTGAAAGGGATATGCTGGCTCCCCGAAAGCATGCTCAAGATCAGTCATCAAGCATAATGCTTCGTTCCTTTTTTCTGCTTTCTTTTTTCTTGAAGGGGATGGCAGTTCAGAGGATCACACGTTACTAAACACTATTAAGCTCATTAATGAATTGAAAGTTTAATATAAACAAATACAAGTTGCCAAAATCCCAACTTAAATGACAAAACAAATATCCCAGTAAACAAAACAACTGCTTTCTTCCATCCCCAACACCCCTTATAAGTTTCCCCCCCACAGATAAATATCAATCCAAGCTACCAAGTTTCTACACCTCTTCAAGTTTATAGATACTCACTTATCATACGATCAGCTTGTTTCATATAATTCCTTCAGTAAGATTCGATTTGTTATTTCCATCGTTAATTGAAGATGTCCTCAGGAAGATCCCGGAAAGTGTTCGTTATGCCTTGAACCATAACAAGGTAGTCTCCATTAAGGGATTTTCTTTCAGAATATTCCTGGACGTTTGGACTTGTGCTCCAGATGATGAGTGGTATCAAAATCCACATGGACAAAAGCTCTCTCAACTCCAGGAAGTTGTTCTAGCTTCTCTTCAAGTGTCTCTCCAATATCATGCGCTTGATCAAGAGACATGTCCTGTGGCAAGACTATATGAACCTCCACAAAGTACTGACAACCAAATGTGTATGCTCTAACGGTTTCGATGTGCTTAATCTCCTTGTGATGGTTCCAGATTAGATACGTCAGCTTAGCTAAATACTCTGGTGGAGCTGTCCTCCCTATTAATGACCGAACATTATCCACCACTGTCTTTCCCCAATTGCTCATTGTATATAAAGCTATCTGCAGTTCAGTTTCAATATATCAGTTGTTCCTATACTATAATAAACTGAAAAGAGGGAGCATATACCAATATTACTGAATAATTCTGAATCGTTAGCTAACACCGTCAACTTACAAGGATGGCTCCAATAGGATCAATCCACCAGTAAAACTTGATAGCTAACACTGCTGACCCTAGACCGATTGAATTAGTAATGACATCAAAAAAGTGATCTTGAGCATATGTCCTGACAATTTCATTGTTGAATCTGCGGCAATATACCACGAGCACAAATTTTACCACTGTGACAGAGACCATAATGCCAATCATCCATTTTTCTTTGTTAGGATCTCTTTCTGGTTGAGCCTGCATAAAGTTAATTAAAGATGACTTTAAATGCTTTCTGATAATATAGCAGTTGTAGTGTAGATTAATGAATGTTGCATCTACCCTTGTAACAAGTTCTCTTCCTGACTCGAACAATATCTGTAATCCAAGAGTTGCCATTACTGATGCAAAAATAACTATTCCCTGAAAAAAAAAGTACCTTGGGTCAGTGAAAAAGCACAATATATACATAAGAAGGCTTAAACAATTGATAACCTTAATTACGCAGTTTTGATTGATACACTCTCATTGGACTTGGTTACTACTGTGTACTGTTAAAATAATTAAGATCAAATACAAAAAGAAGGTTAAAATTCTGAATCATCTGTATATTATAAGTGCTTAGTCTTAACTTAAATACAAATAAAGTATATATAGATTAAACTGAAAGTACTATTCTATCCTTAATAAATAAGACTATATAAATATTATTTAACATATACCATACTTGTACCTTCTTCAATGACCTAAAGGTTTCATTAAAGCCACTCGAGGCAAAAGGCAGCAAATGAAGTATTGCATAATTTTGAGTGTTTCTGCTAAACGATGCACCAATGCTGGAGTGCTTTATGGACAATTGTTTCCAGGGACGTTGATCTAGCAACGAAGACTTAAAGTTGAGGTTTTGAGGATTCGAATGCTTGATTTCGAATCACCCACTTTCAAGGCACTGAAAAACAATGAACAAGAAGGGCATAGACAGCTTTTATTTCAAGATCAGCTTAGGGAATAAGGCCTACCACAGGTTGCATTCTTTGCTTGCCAATAGGATATCGATATTGATTTGGTTTTTTCATAGCGTAAGCAGTGAACCACAGAATAAATCCTGCCAATAGATCCAAGAGGGAGTCCAAAGTTGAAGCTATCACTGCCAATGATCTGCTCTCAAAAGAAGCATACACTTTAGCCAAGAAAAGCACCAAGTTGGCTACATTTGATGCACATATTGCCACTCTCTCATTCCTTGCAAGTTGTTTCATTTCATCCTGAACCAAAAAAACAAGTTTTAAGCATAACAAAGATAACATGATAGAGAGAAATCTTCATGAGAGTCAATTGGGAACAAATTAAAATGATTGAAACAGAACCGAGTTACTATAAGATTATGGTCTCAAAATAGTTATGACTTGGGACAAATTGTGGTTCCGCTCCTACAAGCACTCGTATTTGATTTGAGGGATTGAAAAACATATAGGAAAAAAAGAGAAGGAAAGGAAAAGGACGAAAACAATAAACCTCCGTTAAGCTTCCTTGCGAAATGCCCAATTCAACGAATGATTCCACTTCATTGAATCCCTCGAGAAGCTTTTCCTGCCATCTGTAGTACTCTGAAATTTTCTTGTGTCTCCCTGCCAGAGAAGGGTGGGGGGGAAGAAATCCTTAAATTCATAGGCAACTAGTGTTTTAAGCATTTAATTGATGACATTAAAAATCAATGGAAAGCTCACTCGGTCTCTTAAGAAAATATCCAAAGCCATAATGAGAATCCATCCGTCTCTCTGGCAACCGGAACTTATCAATACTAAGTTGCCAGGACGGCTCCATGGTCATCATGTTCACAGTCTCTCCTGCCACAGCGGGCGATAGAAGATCCGTACGATGGTCTAACGAATCTGCTCGAGGACTGCTCTGTTTGCTCACCATTTTTTAGCCCAGGAATTTGCCTTGAAGTTGTTCAGGGCTTTTAATAAGTTGTGAGTGTTCCAATCAGACTAGGCTCTCTTTATAAACAGCAACAAGTTAAAAGAATCTGCTTTGAAATGAAGCAAGAACTATAACCACTCCTTTTTATAGAACTGTCAAGAGGGTGTCCACAGATTTTGTAAAGGGAAAGCATGGAGAACATGGTTTTCATAACACTAGCTAAAATTGGAGAGATTTTCAAAGTAGCACCATCTCGAGCCTTCATTGGAGGCTGGAGCTGACAATTGTATTTGATTCATCATTGTACATCAAGCATGAAAGGAATCTCAAACAACGAATATGTTCCTTTTGTTCATATCATAAACAGAATTCAATTCTTGCTTGGTTAAGTGGCTTTCAGCATCCATTTTCTAAGACTAGCTGATTGAAAGATTCGCAACAATATTCATGGAATAATGGACTCATCATGAAAGCCAGTATAGCTAGACTGCCTGAGGTCCTTAGGGTTATTGAGTTGTGGAAGAGAATCTAATCACATACTCCACTTTACCGGTGGAAATTCTGTGGGACGATTGCTTCAACTAATTCTCCTCTGTCGTGTGTACAGATACTTTGCTTTACTTACGAAAAATAATTTTTTTATTTTGATTTGTAATTCAAAAGTTGTTTATGAAAAATAATTCATAGCAACAATAAGTTAAAATGACTTTTAATAAGAGTATGTTTAGTAATATAATTTAAATGTAGTATAGGTTATAGTTCATAAGCTAAATTTTTCAAATTTCAATCAAAGCCAAAATTATTTATAGCCAAACAAACTTAAAATAAATTAAATTAATTGTAAAATTTAATTATTTGCACACATAACAGATTATACTTGGTATCACTTATGCAAATGTTAATTTCCTATCAAAGCAAAATTTGTATTCAATTTTATAATAAAATTTTTATTTAAGCATATTTGTTACAAATAGCTTTAGACTTTAATCAAAAGTTTGATACAGAATTGAATCAAAACTTTATTCCAGTAAAAAAAATAAAATCTTTAACTTTCAACTCACAGATTTTAACTTGTACTGCATTCTTTAAAACAAAATCATTTTCAATTTTTTTCATTAAATATGTTTTAAATTTAAAATTATTTTCTTCATATATTATTTATAAAAAAAATAACCTTCGAATTATGACTTAAATTTAAAATTCATAATTCATAGGCTCTATTAAATGGACTCATACCCTGTTTGTTCGTGGAAAATAATGTATTGTAAATTATTTTTTAAATTTTTTTATATTTGTTTATCATTAGAAAAATTAATTATTGAAAAATATTTTTCTATTAAAAAAAATTGTGGCTTAGTTTTTATAAGTATCCCTTTTATTTTGAACAAAAAATACTTCGAGAAGTTGATAAAATTAAAAAATATTTTGTTAATTATTGATTATATTAAATTTGATCATTAATCTTTTGATTGCTATATATTTTGTTTTTATTTTTAATTTTATTTTTTTAATTTTTTACCTTAAAATTTGATTTAATTTGATTTTTATATGAACTTTGATACTCATTCTTTTAATTTTTATTTAATTTTCTCTTATTTTTTTAATTAAAATATTTTATCTGTCAGGTTTTGTTCCTATTTTCTTAGTACTATTTATTTTATTTAAAATAATTTATAAAAATAATTTTTTAAAAAAATTTCATTCTCTTTCAATTTTTTTATTGTTAGATTTGATTTTTATTATTTTAATTTATTTCTATTTTATTTGAAATAATTTATAAAAATAATTTTTTAATTTCATCTTTTTAATTTTTTTTATTTGTCAAATTTAGTTCTCATTTTATTAATAAATTATAAAAATAAAACATTAATAAGTTATTTTTTAATTTATTTTTCATAATATAGTCAAATACTGAAAATTATTTTTAAACTTTTATTTTCATAATATTATCAAATATCAAAAATTAAATCACTTTTCAAGAATTTTTTTTTAAAAAAATCAGCAACCAAGAGGGCTTAACTCATTTTTATCTAAAATTGTTAGTAAAGATAAATTAAAAATTAAAATCAAATGTCATTATCAGATGTCTTTCAAAAGTTTTTCTTTCTGCCACAACTCTTATTCTACCCTGGGGCATATTAGTGATATCATAATAATTAATTCCCATTTTTCCCCTGTCCAAAAACCTTAGCTATCCAGTATCCATGGGCTCTTCTTTTCTTTTCGTTTTTTTTTAAAGCTATCCAAGGGCTCTACAGCTCCTGGAGCTGAAAAAGAAAATGGAACTCCAACTTAACCCTGTAATTATATCCAAATTTTAATTCCATCCAAATACAGTTTTAAATGTCAGTTGAATCCTTAAATATTCAGGAAAGAATGTCTACAAAACAGCTTCTATTTTCGAGCAGAACACAAAATTGGGCGGAATCTACCAACAAATATAGATAAAGGGATTCAATTGAAAGTTTTAAACTTCAAGATAAAAAAATGATTTAGGGACTCGGGAGAGAATGTGGACTCGAGCGAGAATGCACTAATTTCAAGGGTTGAAATTGCAAAAAAATATTAATTTTATAAATCATTTCAAATAAAACAAAGTAATAATTAAAAAAAATAAAGAACTATGAAAAACAAATTAAAATATTACTTTGAACACATAGAGGGCTACATATTGAAATTGAGAAGGTAAGATAAAATAAGGAGAAAAAAAGATCATTATTCGCAAACCAAAGGCCAGCAGGCCAAACACGTCATTCAGGGAGGAAAGGGCAACCAAAATGATTCCAATGTCTTCGACTCTTCGTGAAGAGCATTGTTTAGCAACTTCAATACACTGCACACGCTGTCCTTATACATCAAAGGATTTACACACAATGACACGTTTGTTGCATGCATCAATTATTTTTGTTTTTTTAATAAAAATCTATATTTATTAAAATATCAAATATCCCCTCAATCAACTTAATTATAATTAAAAAACTAAGATGATAATACAAAAAAGTCTTTAGACACCTATTTATATATAAAAAAATTGCATTTGATGGTGATTTAGTAAATTTATTTTTCTTTAAAAGATGAAAATTCAAAAAAAAAAACCCAGATGCTTGTTATATAAATTTTACTTTTAAAAATGATTTAGTTATTTCACCGAACTTTAAAAAATTAAAAAGATATATTGTTTCTGATTAATCTGACAATGACTATAAGCAAAAAAAAAAAAAAAAATACCTCATCTAATTACACTTTCATAATTACACTTTCAATAATTTAGTGTGTAAATGACAAAAACATCATTAAACTATAGTCATTCCACCCAAAACATCATTACACTACGTGTATAATGAAACATTGCGTGTGTGTATATATATATATATATATATATTTTGTTTTTGTTTTTTTCTCCTTATAATAAATGATATCTAACTATTTATCAACTGAAAAAGTTTCCATTTAAAGTATGGGCCTGGACCGCCGACTTTGAATCTAGTCACAAACAAACAGTCACTGGCTCAGTGGGCATTGTAGCCCAAATTTAGTCAGGGCCAGATTCTTAATTAATTCTCGAATGACAGCCGGATTTTCTCTGACCCTTCAAAAGTCGGTGAAATCCCAACCTGGTTCTCTCTCCCAGCTAATTTGTCTAGGGTTTTAATCTACTACTCGATCCAAACCCCCAGGTACGCGTTCTCTTTGTCAAATTTTGATTTAGCAGTAAAAGTGGAGTCATGGATATAGACAAGTCAGTAGTTACAATGGAAGCAGAGCAGAGCAATGGTGGTGCCGGAGGCTTATTTGTTCCTAAAAAGGAGAAACTCGAATTTCGGCCTCCTGAAAGAAAATCACTTTTAGGTATTATTTTTTATCCATCCTTCCATCTATATATTTATCTATATTATAAATAGAAAATTAAAAATTTGAGTTGATAAAATTAGGTTTAGATGTACTTGCGATTGCGAAACGAGGAGGATCTGATGCAAATGGAGGAGGATTTAAGGCTCCAAAGGAAAGAGCTACAACTTCTTTTATGGCGTCGATTGATGAAGAGGAAGAGGCTACTGAATCTTCTGGATTAGATGAAGTAGAAAACGATGGTGGAAGTGAGAGTGGTGTACGCAGAAATGTAAATAGGCGATATCGGGAAGCCTCCTCTAGCGAGAGTATGACTTCACTTATCTTCAAGATGTTCTATTTTTTATTTACTTATTTACTGAAATTTCCTGTTTTTTTCTCTTCTAATTGTTTTTGAATTATGCATACCAGAAAGTGCTGTGACTCGAGAGGGATCGCATAGTAACACACATGGAACTCCTCGTTCTAGAGAAAATCTGTCATCAGATGTAAGTTAATCTTGTTGTTGATATTTCGGTGCTCACTACTGCATTTCCAAGAAAGTGATTTTTTTACTTCAGCTTTGGTTGGTGAAATTACAGAACAGCAATGAGAAATAGGACAAAAGTTTTAATCTATTAATAGTGTGATATTTTGTTGATCCTTGTAGAATTTTAACAATGAAACTGCCCTTGAATTCTAATGAGACAAAATCTAACTTCTGAGGTTCATGATGCTAACATCTCTATGTAGAACTGGATATGTTGAACAAACCTACTAAGAAGCTATTGACTTCTTGATTCCATAACATGTAACTTTTGACTCCTTGGTCTGTTTTAGGTGTTTTGATTAAACGGTTCTACTATAAGAATTTGAAGGGATAAGTTTCTGCCATAACAGAATTACTGCTGTTATTTTCACTTCCATGTGCTTACTGGCTCTCTGTAATCAATGTTTTCCCACAAACATAGTTGAGTAGAAATCAGGGGACTAGGGTGGAAGGGGATTATACCTTGATGCCTTGAATTATTGTGCCTTTTTCACTAAACACTTCTTTGGTATTTAGCAATTATTTTTACGAGATTTTGTGGTTTGTAAGAGTACATACTGTATATGGTGTCTAATTTTGCCATGTCTCTTAATTGAAGGATTGTGCTACTTATACCGGGAGCTCCCGGAGTGTTAAGTGTAGGAGTCCTGGGAGTGAGAGAGGTGACCGAGGTAGGGATAGAAAGGGCCTTAAAGATGATGCTAGGGATGAAAGCAGGAGGGGGAGAGACAGGCACAGCAGTGATCGTGAAGAACGGTATCGTGGAAGGGAAGCACGTGGACGGTATGAACAGGAGTATGATGGAGACTATGGAAGAAAACGAAGTCGGTATGAAGGTTCAAGGAGGACACCAGGTATGCAGTTCTTGTTTTTGCTTTTATCCAATGCCTTTCCACTTTACAAACCCACAACAAAAGATAATGAGATTAAACAAAAGACTCTCCAACCCAGTCTCTCCTCAAATATTTCCCTGCCTTACATAAAAACAATAAGGATTTCTTGGAACTCTGTTTTCAAGATCAACATTTTGACATGTTTAAGAATTTCTATATACCAGTTTATGGGATTGTCATCTGTCATGTCTTGGTTATGCGAACTTTAACTATTTATTTCGAAGAATAACAATGTTCCATTATTGATCCATCTCCTTACCCCCTCCCCCATATTCCTCCCCACATAGAAGACTAAGGTGAAAACCCAGAACAAGCATGATTCTGTAGTTTAGAACTGCAGATATTCTTCTGCAACTGTCTTAGGATCCTTTTCTTTTCTTTCCTTCTTTCTTTCTTTCTTTGTAGATACTTCAAGAAGACTGCCATTGGGAATTTGTTCATTCTAATACAAAAATGTTGATCTTGCAGGCAGGTCTGATTGGGATGATGGGAGATGGGAATGGGAAGAAACACCTCGGCAGGATAGTTATAATACTAGCCGACGCCACCACCCTTCCCCATCACCAATGTTTGTTGGTGCCTCACCTGATGCACGATTAGTTTCCCCATGGATGGGTGGCCACACACCTCGCAGTAGTGGTATGTCAAGGGAGTGTAATCTCTTTTGGAATTTTGCTTGTTTTAGATGGTGCTAGAGGTTCTAATTTCTTTCTCTTGTTGACTTCGGGCACATTTCCTATTGTAATACACAGGTTCTGCTGCTTCTCCTTGGGATCACATTTCTCCCTCGCCAGTTCCAATACGTGCTTCTGGATCATCATTTAGGTCTTCCACTTCTAAATATGGTGGGAGGTCCCATCAACTTACTTTTTCCACCACAAGTGCGCCATCATTGGAGGTATTATTAATTAGTTGACACCATACACCTTTTTTTTCCCTTCAATATTTTATATAAAAAGCAGTCACATCTAGCAGATTGTACTGTAAAGACACTATTTTATCTCTCTCACATTGAAGTAGTTTATGGTCATGCTCTGCCTCATATGGTCGCTTGTGTGATTTAACTTGTTGAAGTCATTATTATATTTAACTTTGTTTCTGCAGGATGGTGAAGGAGATAAAACTTATTCATCCGAGGAGCACAATCATGAGATTACTGAAAGTATGCATCAAGAGATGGAATACAATTCTGACCGAGCCTGGTAATTTGTTTTCTGGTATTCATATGAGATTGCAAACACTGCTAGTTATTCATCATTGGTGGCATTGAAATTTGTGGGTTTTTTTATAAGCTTATGAGGATGACTGTGTCATATCGAACTCTTGGAAGAAGATTCAACTGCACAGATCTGAAAATGTCATTTTGTTTCGTTAGTTATGCTTAGTTACCCTTCTTTATCTGCATACTTTCTTAATCCTCCTTGGCTTTACATGTTACACGGACTTTTTAAGTTTTGTTAGCTAAGTTCAACTATGTGACCTTAATTCCTATGCGATAGTTCTGCTAAGGAATGTTGTTTTGATTGCTGATCCTTCTTTTCTCAATGATTTCTTCAAGAATTTGAAATCATAGTATATTCCTTACAATTTTTTTTTCTTCTAAATGGAGTTTCAATATAGGTACGATAGAGAAGAAGGCAATACAATGTTCGATGCTGATAGCTCATCATTCTTCCTTGGGGATAACGCCTCATTCCAGAAAAAGGAGGCAGAGTTGGCCAAAAGACTGGTATGCTTGAAATGCCTAAATACCTTTTCTATTTCCCCCTCTCTTTGTGTGGCAATTTTGTTTTTCTTCTCGAAGCAAGAATGTCAATTGTTTGAGGCTGTTGATCATATCATATATAATGTATGTGATGGATGCAAAATGTTTGTTAACTTTTAATTTATTTCATGTGCCCATTGTAAGGCTCGAATTCACCATATTCTTTTCATGTAGACAATTGGGATTCGGGAAATTTACAAAAATATTAAAACTGCAGGAGCTGCTACGGTTCTGTCAATAGTGAAGTAGTTTTGTCGTGTGTCACAAAGTGATTGGTTAAGAGATGCCAAATTATTTTTGATCCCTTTAAATTTAGAAATGTGTCACTTTGGCTCTTATAGTATAAACAAATCTTTCAAAGTCACCCATATAGTTTTCACAAAAGCTAATGGAATTTTCACTTTTTCCAACTTCTCTTTCACTTTTTAAGATATTTGTGATGTTTCCTTTCAAACTTCTATCCACATAATAATATCTAAAAAAAAATTAAAAACCAAAAAAATACATAACAAATTAAAAAATAGCCTTGATAGATGTGATGATATTTCATTGCAATAGCTATCTTCAAAATTTATCTATATTAACCTTATGTTTCAACAAGCTTCAGTGTAGTCCTTGGAAATATTAGCTAAAGGAGGAAGCTTACCTCCTCATCTTTTCTTTCCAAACTCTTATACATGAAATCACATATAACATTTTTAATGATTTATTCATATGCCAAAATATTTTGAAAGTATGAAACATTACAATACACATAATATCGCCTGTGCAGCCTTTTAGAGCTTCTTTGGTCCCTTACTTTTCTAACTTTTGTTGCTTTGTTTTAAAGCAAAGCAATTAAAATACTAAAAAAAAAATACTAAAAAAGTGTTTGGTAATGATCTTAAAAATTAGATGCTTAACTTTTGAGGCTGGAAGGTGATTTTTATAAGAGCAAGTTAAAGGTATATTAACTTCTACCTTAAAAAGCACGGGAAGTGATGCTTCTTGAGATGGAAGGCTGCTTATTTTATTTAAAATACAAAAATAATCATAAATATTTTAAAATTACAAAAATATCTATATTGCAGTTTACCCTAATATATATAAACTCTACCATGAAGTTTCTTAATTAAATTATTTAGTAGCTTTATTTACTCATAAAAAAACTATGTAATGATCTGCCTCTTCTTTTTTGTTATGTTATTTGTTATATTTTTATGTTTTCCAAAGAGAGAATTCATTTTTTAAGCAATTTAATTTAATTTAAGTTATGTCTTTGACAGTAATTTTAATTTCAAACAGTGCAACAGTAGACTATACTGTTACTTGACAGATACTATTGATTAGACATGCTTTTGTGTTTTCAATCCTTAATAGTCTTATTTACCATAATTTCATGCCTGGAGCAAGACCTAGAAAAGAAATGTGGTACCGCACTATGCTGTTTTCAGTTATTGTAGAAATCTGAAGAGTTATTTTACTGCACAGGTTGTGCTTTTGATAAGTAGTGGTTCTGCTATATAGCATTCCATCATTAGGTAATTGAGTCCATCAATACTTGACAACTGATATATGTTTCAGCTGTTTTTGTTAAATACAGTTGCTTAATCCGCCGCTTCTGTTTTTTTTCAGTATTATGAATGATTTTTTAGTTAATCACACTGCTTCCTAACTGTGGCATCATTAAACAGGTTCGAAGAGATGGAACTAAAATGTCACTTGCTCAAAGCAAAAAGTTATCTCAGCTTAGTGCTGATAATGCCCAATGGGAGGATCGGCAACTTATGAGATCTGGGACAGTTAGAGGTACCGAAGTGCAGACTGAGTTTGATGATGAGGAAGAGCACAAGGTTATTCTTCTTGTACATGGTAAGTAAATGTTATGCTAACAGTCATGCTTAATTAATACGAGAAATAATATACATGATTGTTATTTTCTCGCTAAAATTTTCATCATCCTGTGTTGCTATAGACACAAAGCCTCCTTTCCTGGATGGAAGAGTTGTTTTTACCAAACAAGCGGAGCCAATAATGCCCCTAAAAGATCCCACCTCAGATATGGCCATTATTTCAAGGAAAGGATCTGCTCTGGTCAGAGAAACTCATGAGAAGCAAAGCATGAATAAATCACGTCAGCGGTTTTGGGAGCTTGCCGGCTCAAAACTCGGTGATATTCTTGGTGTAGAGAAAACTGCTGAACAGGTGATAATTTCATATCATAATGATGATATGATTTAAAAAACATTCTTATTCTGAAAATAGGTGGTAATTTACTGTTTGTTTCAATCACAGATTGATGCTGACACTGCAGCTGTTGGCGAGGAAGGTGAAATTGATTTTAAGGAAGATGCAAAATTTGCACAGCATATGAAAAAGGGGGAAGCTGTAAGTGATTTTGCAAAGTCAAAAACTCTATCTGAGCAGCGGCAATATCTACCTATATATTCAGTGCGAGATGAGTTGTTGCAGGTTTGACATTTCTCCATAACCTTAACTTATTTTTACAGACAATAATTGGGCAACCATTTGATTCCTCATCATTCAAGCATTGAAAAGAATGTATATACTGCTTGTTTTGGTCATATTCCCATTTTTCCTTTTATTTTATGGAAAGAGGGGATGGGTTCTTTTTCAGAGGGCTGAGGGAAAGGTTGATCCACTTGGAGAAGCAGATAATGTAATTTAATGATCTGATCACATCTATCAGGGGAAGAACATGGAATGTTTCTGCTAAAATACTTACCATTTCCTTTCCTATTTTTGTTATTGCGGTTTTGTACGACAATGGTGCTTGGACCTTCTTCAGCATGGCATCATGGTTGTGCTTTATGCCCATGAGTTGTAGCTGAATTGCTGTGCTATCCTTCCTATCTCCTAATGGGTTTGGATTTTGAAGCTACTTGTAAAAGAAAAAAAAATTGTAGTGATTGATCATCTTCACTGATTTATTTTTTGTGCATTTTAATAGACCACAATTCACTGTATAATTTCCCTTTCATACTGTTGTTGTGCACTGCACAAAGTACTTGTTTAAAAATTCTGTCTGGCCCTTTTTATCTCATTTATTTTCAACCTGCATTGGGTAGGTCATTCGTGAAAATCAAGTGATAGTTGTTGTTGGAGAGACTGGTTCAGGAAAGACAACTCAACTGACACAGGTTTCTCCTTTATATTTTCCTTCTCTTATCATAGAGTTTTTAATGGTTTGTAAAAATGCATATCTATGCACCTCAGTAACTGGAATCTGACTTGTTTATTTTTTTTATAGTATCTCCATGAAGATGGGTATACAACAAATGGGATAGTTGGTTGCACCCAACCAAGGCGTGTTGCAGCCATGAGTGTTGCAAAAAGAGTTAGCGAAGAGATGGACACTGAATTGGGGGATAAAATAGGTTATGCCATTCGTTTTGAGGATGTGACCGGGCCAAATACAATAATTAAGGTGAGTAACTGGTGAGTTGTTGTAGTAAACATTTTTAATAATGGTTTCTGAAAATGCCACCTGTGATGATTTTTTTTTGTTGTTGCTGAAAGACAATGAATACCGGATTGTGAATTACAAAAGAAAGGAGGAATAATGAATGTTCATGGAAAGTACCTTAGAAGCACCAAGTGTTATTTTGAAAAGAAAGGAAGTAGAAGAAAACCCTGAAAATGATAGAATTCAGCGTCTGGCAATGATGAGAAGAGTTTCCTGAGAAATTTAACTATTTAAGTGTAAAAAAACTATTAAATAGCAGATATATGCACTTGCCTGTACTTTAATTTGTACAAGATTTATAACATTCTAAAATTTTTGCTTTACATTTTGCAGTACATGACTGATGGAGTACTCTTGCGTGAGACACTGAAAGATTCTGACCTTGATAAGTATCGGTATGAGAATTTCTAGATTTCGAGTAACTAGATAATTTTACAAGAAAATTTCAATGTTATGAAAACAAGACTGAATGGTTGGCTGGTTGTTGCAGTGTCATTGTCATGGATGAAGCACATGAGAGATCATTAAGCACTGATGTGTTGTTTGGGATCTTGAAAAAGGTGGTTGCCCAGCGTCGTGACTTCAAACTCATTGTGACATCTGCAACTCTAAATGCTCAAAAATTTTCAAATTTCTTTGGGAGGTAACTTAAGAATGGCTTTTACTAACAAAATGTTCGTTGTATCAAGGTTGTTTTTCTTTTTCCATGTGCTGTTTGAGAACATTATGCATAACTAGAAGCTTCTCAATTCTAAAACTCTTTTAATTTCAGAAAAAATAATCTCCACGTCTTGCATTCATTTGACCAACATAAGTAATTTCTGAATCTGTTGCAGTGTACCTATTTTCCACATCCCTGGGAGAACATTTCCAGTAAATATCTTGTACAGTAAAAGTCCTTGTGAAGATTATGTTGAAGGTGCAGTGAAGCAGGCCATGACTATCCACATTACCAGTCCTCCTGGCGACATTCTCATTTTCATGACTGGCCAAGACGAGATTGAGGCGGCCTGTCATGCTCTTGCAGAGCGCATGGAACAGCTTACCTCCTCCTCCAAGAAAGCAGTGCCTAAACTCTTAATACTACCCATATACTCCCAACTTCCAGCTGATTTACAAGCGAAGATATTCCAAAATGCTGAAGATGGGGCCCGCAAATGCATTGTTGCCACCAACATTGCTGAGACTTCTTTGACTGTGGATGGAATTTTTTATGTCATTGACACGGGTTATGGAAAAATGAAAGTTTACAACCCAAAGATGGGTATGGATGCTCTCCAAGTTTTCCCTGTTAGTCGTGCTGCTGCAGATCAGCGTGCTGGGCGTGCTGGTAGAACTGGTCCGGGCACATGTTATAGGCTTTATACAGAGAGTGCTTACCTAAATGAAATGCTTCCCAGTCCAGTTCCAGAGATCCAGCGGACAAATCTTGGCAATGTGGTTTTGTTGCTCAAGTCACTTAAAATTGAAAATTTGCTGGACTTTGATTTCATGGACCCACCACCACAGGACAACATCCTTAATTCTATGTACCAGTTGTGGGTCTTGGGTGCTCTAAACAATGTTGGTGCCCTTACTGATCTTGGCTGGAAAATGGTGGAGTTCCCATTGGATCCCCCTCTAGCTAAGATGCTCTTGATAGGTGAACAGTTAGAGTGTATAAATGAGGTTTTGACAATTGTGTCGATGCTTTCAGTGCCATCAGTGTTTTTCCGGCCCAAGGATAGAGTGGAGGAGAGTGATGCTGCAAGAGAAAAGTTCTTTGTGCCAGAGTCCGACCACTTGACTCTTCTTAATGTTTACTTGCAGTGGAAAGAGCACCAGTACCGGGGAGATTGGTGTAATGATCATTTTTTGCATGTCAAAGGATTACGAAAGGCTAGAGAGGTTAGATCCCAGCTGCTAGACATTCTCAAGACATTAAAAATCCCGCTAACATCCTGTGGGTATGATTGGGACGTTGTACGGAAAGCCATCTGCTCTGCATATTTCCACAATTCAGCGAGATTAAAGGGTGTCGGGGAGTATGTTAATTGCCGGAACGGAATGCCTTGTCATTTACACCCAAGCAGTGCTCTTTATGGTTTAGGCTACACTCCAGATTATGTAGTTTATCATGAATTGATCTTGACAACAAAGGAGTACATGCAATGCGCCACTGCAGTGGAGCCCCAGTGGTTGGCTGAGCTGGGACCAATGTTTTTCTCTGTGAAAGATTCAGACACATCAATGCTGGAGCACAAGCGAAAGCAGAAAGAAGAGAAAACAGCAATGGAAGAGGAAATGGAGAATTTGAGGAAGGTGCAAGCCGAGACGGACAGAGAAAGTAGGGAGAAGGAAAGGGAGAAGAGGGCAAAGCGGCAGCAACAAGTCTCAATGCCTGGGTTGAAGAAAGGCTCTTCCACATACTTGAGACCGAAGAAGTTCGGTTTGTAAATGTAAATTATTTTGTACTTCTGGTCAACTGTTACCAACTCCTGCCAGAAAATAGGAATGTTATACGAGAGAATTTTGCCCCCCTCAGGTGTAAAAAGAACAACGAAATTAGAGTTGCTGATTGTAAGAGTATACGAGTGCTTGGTAATTGATGTCAAGGTTTACTGACAGCATTTGAATCATTTCATGCGATGTCTTAAAATTGTAACAAATCATGTCATGTTTCTGTCCTGGTTATGCAGATTGGTCGATGGGTATTAGCTACATGGAAATGTGTGCTGTGTAGCAGAAATATCGTGTTGCGAGCCTGTGATGGGCCGAGCCGAAGGCGTGCCTTCATTTAGCTTGGACTGAATATTTTCCAAGAGCCGGGGTCTCCTTCCGAATTAACCTCCTATAATACTAAAAACCTTGGGAAATTAATGATGCTCCACTATTTATAAATATTTATTTTTATTTTCAATTCAGCCTTCTCTTTTTTTCTTCAATTTCTCCTTTTTAAAATTTTATTCTTTTTTCCTCTCACAATTTTATCTTTTTTTTTCTCATGTATTTGGATTTTTTTTACAGTTATTCAGATTATTTTTATATTGTTAAACTAATTAGATCATATCAAAATTATTTGAATACAGTTTAATTTTAAATCCAAGCCAGACCAAGTTAGTTAGGTCATATTAATATAAATTTTCTATAATTTAATTTTAAACCACTGGATAAAAAGTGAGCTCATAAGATTTTTTATTATTTTTATCATTTTATTTCTTTTAATTTTATTCTTGATATTTTTATCGATAAATCAGATTGTTTTTAAACCTATCATGTTAATCAGATCACATTGGAATAATTTTTATACGGTTTAATTTTAAATCTGAATTGGATAAAAAATCAAATCAAAACATTTTCAAGTTAACTCATCAGGATATGTTTATTATCAATATTAAATAATTTTATATAACTTAAATATTTTTACTACGTTTTTTTTTATTGAAATTCCAGCGTAACGTTTATATAGTGCAATTTATTTCCCGTGGTATTTTTTTTTGCCTTTCCCGATACCAGAGATAACTAACTACTTTAAATTGTTATTTTATTTTATTATTCTTATTTTATTTTTAATATAGCAGACCACCTCGCTGGTCATGTTGATCTTTATTAAAATCTCCGGAGTAGGGTATTTTTTAGGTTTCCAATGGCCGTGCACACAAATTTTTTCATATACCCAAATTTTTTCCCCCTATGTACACATGATTTTTCTATGCAAAGTAGATATTATATTTTATTATAAAAACTGTACAATAACCTTCACATAACACAATAGCCAACTCGTAACTAGCCAATAATAACTCTGATTTTTACACCAATAATATAATATATTTAAAAACAAATTCAAAGAAATGCATGTATAAATACATGAAGTCACGAAACAAGCAAGTCAAGGCAAACGGAGGGCATGTAATACGCCACTGCAGTGGAGCCCAATGGTTGGCCAAGTAAGGTGCAAGCCGAGACAAACAGAGAAAGCGAGGGTTAGGGAGGGGAGGGCAGGGGAGCAACAAAAGTTACTGTTGTTTTTTTTCGAGTAAAGCACTCACAATGTCCGAGTGTTTAAATTATTTGATTTTATTAAATATATTGTTGTTTTGTTAGTTGATGATTATACTCTTAAAGCAATACAAAAGTTTAAAGGTTGTTTTCCTTCGAAAATTAGGTTTTTTTAGTTTTAAGGTTTAAATATGTTTTGGTCTGTCTACTTTAATCTTCTTTTTTCTAATTTTAAATTATTTTGTTTCTTTTTTTCTCAATAAAAAAAAATAAAAATTCTAATCTTGTTTTATTTTTATTTTGAAATATAAATGGTATACATGGTATCATTTGAACCTTTTAATTAGAGAGAGATTTAATCCCAACGAACTATTCTAAGAGGGTTCCATTTGATCAAATTTTGAAAGTCAAAGGATATACTACATGTAGATTATCCAAAACTATAATTATAATCACCTTATTAAATTTCAAACTCCCAAGTTTGAAATTATGATGGACTAGTGAAGGTTTTGGGAAAGAAGAAAGCCATCCCTGAGTTAATCAGGGCATGATTACTCAATTAATCTGAAGTCCATGTCTCCCTACCAGAACCAGCCCAAATAAGAAAAATCGCTACAAGCCAGCGCAGAGCTCACACCGAAATACCTTCTGTTGCTTGTGAGGGAGGGAGGCAAGTAGCCCATAGAGAAAGCCCAAAGCGACATTTCTACCAGATTCAAATGCTTTTTAACCCATTCATGCCGCCAGCAGCACAAAACAGAGGATTGATGAAAGGAACTTGATCCTCATTTTTATCCTATCATTAGGCACTCCAGAGGTATATTTCTAGATTGACCGCATACACGTTGAATGTAACATTATTTCAGAGATGCATGTCCAAATTTCACATGAGAAGAAGAGCCAAAAAGACAAAACAAAAACCAAATCACTTATCAAATTCGTAACTACACTTTCATAGAAGCTTGAAGCATTCGCTAAAATTGTAGCGTCAGCTAATGCAGTAAACCTCTCGCGGTATTTCTTTAATTATGTGCTGCCACCAACGCCATGTGCTCGATAAGGTCCAGCACTCGGTTGCTGTAAAAAAGAGCAATCCAGGTTGTCATTCATCATTACTGTAAAACCAACCACAATTTACATCCAGTAAATACATCCAGTAAAAGAAAGATGCTATACCTGTAACCCCACTCGTTGTCGTACCAAGAAACAAGCTTCATGAAGGAAGTACTCAATCCTATACCAGCTTTGGCATCAAATATGCTTGACCTGGAATGAAACCAGTGCGTTAGAACACAGAAGGAAATTTGGTTAATTAGCTAAGAAGTTTGTCTTACCTCATTATAGTTCACATTCAGCAGTTATGTTTTTAGTTTTTAAATCATAGACATGTGACTAGCATGAAACTTCTAATATTTGAAGGACTAAGACTGTATGAGGTAGTTGAAGAGGTTTTTCTTCAGACCCTCCAATATCCATGCAATTGTATTCCAGCTTCAATCTCATCTAATACTACGTTCTGCTCTTTATTTGATTTCATTTCATCTTTCCTTAAATCAGATCAGCGCCACTGGAAGATCAGATAAAAGATAGAAAAGGCACAGGTCGTGGAAAGCCAGAGTAGGCAATTATAGGCCAAAAAGTAGCAGCACAGTAGGGTGTCAATTAACATGATATCTGAAGTTTTCCAGGATACATGAGCGTGGCATTATAAAATTTGTTGAAAAGTGCAATCAATAGAAATCATAAACCAAGCATTCTTAACAAATGATTAAAACAGCAACGATATTTTCAAACAGAAATGAGTTGGCCAGAGGAACTTGACACTGCTAGGATCAGAAAAGAAACCCTACCTATTAATGATATCAATAGTTGTTCAAAATGAAGCAACCCAGCACGCACGCACACACACGCAGAGGGACAACTAAAGGAAGGGAGATTTACCTTGAGTCACCAAGAAAATCACTGGAGACAACATCATCGTCAGTATACCCAAGAATGCCCTTAAGTGGGCCCTCCGATGCGTACCTGGATTTGAAAATCACAATTTTAACTCAGTTGTTGCCACTAAACTATAACCAGCAAACTATCAAAGCCCTCCATTCTGGCCCAACCCCAAACCAAAATTCAGAAAAATATGTGAAGATAAAAACTAGCAGATTTACTTAATAGCTGCCTTGACATCTTCATATGATGCACTCTTCTCAAGTCGACAAGTTAAGTCCACGACAGAAACATTAGGTGTTGGGACACGGAAGGCCATTCCAGTAAGTTTTCCGTTAAGTTCTGGAAGAACTTTTCCAACAGCCTACAATACCAAAAAACATGTTTATATGCCTTTTTGCCAAACAACTTAAGTTGGACAAAATCTCAAGTTTGTATATTCAATTCCATACCTTTGCAGCGCCAGTGGAACTGGGAATGATATTTTGTGCTGCTCCTCGGCCACCACGCCAATCCTTCCTTGATGGACCATCTACAGTCTTTTGAGTTGCTGGAAAAAAAAATTCGTTACACACCTATGCAAGACAATGTGCTGAACAAAAACCCCATGAATGCAGGAATATGCATGGGAGACAGACCTGTGGTTGCATGGACAGTTGTCATTAAACCTTCAATGATACCAAATTCCTCATGAACAACCTGAGAAATGAATTTACAAGAAATTAAGGGATGTTAAAGAGGTAAAGGAGTTGCTTATATATTTACAAGCAAAAAGAAATAAAAATTGCACAAACTGATTGGATCTGCAAGAGTATCGTGTAAAGAAATACAGGGGAAAAACTGCAAGTGAGGTTTTCCCAACAAGTGACCGGTAGAACAGAAAAGGAGTAATAAACCTTGAAACTTCAAAATGAGATCAGACCTTAGCAAGAGGAGCAAGGCAATTGGTAGTGCAACTTGCATTGGAAACAATGTCCATGTTTGGCTTGTATGTCTTCTCATTTACTCCAACTACAAACATCGGAGCATCAGCTGAGGGAGCTGATATGACCACTTTCTTCGCACCACCCTGCAGAGCAATGTCACAAAGAGCTCAATTTGTCGTGCATGGATCTTGATATCAGAGAGACAGAGAGAGCAGAGACTAGGAGAAATTAAGGGCAATAACAGTTAATACCAACCTTCATGTGAGCTGCAGCCTTCTCAACTGTAGTGAAAATACCAGATGATTCAACCACATACTCGGCCCCAAAATCACCCCAAGGGATCTCTGTGGGATCCCTGGATATATGAGTTTAAACGTTAGATCAAAGTGCTAATATTGCAATAAAACCTCTATCGAGATTCATGTTGACAATTGATTCAAGATGCTAAGAAATAAGTTACAGTAAGCCAACACATATTTCAGGTCCTGTACAGATATGAGCGCAAAAATAAATCCCCAGAAGCAGTACCTTTTGCTTGTAATTTTGATTTGCTTCCCATTGATTTCCAAGTTGGAATCATCTAAGACCTTGATGGTTCCACTGAAAACGCCATGAGTAGAATCATATTTAAACATGTAAGCCTGGATATGTGAAGGGCAAAAAAGCAAGTTAATTATAAACAATTTTTTTGGCAAATTAAGGAAGCTTCCAGTAAAAAAGATTTTCCCCTGCACCCCCGCCCCCCCTTTTTCCCAAAACACACCATTTTCCACGTTATTAAATAGCTATAGCTAAATTAATATACAGCAAAAGGCTTGCCTCTTTTAATTCATATTCAAATTGTTCAAGTATTCATGCAATACGAGGATACACTAGATCCTATACATCTATATGATCAATTATATCATAAATTTCTATTCAGTTTTAATGATCTGGCAGCTAATTCTAAGACTTGGGAACCACAAGACCAGGACAATGCTATGGCATCCAAGTTACAAAAGCCAACACGCCATAGCCCTCTACATAACCAATTGCCATGCAAAAAACGCCTGCTGAAATGGAACAACAGTATGATTTCATAGATGTTGATATAATAAAAGCAATATCATCAGAGCATGAGAAAAGAGATCTTGTGAAGTTATCTATATGGTGTTGGTGGCTTTTCAACCATGCTGCAGAGCCAATTAGATTGACTCCAGGATCATGAAAAGGAACTCATGCATCTAAAAATGCATGAGGTGTTGAGAGAGTTTGTATTTTGTGAATGAAAATGGAAATGAAAGGCACCAGCAAAACATTTGCATGAGCAATATGCTAGCTCCTGATTCCATGCATCTATGTGAAGATCACCAAAAAAAATCAGATCTTGATCCATGCTGCTTGAAAAACATAAAAGGAATTACAAATCAAACACCACCTTCTATTTCCAAAATGACTTGCAACATCATGTACCAACTCCATAAGCATTCCACGAACTATAAGACTTCCCCCCAGTTTTTCTTTCAGGGAAATGAACTACTGGACATAATTTGACAAGTTCAAACAAATTTGCAGTAATAATATCATTGATTTTCATTAAACATCTGAAAGACAACAATACTTGTGATTGGATGTTAGTACCATACTTGTGAATGGATATTGGTTTAGAACAGGTGAAAGGATATATTTTTACACCACATTCTAAACACGGAGGAAAAAAATCAAGTGAAGCCCCACTTAAGTGGTTTCAAGAAAATTACTTTGTTTCCAATAACAGCACTGGTCTAATACTATAATTCAATGGATATCAATGCAGTAATTGTGAAAGCAAATATTTTTACACCACATTCTAAACACAGTGGAGAAAATCAAGCAAGTGATTTCAAGAAAATCACTCTGTTTCCAATAACAGTACTGGTCTAATAACATAGTTCAATGACACACTAAGCCATCATACACATGCCGATGAAAGTAAAAACAATCCAGGTAAGAATTAAGGCTTCTTTGGTCTTCATTTTTCCTTTGCTAACAAGGTGCCAGGATCTCGAGGCTCTCTGAGTACCTGACTAACCCCTAAACATGTGCAGTGCAATAGTCCAGAGATACCAAACAATTTTTGGGATAAATACCAGGGATGGCCAATAAAAGGGTTCACGGTGGGGTTCACCCAGGCCTGCTCTTATGACATAACAAAAGCGGCTAACATGAAAAACAAAAGCAGCCACAAAAATGAATCACACAAAAGAAGCTGAGGAGTAAACGTTGTCCATCCAACCATATCTTCAAAACTTGACTTACAATAAAGAAATCTAATCATGAATCCTTTACCATGTAGTTAGCATCAATGAAAGGATCGTTCACTGCCACCACATCAATATCATCCCTGAAAGTTGCTACTCGCAAAACCAATCTACCAATACGACCAAAACCTGTACCATTGTAGACTTCTATTAGTATTTGAGAATTTTTGTTTATGTTCCAAAGAATGTCTGTTACACTTCAAGATATATTGTCATCCATGTAGCATCCAACAATAAATAAGCAAAAAAGAGCAAAAATAAAATTTAATCATGAGAAAACATACCATTGATTCCAATCTTCGTCTTTCCATCAGCCCGCGATTCTATTTAAAATAAAAACAATTGAAACCAGTATATCAGTAAATACACCTCCCTAGTCCGTCCTGCCCATTCAAAAATAAGAGAACACTGAATACAAAACAGTGGCTTCTCACTTAAAACTGTGGGAGGCATTTCGGTAGCTGTGGCCTTGATGGGTTGGATGCTCCTTCCACTGCATGTCCTGAGTAGTTCAAAATGTTTCAGAATTAGTTTAAAGAAAAGGCATGCTGGTGCCCATGTACCTATATATATATGTGTGGAGATTTTAATATCAAATTCTTCAGCACTCAACTGTAAGGAAGATGACCCTGTTGGAATTGAAGTGCCAGAAATGCTCTTCAAAGAGTTAAAACTAACGCTAGACACCTGAGATTACAAGGAGAATAGGAAAGATTAAAACTACAAATGGCCAAAGTTACATACATCTCTAAGTAGTAACTGGCACTTCACACCACTCATCAGCTATAGACAGACACATTGTCAAAAGCTTAGTCTATATATGAACATTAATGCATTCTTTATAACGATTAGAAATTATTAAAACTAAATAAACTCAAAATATAAGAGCTATAAGCTAAAGAAGCACAGGGTTTAATAATAATTGATGATAATACCGATCTGATATCACCTCTCTTTTTTTTATGAACAGTTTGTTTTAAAACAAGCTTCTGTTTCATTTTCCTCAGTTTTCTCGCCAACCAAACAGATATAAGTAACTCAAAACCAGTATAACTGAAATCAGATAAATAAAAAAGAATCATGCATACACTACTATCTATCTTATATCTCTCGTTATTTGCAGATTTAACTTCCAAGTCAGGCAATTTCCATATTTATTTTATTTTTTCATGAATAACAATTTCAATATCTAGTTTTCACACTACTTTTTTTTCAATATCTAGTTTTCACACTACTTTTTTTTTCTCTCAACAACCAAAGACCCAAATCAAGCTCAAACAAAGTGCGAGTAACGGACTTTCAAAAAGAAAGAGTTGATAGGAGAAAAAAGAGCAGATACCTTGAATCGATCGGACGGTGAAGGAGAGAAGTCTGAGCGGGAAGCTTCAACAAGAGGAGCGGCGGGCGTAGATCTGAGAAGACAAGAGAAAGCCATTTGTACTGAGTGCAACACCAAGCTCTTTCGCTCAAGAACCCTACTACTAAACCAAGGCTTGGTTTGCGGCTTTTGAGAGGGAGCAGAAGGCGAGGAAAATGAAAGAACCAAAAAAAAAAAGGTAGTTGTTGGTGGCGTTTGATCGTATTTTAAAAGCAAAATCGAAAGTGTATTTAACAGAAAGAGAAGGAAATTTTAAGCGGAGTTTCTTATGAGGGACGTCCTTAGCTCACTTTTTTATTTTTTGTGTATCTCTCTCTCTCTCTCTCTCTCTCTCTCCAAAAAAGCAAACTATCAGCGGGTGAGTTGTGTTAATGTACGAGCAGGCACATTGTTTCTGGTGTGAGCTCTCTTGTTCTCCGGATTTTATATTCGGTTGGTTAAATGGAAAAAAAGTGGGTCAAAGGTTTTTAAGTGAAACTTATTTAAAATGTATTTTTGAGATTTTTTAAAATAATTATTTTATTATTTTTATGTATCGATGTTAAAATTAAATTTTAAAAAATAAAAAATTATTATTTTAATATATTTCCAACTAAAAAAATAATTTAAATATATACTAAAAAATTAAAGAGCGTAAGCATGACCATGGCGAGTGTTTATTTTATTTATTCA
The DNA here is from genome assembly GCF_951802175.1 of Populus nigra. Classification (NCBI taxonomy): domain Eukaryota; kingdom Viridiplantae; phylum Streptophyta; class Magnoliopsida; order Malpighiales; family Salicaceae; genus Populus; species Populus nigra. The sequence continues at coordinate 5,401,191 of NC_084857.1, forward strand.
TTGTTTTTTTTAACAAAATAAGATATTCGAAGAGCATATTTTATCCAACTAGAAATTTATTTTCAGTCATGGTTGCTCATTGCCCTTGCCCCTTGGTATTCTTCACGATAGACATGTAAAACTAGAAAAAACAGAGCTCGACACAAATTCCGTGAAACTGTTTGTACGGAGACAGTGCTAGAACAACTATCATTAGGGGATTGCAACTGTGTGAAACACGGAGGCGAGTTTGTCGTGTACTTTCGGAGCTGAGAAACCCTGGCCAGGTCCTCGAAAGCCACGTCAGCCAGTCTGGGCCAGTTTTTTTCTTTTCTGTTTCTTTTCCTGTTTTAAAATCTAATTTTTTAATACATATTAAAACATAAAATATTTAAAAATAAACACAGAGAGGGAAGGAGCAATAGTTTTTAAAAAATATTTTTGAAATTGTGTTAAAATACTTAAATCATTTCCTACTTGATTAATTGAAATTCTATATCTCGGTATTGTATATATTTTTTTCTTTTAACTGGGATAATTAGGTAAATATCAGCAATTATTTGAAAGAGGATGTTGAGCGACTTTAATTCACTTTCGCCCCTTTAATTCAATATTGGTATGCATGAACTATGAAGGGCGAGAGCATTTTCTCGTTGAAAAACAATAAAAAAGAATCAAGCTGTCGGCAGGATGTAGAAGGAGGCCACAAACACTTGCCTCTTGGTGATATTTCAACCCAGTAGACCCCAGCGTGTCAACCCTCCAAAGGATTATATCGCCATTGAGAGATGTTCTGTTGACATGTCTAGGGATCCATATGGACTCCCAATGCTATTTTTAGATTTTTTAAAATATTTTTTATTTTTAAATATATTATAATAATATTTTTTATTTAAAAAAATTAATTTTTATATCAATACATCAAAAAAAATATAAAAATAATTTATAGTAAAAAAATATTAAATTATTTTTAAAACATAAAAATAAACAGGTTTTAAAATGGAGAGTGAGATGTAAGGGTGTTTGGGATAGAGATATAATTGATTTTTTAAAATAAAACTCACATAAAAAACATTTTTTTATTTTTATAAAATGTAATTTATACTTTAAAAAAAATATATTTTTTTAAAAAATCAACCACACCCGAGCACACACTATCACCTTTGTCATTGTATTACCCGCCGCCATCACCAGAGGTAAATGCACTTCAAGTTTAAACTTTGCAGATTATAAACATGGTAAAATGTTTTAGATATTAAGTAATTTCTATCTAATTTATTGGGCATACATAGTTTTCTGGAGAAAAAAACACAAAAATTATTTTAAGTAAAATTAGGTTTTTATACCAATTAAAAATAGTATTTGGCATACAAACATGATTTTCACGTGAATATGTGTATCACTGACAAATACTAACCTTGATTCGGATGAAATCTAACATATTTTGTATCTCCAATTTTCTTTAAAATCTATATGAATTAAACAAATCAGAGACAGGCATCCCTTGTGCCTTGACTAATTCAGGACCCAGCACATTTTATCTTTATAAATATTAATGAATGATAATCACCATCTACTCATTCCAATATTCCACTGTATCTTTGATTTAGGGATGATTGAAAGTATAGTAATAATTGTATTTTTAAATGTTTTTTTATTAGAAATGTGTTAATAATTTTTTTAAAAAATTATTTTTAACATTAACATATCAAAATGATCCGAAAATATAAACAAATACTTTTAAATAAAAAAATAAAATTTAACCAATCTTTATTTGAATTGCAATCCCGAACAGACACTTGAATTAAAAGTGATGCTATTGAATAAAAACTAGCTGTAAATATGTTAGAGAACGAATACTTAAATTAAAAGTGATGCTATTTGATAAAAAAAACTAGTTATAAATATGTTAGAAAAGGGTGTGAAATGTTTTTTATTTATATACTTTGCAATTTGCTAGAAAAAGTTTTATTAAATTGGTTAGGAATTTGACGAGGACATTCCGTGGAGGAAGAAGAAACATGTTGAGATGAAAAAATAATTGCATAGTCGAAGTGGTTAGTTTGAAGTCGTTGCTTCTAAAAAAGGTTCGAAGTTGTTTATAAGAAACTATTTTTTTCTATATTAGTATCAATCAAGTAGTTTAAGTTGTTAGGTGAGGTCTCAGGATATGATTTATATTATTCTCTAACATCCCTTTTAAGTAAAAGTTTTTTTAGGCTTGAAACTTGCACATATTTATATTACATTGTACTTAATTTTTATCAAATAAATAGAGGATAGTGAGATTTGAATTCATGACTACTTGGTCATCAAGGCTTTGATTCTGATACTATATCAAAAAATCATCTCAACTCAATAATTTAAACTATTAGGTAAGTTCTTAAAATATGATTTATATTATTCTACACCGGTCCTGAATTGAATTGATGATTGGATTGAAAATATATAGCAATATATACGAGAAAACATTCCTTATTAATGGAAGAACATGAGTTCGTGTCAAAGAAATTTTTGTTCGAAAAACGGCAGTTGAGCTAAAAAAATTTCGTAACTACTTTGCAGTAAAAAAACATTGTAAGCGTCTAATCAGTTGGCTTCACATTTTAATAATGCTAAGTTGCACGGTGTAAGATGTTTCTTAAAAACTAATGCCACATATAAATCCTGAAGGGGCTGGTTTCAATTAAATAAAAATAAAAATAAACAATCTTTTTAGGGACTCACTAAATTTAAAGATTTTTTGAACTCAGAGGAAGAAAGGATGGATTCTGCGTAAAATCCCTGGGAAGAAGAAAGGAAGAATAATACAGTATTGTTCATTGATGCAATTTATTTACAATATGAGTTTTTCATTATAAAACCATTCATATACTATATACTGTACGAACAATATAGTTTTTTTCTAAAAATATCAGAAAAATATTTCAACACATTAGAAATTCATAGCAAGAACGATTTTAAACGTTTGTTCTCTTCCATCTCATATATTGATTTGTTGAGTGATTCTGGGAATTTAACCATAGAATAAACATAAAACTCATTCTTAAAAATCAAGGACGGACCAGTGTAGGATCGTGTCGTTTAAATAAACGGATTTAATTCAGTGAAATTTCTTGACATTAGAAATCACACCGTAACTTTTAAAGGTATAAAGATCAAAATGTGAAGTTATTACGTAAAAACTCTGGGCTGCTCGTCTCCCTATCTCTTCTAGGATCCGGCCGCCGGCGCGTGGCGGGAGAGAGTAACCCATGTTTGCTCCTTGGTGGACGATACTGCAAACACCCGGTTAAACCACTTTAAACTGACTGGAAGACATGGTAAAAATTACTCCCAGCATATACTGTTATTACCTGTTACCACTTCTCTTCCCTTATAAATACATTAAGAGACTATTCGAGATTCCGACGCAACTTGTATTTCAAGATTTTTTAATTTTTTAATTTAAAATTATTTTTTATTGATATATTAATATAAAAAATATTTTTTAAATAATAATAATAATAAAATATTTTTTTAATATATTTATAAATAAAAATTACTTTAATTTTTTTTTGACACATTTGGCAAATCAAATCCAATTTGACTTTTTCTAAGGTGCAATAATGATTGCGTTGATTTGGACAATTCATGTCTACATGCACATGATCACCTCACCAGTCTAAAATTGCACGGCCACGGCTGTATTTAACATTCTACATCTACTAATTAATGAATAAGTTTATTCATGCTAAAGTGCAAGGACTTTGTCGCCTTGCCACTTGACAACAATGGCAAGGCATCACGTGCTGAATATAGTGGGTTTTTCTAAAATTTATGTCGAGGGTACACAAATGTCAATGGAGGAATAAACTCAACATCTACAAACCAAATGCTTTGATCTTATAATGAAAATATAATTTATATTAAATGTTTTGTGTTGGGAAAAAAAGTTCTGTTTGATTTTCACGGATGACTATATTTAGGAACCTGACAGAATGTACCGCATGATGTGCTTGATGTCGTTTGATTCGAAGTGGGGACGGACAAGTCTAAAATAGAATCCGCGAAGATAATAGTGTAATTGTGATTGTTTTTTATTTAAAAATATATTACAATAATATATTTTTTATTTTTTAAAAATTATTTTAATATTAAATTATTAAAATAATATAAAAACATTAAAAAAAATTAATTTAAAATAAATAAATAAATAAAATTTTTTAAAATATAAAAATATGATTGTCGCTTTTCCTCTTTCCATTTCCACGGGAGAGGGTGGGTCTGTCTGTCTGCACGTGGGTAGCTGGGAGCAAATCCTATTCCTTTCAACACGTGGTCCTCCAGAAAAAAACACAACGAAGATCTACCTACCCTCTCTCTTTAATTTGAGTCTTCTACTGTCACACGGGTCATTAAACTTGAAAGTGTATATAGTATTTTGTGTTTTTTAAAAATTAAAATTTATTTATTTATTTTAGTTTTAAATTAATATTTATTTTATATTTTTAGATGATTTTAATATACTGATATTAAAAATAATTTTTTAAAAATAAAAAAATATTTATTAATATATTTATGAAAAAATATTTTTTAAAAAAACTATTATTACATTTCTAAATCCTGAATCAATCGAGGTCCCTGATGCTTCTTGTCGATGTTAAAAGAAAAAAACGATAAAAAGCCTGTTGGTGCTCCTCGTACTGAAGCTCAAAAGTTTTCAGGGTCAGGCCCAGTAAAAAAGCCCAGAATTGGATCGCCACCGCCTTAACGTGACTGTCATCGTTTACATTAGAGAAGGAAATGAGGAATATGTCCGGTGTTTCATGAATATCTATTATTTTATATTTTATTTATTTAAATTTGTATATATTCATTGATGATTGTATATTAAAATTAACATGAATTTTATATTAATTCTTACATATTATTTTTATTTACCTAAAAATATCAAACATTAAATTTAAGATGAAATACGATAAGTTGTTAATTGTAAATAAATAAGAAATATCTCTGGTATTTAAAGAATATCGATCAATTTTATTTTTTTTATTTAAATTTACATGTATTGATTGATAATAATATATTAAAATTAATTTGAATTCTATTTTGATTTCTTTGTATTGTTTTTCTTAACCTAGAAATACAAACTGATCAAATTTAAGAGAAATTTCTATACGAAATATTATACCTGATTTCTAAAAAAAAACAGAAGAAGGAGAAGGAGAAACTAGCCCAGGGAAAAAAAAGTGTTTCATGCGAGGCTGTGATTACTAAAGAGTCAAAGACTTGCTAATTTTTTTTGGTTCGATGGAAAATCTAATGGGAATTAGTCTCCACCGTAAGATACAGTGATACACCTTCACAGGTTTCTAAACCCCTATTCTGCTTCTTTCAGGATTTAAACCTGAAAACTTTATGAAAATCTCATGCCCTTTAACTGCTATATAATTCACTAGATTATCGAGATGTGCTGTGTTGTTCAGTGAATTAATTTTTTAATGAAAAACAATTCATATTAACTTAGATTAGTATATTAAACCAACTATTCAAGTTATAAAACTGAGTTAACTTTATAAAAAAATAAAAAAATTTATTTTCAATAAATTCAATGTTGAAGTTTGAAATTAAAAAAAATAAGTTAAATCAATGAAATCCGGATAATTTCATAAAAAACAAATTGAAAAAAATTACAAAACTCAATTCCAAGATAATCTAATACTGAATAATAAAATTAAAAATAAAAACCGAATGAAAAAGAAGAAGAAGAAGATCGTGTTGTGGGGGGGGTGAAATAAAAAAAATCAATTAAAAAATAAATTGAGCTAGACTGGTTAACCTGCTAGACCTATTATTTAAGTCATGAGATATTAGAGTAACTTTATAGAAAGCTGGTAAAAAAAGAGACTAATTAAAAAAAAATATTACATTAAAAAAATAACCAAAAAGTGTCAACCTATCAAAATTATGATACTAGAACAATCTTATAGAAAAATTTATCTTAACAGAGCTTAATTTTCAACCAACTTAGTGATAGATGGTGAAATTTTAAAAAACTTATAAAAAAACTAAATTAACTTAAGTTAACATGTTAAACCCATGATTTATGTTATAAGATCGAGATAAATTATAAAAAGTAATAAAAACAATACAAAGCCTCACTTTTAATAAATTTAATGCTGAAAAATAAAACTGAAAAAAATAAATCCAAGAGACATTTATGTAATATAATAAAAAAATAAAAAAATCAAAACACCCTTATTAACAATTTAATATTAAAAAATAAAATTAAAAAGAAAAGATTGGTATGAAAATGAAAAAAAAATATTTCAATAAATAATAATTTATGAGTATAGCTAAAGTGATTTTACTATACCCTTTTGATGTTAATAATTAATGTAACAACAACAACAATAATCTATGTTGTGATTATAAAATATTTATATTCATAAGAAAAAGAGTATTTTCACTTGATAGACTGTAAAGAATGGTAACGCTTTTTCATTTTTCTTCTCTTAATTCTCCTTCAAATCAAAGAAACTTTACACATGTTTATTCGTTCATGACTCCTACCAGGTTTCATTTTACATGAACCAGCGCATAATGGCCATATTTTTTTTTTTTGCAAAATAACGCATGTTTTCTTGAATTTAATTATTGAAATTAATAAATTATAATAAACATACCACGTCGGAGATACTCTTTAAAACTGCAAAAGAAATTAATATCACGCAAGCAATAATTGTTTTTTCAACAATAAGGAGTACTATGGATAATTTATGTGAACCCCACACAATTAAATGCCAAGTGTCAATCACACGCAGAGAGAGAGAAAACAAGGTGGCTATTGCCAAGTGTCCTTCTCTCAAGAATCACCTCCTCTGCAAGCAACGAAACACAACACCAATTATCTGGCCACCCAAGAGGAAAAAAAAAAAAAAAAAACGTCCAACACACACAGAGACACAAAAACGAGAGGGTGACAGAGAAGGCTATATATATCCAGGGATGGATAAATTCCCGTCAACAATGGTCCACCCACAGTCTTTACATACCCTCTTTTGATCTTCTCTCTTCTTTTCTGTTTTTTCGCCGTTCCCTTTTACTTTCCGTTCCAAAACAAAAACAAAGGGAAAAGAAATTAACATCTCCAGGTAGATTTCCTTTCCATTCTCTTTGTTTTTCCCGAACACAAGAGAAAGGGGGCCTCTGACTTTGAGCCAGCTTGTACGTATAATTAATATTTGTCTCTCTCCCTCCATTGTGATCTCATCGTGAATGATGGATACAAGGGCGTGTTTCATTATCTGGGTTCTTGTCTTTCTGTCATTCTCATTTCGTAATCTTGAATTTTTTTTCCCTTCTCTCTTCGCCTGTCATTATATATATCTGGGATCCGAGATTTTGCTAATTTTTTTTATTCATATTATGTGGAATTTTGAAAGTTGTTATATGGAATTTAAGAATACATAATTTGCATTGGGGTGCTGTTTTAATCTATTATAAATGTAAATGGCTATAACTTTACTGGCTAATTGCAACGAATTGTTAGATAGTTGCAGGAAATGTAAGGGGACCGTTTTGTTTTGAATGACATTAGGAAAAAAAGAAAAGAAAGGGAAATGGAACAATCCCAAATAAATGGAAATGCACTTCCACTTAATGCACCTCAATTCTTTTCATCACGTACATGCAATGCAACATTGTCTTGGTTGTTAGTTTATGTTTGATTTCAAAGATGAGGATTCGTTGTTTCTTCTCCTCGTGAGCCATTAGGCCTTAAATATTCTATTTGAGATTTCGTTTGGCGACATCTGTGGTCGTTAGGTCTTTGAATAGTTGATATATCTAGTGAAAAAACATTATTTTTTTGCCAATTTGGTTTGGGAATTGCCCAAGTAGACTTTTTTTTTCTTAAAAAATTTTCCCTGGCCTGTCCAAATTTCTTGCCTATTTAAAATGTGAAAAGAATGCTAAATACACATATGACTACTACTTGCTGTCAAGCATGCATATCATAATGTTGGGGCACTGGATGGCTATTTCTTCCCCCAGCATTTTCTGTTCAAACATTTCACTGTACTGGAACTTCATCTATTTTTCTTTGTTGAATTAGCTTTCAAATGCCAGATAAACGTTTGGTTACATTCAAAAAGAATAGATTGATGAACTGAATGCTAGACTCACATGGTATTGATATTGCCTTCACTGATGCGTATTAGTTATTTTTATGCTACTGGTATCGGAATTCTACAAGCCTTATCGCATGTCAAGTTCTCCAATCAATTTTCGTTTCTCCATTTCTGGGGTGAGGTGTTTCTAATGTTTATGGCATTTCTAGATACCTTAAAAATTAAGTTGTAACCTGCTTCTTAGATCTTGTTCTGTTAAGTGGAGCTTTGTTTTGAGGTCATGCTACGATGTTATACTTGTATGTCCTGCAAGCGTGAAAATCAAGTCTGCCAGAAATAATCTAACAACAGCAGAATTACAAACCTTTTCTTGTTATTTACATGTGTTCCTTCCTCTTCGGAAGCTCCAGCTTCCGCACAGCAGCTATTGCCTTTTACATAGAGAATTTTTCAAATTCGTCAACATATATAGTTTCTTTTGATGTAATAATTGCACCTTGAAATTCTCTTTGTTGATAGATGCCATCTTAGCACAAAGGCTCCAGGATGGCCACCAGCTTTGATTATTGGAATGACTGCGTTGATGTCCAGGACATGGAAGCAATGTGGCAGGAACCTGAAGTTAGCACTGAATGGTTAGATGCTGGAGAGACTAAAGGAAATAAAGTTCACCTTTCACGGGATCCCGATGGAGAGCCTTATTTGACGCAGACTGAGATGAAGGTAAAACAATCCTTCATCTACTTCAAAGACAACTGTAGATGCTTTGTATTGTATTCATCAAATTGACACGTATAAAATTATGCAATCCACTTGATAATGAAGTAATCAATTCAAGCAGTACCATAATGATAATTTCCTTTCATCTTTTTAAATCTTGGGGAGCTTGAAACATAGTTGCCTATTCGTTTGTGCTGCTAATTTTACCTGTTGCCTTTCTTGCCTTTTACTTCTCAAAAATTTGAAGCATACAAGTTTGGATTTGATGGGTTCTTAGATGCAAGCCATATGCTCTTGATCTTGTTATCTAATCGTACCTTGCATTATTTTGTATTCCTTCAGGCTGTAGCTGATATCATTGTCCGAAGACATTTTGATTCACAGATACAGCAGGTATGCCCTCATCAACTACTTCTTTTAACTCTTATTGCTCAGAAAGAGGCTAAAGGCGGGTAATGGTTACCGATATACTGACCGAAACAACTTATAAATCCGCTAATTGGCAAAAGTCTTCACGAAAAGCATCAAATTGGGACCCAGCTCGTTGGTCTGAGACACAGAGAAGCCAGCTATCCTGAATTACATTATGCAAATGGACTTACCTCAAAACTCAACTTCTTGTAAATAGTAACCGAAGAGAAGTGTCCTGACCTTCACACTCTTTTTACGCCATGCCTGCATCACTTTTATAGCTTGTAGCATAGTAAAGAAAGCAAATAGCTTCTACACAAAGCTACTGACACATGGACATGACTTGGTCATATATCAACCTGGGTGTTAAGATTGGTTGGTTCAATTGAAAAAGCCATCATTGATATCTATTTTCTGTTCTATTCCAATCATCCTTAAAATATGTTGTCAATGGACCAAATGTTGAGTGAATAATATTTTCTGTTTCAATTGCTGCAAATTCAGTTAACCTTTTGTTTCTTCTTGTCGCTTTTCCTGGGATAGAAACGCAGAAACCAACACCTTAGTTATCCGCCTACTGCTTTCTGAATTGTTCTTGAACAAACTTTTGGTTCCGGGAAGAATTGTGTGACCTCGTAACTACACTTTAGCAGCGTTAATGAGTAATTAAGATTTAAGAAGCTAACTGCTCGGTTCTATTTTGCATCCATTCCTCGTGTCTGCAGGATATGATATGTGCTGTAGCTGAACTTGCAAGTGATAGACAGCCCCTCTCTACACGGTGGTATGATAAGAAAACTAAGGAGACAGCCCTGGGGATCATGCAGATTTTACCAAAAACAGCAGAGTGGCTGGTCAGGTACCAAATACATGTTCTGATTTTTTCGAGCTCCTTATTAACCATCTCCTTTTCTGCTGGTTTTATTTTGGCTTGCTGAAGTTATAACTGCATCGTGCTGCAGGGAATTGGGTTATCAGGCATATGAAGTAGAAGGGAATCCAGATATTCTATATCGACCTTTTGTTAGCGTCTATTTTGGTGCTGCTTATATTAAATGGTTATCGAAATTCGAAGAAGAGTAAGTTATCGACCAGAGACACCATTGGCTCAATTGATTATTCCTGCTGTTTTTGGCTCTATCCATATTTATTTGTATTGAAGCAAACGTTGTATTGTGATTGACAAAGCTTCTATTTTGAGTTTTATTAATTTAGGAATTTAACTTTTAAGGTCTTTTGCAGAGAAAGAAGTGAAGAGTTCGTAGTTAGGGCATATAATGGTGGTACTAAAAAAGCAACTCACAAATCAACTTTGCAATATTGGAAACGGTACCTTTCAGTCAAAGAAAGTCTCCCATCCAGGTGATTTTTTTTGCGTACTGCTTGATGATACAAGCCCTGCATTTCTCTTTTTCTTCTCCATCCCTTTATTTATTATCTTTTATTTCTTCTCACTTGACTTTGGAATCCTAGTAGTTCCAAAATTGTTTTCTAAACAATTTCAAAAGGTGAATTGGAAATCCCAACACACTCATCTGCTTGAGAACTCTTTGTTTTTACTGAACTTGCTACAAAGTCCTTGCTTGGAGTTGTCTGAATATCTCCTTTTCTTTTTTGATATTTGGCAAATTTGTGTTTTCCCCACAATTTTCGATGTTTGTTTTGTCAATTCTATTTATCTAAATTGTGAAGATCTTTGAAACATATCGGGAACTGTGCAACTGTATTGTATGGTTCTGCAAATAGTGCAATTTCTAAAGTAGTTGTGGGATTATGAAAAAACTTTAGCTTCCTCTGTTTTACATTTTTTATTGTAACTCATACTTCTCGTTTACTAAATATAACAGTAACAAGATAAATTTTACAATTGCATTAGCAAGATAAATTTGATGTTTGGCCTAGATGCATGATTTGAAATAACCTTACAGGTTTTGTGCTCAAAAGGTTGTTCCACGGTCCGTGCCTTGGCAGTTCTATGTAACACTTTCACACAAATGCATGTGGCCACTTTGGCCTTTGTTATTTGACTACTATCACCACCGTAGTCTATTTAATATGACATGAGTCCCCTGCCACCTACACTCAGGAACAGCAGTACCTGCATTTTCTGTTTGTAACTTGTAGCCCAACACTATTTATAGTCATTCCTTGTAGATCCTAGTTTGCTGCTCCCGAGGCTTGTGGTTACAAATCACTGAATCAACCCTGAATTGTGAAAAAGGTTGCAATACCATGACTGTTACTAATTTTAAAAAGCCGGATCCAGTGTAACATTTTAAAAGAATAGATAGATTATATTTGATATTGTGTGAACTGTATTGTCATTATGCAGAAGATTTGTCGATGAAGGTCCTTCACTAAACAATGCTCATTCTTCAACTGCTCAAGCTGCACCTGCTACACAAAATACAAATGCACCTTCTTCAGAAAAAACAGGTTGTACTTTCACCACTTAAGATTACTTGCAATTGCATTCAGTGTCTTCATAAGGCTTGGATTAGGCTCAACAACTTCTCAGTTCTCATCTAATTGAATGATTATGAATCTACTGCCAATGTGCCAGAATCTTGTTTGAATAACAGATCAAGGTCAAATGCAACTCAAGCTAAACTTTTTAGGTGATTGTACTAGGGGTATTCAAAATCCTAACAATTTTTACTACATAAGCATGCAATTGAGTAGCCTTGTGATCCTTATATTATTCTTTAGGCTACTCAAGAAACTGCCCATTCAGAACCTTCAGGGGTGATTATGCCTCAGTGAAAGTATTTTTTGTATAAATTTTTGCTTACAGAATATACAATTACTCGGGAAAAGAAAATAAGTGTAAACATTCACTTACCGAATGTATTAAAGGTCTTGTGATATTTTCCAGTCTTCATATGCATGGGTGTCACTTTTCTCTTTTGAACTTGATTTACCTCAGAATTTTGTGATATTTTTTAGAGCATATCATTACTCAATAACAAGAACGTTTTTCTCTAGTGGAGCATATGAAATTGACAAGCTCAGAACAATTACTATTGCAGTTGACTTGGTCAATATTGTTTTAGTTGATATGGTGGTGTAATTGAACATAAGATGGTATCTTTGTTGTTATGAAGTCACATGGAAAGATACATCTTGAGTAGAGATCACGCCAATATGCTATAAACTTATTCTCTTAATTATATAGACACTTAATCGACTACCCTGAGTGGGGCCAAGCTCTCCTCTTTTCCAAGTTATTTCTTAAAAGATATTTTGGTTTTATTCAGTTGTTAATTTACCTGTTGCTGCTTGGAGAAAACAGGTGTTGATTATATATATTGGGACTCTAAAGCTTCCCCAGAAGAAATGCAAGAGATGTGGAGTTGTTCTGAAGTTGCAAAAGAGTGGACGAAATCTGGAGAAAAAAGAGGAAAGGTGCGCTTTTCACATGACAGGGACATGAAACCATATCTATCTCGGGTAGAAATGAAGGTATGAATGAAGACGTGAAAATTCCTCTAAATTATTGGCATACGATAATAATCTTACCTTCAAGTAACTTCCATTATTCTCGTATGGAATGCTAATCACTTTAGCATATTAGCCTATGGCACAGCAGGAGTCTAAAACAAAAAATTTACAGATAGCCTGATAGAGCACGGAGCTTTCATGTTATATATCATCTGTATGGTTGTGATATTAAAAGTATCATATCATATCATATCATTGATGAAAGCTTCTCTCACATGTTAATTTAAAATAATCTTTTATAAACACGAAATACGCCATTAATAATATGTCAAATCACCAATACTGACTTCACGCAGGCAGTTGCAGACATAATTCTTTCAAAACACTTCAGTACAAGGGGAGTTAAACCTGTGAGTATATATCCTAGCTAGTAAAAGTTCCTTTTTTCTGTAAAAAGATGCTACTATGTGGCCAATTCATATTCCTTTTCTTTTCTGTGTTTCTGTTCTTCTCTTTTATTTCCAATTCTTAGAGGTATTTACCAGCAGTTATTCACTTTTGCCACCTGGCAGAGAGGATGATCCCACATTCATTTGCTAGTTATTGTGATACGAGTTTGTGTTAGGAAATGACTCCTTTTCTGTTGGAGGCTCTAGCAAAACCTAAATGACGGTACATGCAATCTGTCCCTCCTGCTGAGGCATTTGTGTCATGTAGATTGGACGCATCCAAAGTCGCAAAATAATTAAGAAAATCTAGTTCAGATAGATGGCAAGGCTGATATCCATTGGAGAACTGGCATCTTACGACTAGGTTGACTCTTATGTTATGTGCTACTTTATAGCATATAAGCTCCACTAAAAATGTCTGAACTCATATTCAGATTAACAGCAAATACTTTGTCCAGTATTGCTCTATAAGGGTCTTTAAAGAAGAGAAATGGAGTAAACTATTTTTTTTTCTGACCAATAAGATGGTGGGAGTGGATATATGATCTTAAATCACACGTCTATCTTGTCTTTTGCTCTCAGTTTCTTGGAAACAATGGATAATGTTACAAGCTTGTGCTCAATATGTGATTTTTGCCTAGGTTTGACGTAACAGCAGTGGTTTTACCTGAGATTTTATTCCTTGGGGATATAGTATTAGATAAAACTGATCTGCTAAGGTAGAAAATCTTGCTTTCCTAACCAGATTTGAAAATTCTCCTGAGATTTGAGTGGTTTACAAGGTTATTAAATATTCTCTTTCTATTATGGTTTGTTTCAGTTCTTGAAAATTCTATCCTTGCCTAAATTTCCATTTTTCGTGAACTTGTCCCCAGCTCAATATTTTTGTCTTGTTTTCTTCTTCCTTGATACCTATTTTCTGCACAGTCAGTCATTTGTGCTCTTGCTGAGATGGTGAGCATGCGTTTTGTGAATGGGGTTGGACCGCGAATCGGATTAATGGGAATCGACTACTCTACAGCTTTCTGGCTTTACATGTACGCAAATACTGGAATGAATTTTTGAAATTCTAGGTTGTATAGAGTAACATATACCCTTTTTTTATAAAACTTTACACATGCATTTGACTTTTTGATAAAAACAAATTAAACAAGTTTGGATGCTGCATTTTGATTGATTGCCGAGGCTGTTCCATGGAGCCTGCTCTCATTTTTCCTAAGCAATTTGATTCTTATGAAAGTGGAATCTTTTTATTCAAACAATACCCTATTGTGATCGAGTTTTAACAAAATACGTAAGGATTTTGAGTGTAAAACTATTTAAGGCTCCCAGCGCCAATATATACAATGTATTTTTGAGATAGACCTTTTCATTGGTGTCTGGTTTTCTATTGTTTCTTAAGACCATCGCTAAAATGTGCTTGTTATTTCTCTTTGCACTCAGGGAATTGGGTTACAGGGCTTATAGATTAGATTCCGCTGGTGATCTGACCAAGCCATTTGTGTCTATGTACTTTGGTGCAGCCTATTTGGCCTGGTTATCGGAATATGAAGGGAGGTGAGTTCGATAACCATGAAATCTGAATTGTAGTTGGTCTCGTATTGACTAATACTTCGTGATAGATTGTGTCCCATCCATTAATAGTTGTAACTTGTTAAACAGGGAAAGAACTCCACAGTTTGTCGTTCCAGCTTATCTTTCTGGGCCAAAGAACGTGAACCATCAAGAGACCGGTCCCCTTTGGCTTAAATTCGAGCAAGCTTTGAGCAATTATGAAGACATGAAGAGGTACTTCCTGCTCATTTGCGCATATTCAAGCGGAGAAATCTCTTTTTTTCTATGCAACTGATTGAGTTCATCTTTGCCTTCATAGGGATCCTGGAAATTGCACCATCCTGTAAGCTGACCAGTGAAGTGACGCCATCGTTCAAATTGTGCTGAGTGATGGATATTACTGCTGTTATAGAAGAGCAGTGAAATGAGTGAAAAGTTTATTTTCATAACTCATTTACATTAGAAAATACGAGGGCAGATCCAAGCATTAGGGAGAAGAAAGGCTAGCTGTAGCTCCTGTCCTTTTTCTGGTTTCCGATACACTGGATTGAGTAATGGAACAATCTTATATTATGTTCCTCTCCATCTTACAATTACAATAACAGGGCATTAGGAGTCAAAGCTCGAGCCCCCCTCCAACATCATTTACCCATAGTAACTGTCTAAGCAAACTGCATGTGATTAAAGATGATTATTTATATTTGAACTTGCATATTATGCTTCAAATTCCAATTATCTCTATCCAGCTATGCCCCATCATCAGGGTTCATTTCTTTATAACAAGGCCTCTCTTCTACTCAAGCCCTGTCTCTTCTTCTGTTGACTCTTCATCGACTGTGTAGTCATTGGCATACATATCTTTTGCGAATGCTAGAGAGACCCCCGTCTTGCTCACAGTGACATGATCATGAAAGTCTATTTCATTCTTCACCTTATCCTCACTGCCCAGGTTGATGTACTCGTTGAACAGTGATCCCTTCCAAATGTTATCTCCCTGCATCACTGGAATAGCTAGAATTATCCCTCCTAATACCTCTCAAATAATCGACGAATCTGACACTAAAATCTTCAACATAATCATCATGTAAGGACGAGTAAGCAGAACGCCCAATAAATCATCACCATCAAATCGAGATGCATCAAAATGTGCTGAAGGACCCTCATTCTGAATGAAGTTGTCCGGAATCTCATTCTCACAAGGAAAAAAACCACCTACACCCTTCATTATCCGTTCCTGTACCTGCGAATGACATTTTAGCGCACATGAAACTTAACTAATTCACAATCTTTTTATAATTAATACTGATATTTTTCTATAATTTATCGGCTTGTACGCACTTGATTAATTTTATAAATTTTAAAATTAATAATTATATAAATTTTCAGTAATCTTGAAAAGATTCAAACTCATAACTATTAAAAAATAAATTTAAAATTTAACCTGATAATTTAAATTATTCATATTTATATTTGCTATGTGTATTTGTAGGGAGAGAGAGAGTACTTGTGGTGTGATGTCTTTGAACTCTGACATGTGGACGATTGCTGTGTAGGTTGTTGAATAAATCCATTTTTGGGACTCATTTAGGTTGTAGCAGTTACAGACCATCAATAACAGAAATTCATAACAGTTTGGCAAATCAGGCAATCTTTCCATAATTAGTACTGATATTGTTTTTTAAGGAAAACAATTGGTTTTGTATTAAGTGTTATTTTCATTAAGCATTCTTGAATTTGTATCTTAGACTAATCAATTATCAATCACTAAGCCTCAATTATTATTATATATAAAAAAATGAGCTATTAATCACTATCTTTCTAAGGTTGCATGAAGAATCATTGTTTTTTACAACAATGATTTTTTATACTAATTTTTTAAAAATAAAATATTCTAAATTATGAAAATTTTTTTTTATTATGAGGTTGTATGAAAAATACAAAAAAAAAATATAAATCCTCTTAATTTAAACTCCCTTTTCTTCTTCTAAATGTTAATTTATGACCAATGTTGATATTTTTTATAAAGAAATAAATTGGTGTTATATCAACTCTGTTTCGATGTTATTATAATTAAAAATTTTAAAATTATGTATATAAAATTAATTAATTTTTATTGTGAAAATTTGGGGAAAAATCATTAATTATTTTAAAAAATTGATATTGAAAAAATTAAAAATAAACAAAGAAGAAAGTTAATCGAATGCGTGCTAGGCCTGCACACATGGACCTGGTGGTAACCAGGCCCGTGCTCCTAAACTATACAGGTCGAGCCTTAAACCCTTTTAAAAAAATTAGAAAGAAGAATTATGATGCAAAAGTGAAGTTGAGAGAGAGGTCTAATGCAGCCTAAATAAGTAAATAGTAGAAACCCAAAAACCGAACTCTCCTCCACTTAATATCGAGGACCTTGTTGTAACACAAATTATGTTCCAAAATATTTTCACAAACTTATAATTTCAATGATCTAAGTATACAAGATTTGCAAACAAAAAATGTATAAAATTTGTGGTAAATCGAAGCATTTCAAGCAAAAAAATTCGTTCATGATAAGTAAGGACGAAGTTATAGTGAAACCACACTTAGTTTTAGTTAATAATAAGAATAGGGGTAATATAATAGTTCTGATATCATATTGCATCGACAACAACTAAGAATTGAGCTAAATTGTTGAGGCTAAACAATGTCAGCATTATCATACACTTACACCCAAAGGATCTGGCTTGACTTACCCATCTGCAACGCTCCTCAAATCCCAGCCAGCCAAACTGGCTGCTTCTGTCAATGCCGCTTCCCATTTTTCCACCCTGTTTGTATCCAACACTGTAACGTAGCTCATGTTTAGTAAATGCCTCTTCAAAACTGCCCTTCTGGCGCGCCGTACATCTGATGGATCAACATCATAGAATATAGGCAAAACCAATTGTCAAGAGCTTCTCCGACACTACATGATTTTCACGAGTCCATCAAGACACCATCTTGAAGCCGCGTAGTGTCTTGAGAATACGATGATTGAAATTCTAGACTTTTGGATTGCTTGTATCAGTTCGGATAAGATTTCTTCTCCTCTTCGTAGTTCATAGTTCATTATCGTCCCTGAATGTGTTGATTCCGGCACCTTCTAAAGTGAAGTAACGGTGACCAAGTAAAGTTCTTGCGTGTCTTCACCTCAGAAGCTCAAGAACACATCATAGATCCAATGGTGGAAAGATGAGGAGGGGTAGGAGGATGAGGATGATGCAGCCTGTCGAATATGCAGCCTAGGAATGCTGGGATTAATATCAACAAAGTTTCCGTACTTAAAAGTTTTTAGATAGTGACTAATAAAATATACTGCTATGCCTGGTATGAGACGAAAGTAATAATACTAATGAGGAAATTGCTAGAGAGTGCCAGTGAGCCGAGATGGTGAAGGACATGGAGCAAGAAAACGGTAATTTAGAACAGGTGGACAAACAAAGGTAAAATCTGTATTAAATCATACTAGGAAGTAGCAATCATACTAGGTTCCGCAAACAGAAATAAGTTTTTGTTTCTTTCCTTTTTGTTTTTCTAGCTCTATACATGTTAAAAAACATACAAGAAACCAATCAGCCCAAGAAAAAACAACCAAAGCAGCAGCTCACCCTGGCGAAAATCCCGAATAAGAAATCAATCAGCCCAAGAAAAAACAACCAAAGCAGCAGCTCACCCTGAAGAAAATCCTGAATACCTACCCTAGGTAACATCCTATTGACTATCTTTCTTCAGATGCAACTTTCAGCCAACTGTCTGTCTGGTATTTACCAAAAATAAAAAGATAAAAACTGGGCATATGATGCTTTTTTTTTTTGGTCCCAGCAACCCAATTTCTCTGTCCTGATTCCTGACTTCCAACCATCAAACATTATTTGCGATGGAAAGGGAAATTGACTCGACAATTTGTTTTTCAGTTGAAGGTATCTTTGTCTCTTTGCATGTAGCCTTTGCCTATTTTCGTAAAGGCTGTTTGTTTGTGGTTGAATACTTCGGCTGAATTTGATTCAAGTCCCTGATTGCAATGGAAATCCGAAATAATCCCCCCCAGAAGAAGCGTTGGTTCATCTATCTTCACCTCCCCTGAAGAGAGTTGATCCTTGGATGATAGCGAGGTAGTTTCAGCTACCTGATGCCTGTCGACCTGTGGATTTCCATATTCTTCAAGGTTGAAGATTTGAAGTCTCTCTTTCATCCACCTTTGTGTTAAATGTTCTACAGTTTTACCCTTGAAAAAAAGCAATGGGTCCCTGAGCATTGCTTCCCAGTTTCCCTGCCCATGTCTTCGGACTCCCACCCAAAGGGAATCAAGCTCCATGTCCGACCAAGCATCTGGCACTTGTTCAATGGTTGCTGGACTGAGAATGGTACTATTGTTCCTCAGAGCAAGCTTTTGTTTCTGTCTTGCACGAAGCTTGGCACTATTTAAAGGAAAAGGTTGTTAAAATATATATATTAACACAATTAAATCACAGCTGTGCTCATTTGAAGTTTAGACTTACTCCTTTTCTTTCAGAGCTTTTCCAGCTTCTGTATATTCAGGCAGCCATGCCTGCTGTAATTCCCTCCCTCCAATATTCTACATTGACATCATGTCAAGTAAGAATCAATAAATACTCTTCAACAAATTAGAAATGGCCTGCAGAATGAGTTTTTCACATACCCGCTTGGACTTGTAATGACCCGTTGTTGTTTCCAGCATGACATCCCTGGCAAAAAATTTCCAAAGACATCATCCTATAGTGAATTCATTGATCTAGCTATCTAATACAAACCTACGAAACTCCTCTTTTTTTAGTTGCTGTTATGACTTTCTTTTGTTAGCACTCCCTCTGTCACACAAAGCATGTCCTGTCCTTTTTCATTTGGTTCCAAAGTATATGTTCAATACCAAATACTCGAAGCATCAATTCTTTTACTTCCCTATTTTGATTCTAACTAAAAACTTGGGTTCAAAGAAGACACTCATTATGAGATGAGAGAGATTACAATGCAGTGGTCTTGGTTTTGGTTATAGAGGTGGAAATCTTTCTAAGTTGTGAATTAGCAGAAAAGCAGATTATCTGAAGGAGTGAATTATTCATTACCTCAGAACCAACAGCTTGTCACACTGATTCACATTATCACTTGCTGGACAAATATCATTATTTGTTGCTTGGCCTAGGCATGCCATCATTTCCCCTTGCTCTTCTATTGGTTTTTTGTTGTGGGGCTGATAAAGGACAAACATTTCACTCATAAACAACCAAACAAATAAGACAGCGTATTGACAAAACAAAGATATAATGACACCACAATACAGAATAATATGCATGTCTGTGTTGGCAGATAAGCATCTATGCAGCCTAGTGAGAACCTTCCATGGTTTCAACAATGCTGAACAAATCAACAGCATGTATTTGGGTTTGATTTCGTGGGGTTCAAATATCAATTTTTGGGGGGTTGGATTTCATACTGTCACAAATTTTCACCTACATGGTTATGCAATACCACTCCCATTAAAATTAGACAAGTTCTGAATTCCAACGATTTTGTCTCAAATAGTTGATGTTAACACTGAGTTGCCTTGGAATGATTGACGCAACATACGTACACTTACTGCATTAAGATCTTCACTTTCAGAAAGCCTGTCAGCCTTTTCATCAGACCAAAATTGAATGCCTGAGGCATCAAGCAAACTTGAAGTATTGATAACAGGTTTATCTGCACGATCTCCTTTCACCATTTCAGAAGAATCACAAACCCATGTTGATTTACTTGGATCAGTATCCGCTCCTTCTCTTATTTCATTTGCTCTAGTACAAGTTTCTGTTCCTTTTTCATCACCATCATGATTGAGAGCATTCTAGAACAGAAAAGGGAAGAAAGGAGCAAAGAAATGAAAAACATACTAGAGGAGATCTAAGATAGCTTGTCTTGTTGCACAATACCTATAAACAAATAAATAAATGACAGATCTAGAAATAGCAATCCGCGAAAATATTCACCAGCTGTTCTTTAGTAGGAACATATTTCTTGGATGTTCTTTCCATTAGATCCCCAGCCTCAGCTAAATCATATAATGATTGCAATGAACCAGCAGGAAGATTCTGCAACACAAGATTCGTACTTAGAAAAAAATGAAGTGGAGAAGAAGAAGAAGAAGAAGAAACAGCAGCTGCTTATAAAAGGAAAAGTTAGGAAGAATAACATCATTCTAGCATGTTGTTAATTGTTGAATACATACATAACTGATAGCAACAAATACTTAGGTACCTCCTACAAAATGAAAAATGAGAGTAAATAATGAGACATTTACATCATAGTGTCACCCCTTCCCTTTTCTCTCCCCTTAATGCCCAAGCCTTTTATTGCAAAACATCTAGGCATTACAATGACAATCTTTAACTATCCATAGTATGAGGTGAGATGAATTCCTTGATCATAGAAGCCAATCCAGACAAAAACCTGCATTATGCTTGAAAAAACATCAAAGGAAAAGGATACCTCATGGGCAAGAGATCCTGACTCTACAGGTGCAGGCAGATCTGATGACAACTCTAGTTTCTTCTTTATGTCTGAAGATAACAAATTATGAGAGAAGGCCCACTTTGCATTGTTAGATGAGAAATTTTCTTTGGAACTTTCAATACATAGCAATTGAGTCGCAGGATCAGCCTCGTTACAGCAGTTTGGACAATGCCAACTTCCAGGGGGGGTACACTTTGAGCATAAACAAATTATAACAAATATCAGTCTTTGTGATAATTAGAACATTGATCAAAGGAAAAGGGAAAACTGAGACATAAAATGCGTATACTTCAAGCGGTGGATTAAGGCACTGAAGGTGATAAGTGCATGGACAGAAGTCACAGCAAAGCAATTCACCACCATTATCGCAGATCACACACTCATAGTAATTCTGAAAACAAAAGGCAGACCAGTGCAGTGGGCATTATTGTGTGAGATAAAAAAACAAAAGCTAATGCAAATCCCATAAAAATACTTCTAACAAAGCAATTGACACTTTGAGTAGACAACTCTCTTCTTGACATTGCTGCATCAAGCTTATCAAAGACCTAAACTAATCCATCAGCACTAAGTAAAATATTCTATATGCTTCTCGGAATCATCAAGAGCTTTTCCTTCTCTTTTTCTTTCTTTCCTTTGAAAAGAAAACGAAGATTAAGAGAAGAATGCCAATTGTTAACAGGAAGAGACCCTAACCAAACAAATACAATTCATAGCTCAGAAAAAAAAAAATGATAACAGTAGCTCATATACTCTATGCTACATTGGCTTTTATATAACATAACCAACATCAAAACTAATTTAAAGAAAAGAAGAAGACAAACTAGAATTGGAGTCTCAAGAAATTTCTCATAACAAACCAAAGAAAAAGAGAAATCACCCCATCATCTCCTATTGGGCGTGGTGGCAAAATGGAAGTGGTGCTCTCATTTGCATCCCATGAACATGAAGCTAAAGAAACAACCCCGTAAGTGTTTGATTCGCTTCTTCCACATGGACGACTTTTCCTTTTGCGGTTCAAGCCCCAAAAACTGTCAATCATCTTACCTTTTCCAGCTGTTGGAGACATCCTTGAATATGTCTTCTTACAAGGCTTGGCAGAGCAACTAAATCAGAGCAAAGCTCCAAGGAAGTTCTGCATTATTCACATACATTAAACGACTACAATCACATCAAACAAAGAAAACAGAATTCAAACATCAATACCTCCTAATCAGCATTGATACTGGTAAAGTAACAATTATGTTAGAAAGGGCAGATCTGGCCATTAGGTTTGCATTTAAGAACTCAAACATTTTTAATCCCATGGACTAGAAATTGGCTTCCACCTTTAGCATATGCTCTTTAAAAGAAATTGCTACTAAAAGCGAGCACAGTCATAACTCAAGCACTACAAAATCTTTTTTTTTTCTTTTCTTTTTGAGCAAACTATTTATTGCCTCAACATTCTACTTAAAAAAATTGGCAGCAGAGGATTAAAACATCACAACGATGCAATTTTTAGCAGAATCAAGAAAACAATAGCATATAAATATTGGGAAAAGTTACATACATAAATGAATTGTGCACCTATGATTTAGAGACAGAGGTTGCCTAAAACTAAAGAAGCCTAGCAATAGAATTCCAAGGAGTGTAGAAATGCAATTGAACGAAGAGTGACACATGGCGCTGGCTCAGGAATTTTATATCTTCCTGAGTTATCTCCCTCTTCTTTCCTTGTTTGCTCATTCTCTCCATTCTTGCTTTCATTAACAAAAGAGAGCCAAACAGGAGGGTGAGAAAGAGTTTTACTTGTTTATTTTTGAGGAAGAGGTGGAAAGAAAGAGTTTCAGGCTTGATTTTGTAATGGGGAAAAACATTAAAAAAATAGAGATTATAAAGGGAGTAATCACAATACAAATTATTGGTTGACATACACTTTATAATGACAGAATAACATTAAAGATATTTAAAGTGAACATATAAAATAAAGTACATTTTAGCATGATCTTCCATGCAGAAAAGGAGTAACCGTTTTCTGTTATTCGTTTCTCGTTATCCATGACCGTTAATAGACACGATCTCATTTGATTTGACCATAAACTCACCAACCACATTGCAGATTATTAAATGTAAGGACCATGTGGCTGATAAATATATAATACAAAAGGGTTTCATTGTCATTGTTTTTTGGTCAATTATTTAATCAAACAGACACATTGTAACATGCAATTCTGCTTTCAAAAACGATTGCATATAGTAGGAACAGAGTTACAAAGTCACTAAACCATAAATTAAAGAGAAGTAAAGAAAATCAAATAATCGAAAAAGAGCTTGCCTCAATCAATAATTCTGTTGATGTAACAATTGCATAAGCAAAACTAATTCACTGTATCATGCACTTAGCTTTTGCTAAAATGAATTAACATGTAATTCTGGAATGAGTAGATTTTGCAGGCAACCCTCATTTAAATTATCACTAGACCATAAAATAAATAAATAAATCACATAATTTAGATAAAGTGCTTCTAAAAATAATTACATTGCTGCACGCATTCGTTGCATCATGCATTTAACGAAATTAGTTGTCCTTGCTGTTCATACTAGTAATAGTTCTACTTTCACATTTGTATAAGAAAATACCATTTATGTCTATTTGAGATATTAATTGTAGCCAGCTCATAACTTTCTTACCCAAGTCAGATGGCTAAGAAAAATATATGAACCACTTTTCTGTATTTAGTTTACTAATTTGGAGAAGAGTAGCAGATACGGTCAGATCCAATAATAATCCCAATAGATTTTCTTATTTGATTTTCCTATTTTGTACATCTGCAGTGATAATTTTGGGCTTGGGTCAATGAGTGGACTTTGGAGTTGCTGGTTTAGATTTAAAAAAAAAAAAAAAAATAGAGAAGAAAAAAAACCAGAGTGTGATGAAGATGCTTACTACCAGTGTCTTTTCTTGAGCCCCACATATATACACAGAAAAAGTATTAGGTAATTAGAAAATAGACACTGGGTTGCCATGGTGGCACACATAAAGTTACAACATCCACTAAAACCATTTGAAACCATTTGATATAACAAATGCATCTTGCAGGGAAAAAATATATATTTCCACAGCAGCAACTACTAAAACTATTCTATGGCCATAAAAGCAAGCATATATGATTTGCATGATATATATCATACAGGCCACATGATTGCACTAAGTCATCAATTTTGTTTTGCCTAAGAAGAGGTATCATCAAGGGTTGCTTGTCATGTAATGACTACTGCCTAGATCGCTGGTAAAATCAATTACTCATTGCAAATTGGCACTAGAGCAGGACCTTAGTCTAGGCCCCCATAGCTGTGATGCCTTAGAAGGCCATCTCATAGACTCCCACAATTCATTCACTGAGTTCCAAGAAATCCTAAATTTTCTGACGGGGTGATAAGAAAAATTAGTCCAGAAAGCTAAATTGTCTTTCTTGCTCAATCACTCTGTGCACTCATTTTGAGCGAGGTGACCTTGCTGGGGTTTGCAAAAGCAGTGGCAAAAGAAGAAAAAAGAAAAATGTAAACAACGAACTGTTATCCTACCAAGGGAGTTTGGCTCTTCAGGTCTTAGAAATTTGAGCCCTTCAGCAGCAAGAAATTGTTTGGAGATATTTGATGACCATGAAGATTAAAAAAACATGCCTTACTGAAACTAATACTGCACATTCTCGGTTCATCTTAGAGAATCCCTCTAACTCACCTGAGCAACATGCTAACCACCAGTCCCACATACTGCACCTAGAAAATCCCTAAAGTAACTATCCTTTCTCCAACCAAAGTGGCTGCATGTGTATGCATGCATTTCCACACAAAGTTTTAACTAAAATGCTCCAATGATACTGTGAATCTCATGAATCAATTGGCTAAGCAAAACCACATACCACAACATGCTAAGAATTGTTGATTAACTCCACTGGCTGGTCCTTTTCTCCTAGCCATAACATCTCCTATATCTCAAGGATATAACTTCATAAACAAATGAACTCTTGAGAGTTCTTGGAACCACTAGCTTTGTACTACTGGTTGTGCTGGCAAAAGTACATCAGAGATGCTCACCGTTCACTATATCATCAGTATTACTGAATACATTTATGTAAGAAAAAAATCACGGACAATCTTTATCTCTATCAATGGTTTATTCCAAACCACAAGTAGAAAGAGTCACCAAAGCACAATCTGGCATGAATCGCTTTATAAGTTACCTACCAATTCAGCCACACAAGAAACAAATCATGGTTAAGATTTCAAGTCCTCACAGTACGAATTATGGTCATCATTGGAGTCACCATCTGTTCTTACTGCAGATACTTCTACGAAAATCATATCAACGTCTGTCCTTAATGCTATCCCATAAGAGGAATACTGAACCGTTTGGGACGAAGACCATTAAATTCCACAAACTTTCCATAAACCCTGGTCCTTGCTGCACAGGAATGGTGAATTGCATGAGAATATCTCTAAAAATAGGAATTTGAGACAAATTCCAGTCGCATTCTAATGTTAATTTCCCACATCCCATGCATCAGAAATTTATTTTCCTGCTGGTGCTCGGGGTATAGGAAATTATTCTCCCATTCATTTGACTTTCATTTTCATCTTATTCTACTGTAAGTGATTTCTTGAGGAATTAAACCACCTAGAAAAAAACAACAAAATCAAGTTTTTTTTGTCAGTTAAAGCTTTCAAGCTGGGGAAGAGTAGAATTTGGTTCCCTCTCTTACTAACTCCTATACATCAGCCATCGTTATGTTTCTTCTTCATAAGACAGTATTTACATTAGCTACTTGCAATAATAAAGTGATTCAGCTATTGTGTCAAGGTAAAACATACCATGCAACCAGAGGTATTGCAGACAAAGCACATATTGGTGGGAGACATGGCAGCCACATTCAATGGGCATGTGGCAGGTGGCCATGTCCATCAGCATACAAGGCTAATATGTACAGCAATACTCTAGGATCAGAATATTGCTAAATTACCAACATCAACATTGTTGCTCCAAATTTATATTTATAAGATACTAAACTAAAAGAGGGCCTCTTTAACAGTTCAATTACTGTTACTGAGTGGGTTTTTTTGAGGTTTCATACATTTTTCAGGGTATTTAAGAAGTTAGTCTTTGTATATTGTTTCCTTTATTTCCATGTTTTTTTGCTATATTTACACTTCGATTCTATTATTGGGAGAGGAGTGAAAATGGACGAGATAAAAGGCAAAAGGAAGGTGTTGGCCACCACTTTTTTGGTGAGTTTCCCTATGAAAATGTGTCATTGTATTTCCCTTGGTCATTTAGTTGATTGATTCCCACCAAAAAACTCATTGGTCCATGAAAAATGGAGATTTAAACCCAAAAACAAATTAGTTTCAAAATTGGTTTGAATTTTTGGGGTTTAAAAGTTGATTAAAATGGAATATAAAGTTATTAATGGGTTTGTGGAGGTTGTGGGAATGATTTTGAGGTAAAAATTGTGCAAAAATAGTGATTGAAATGCCATGGCTGACAGAGGAGCTCAGTTTTCTAGTGACTGGGGATTCGTTAGAGCACCTTCAAGGGACAGACATATCAAGACAACCTCTTCTTTAAAAGTATAAAATAAAGACTACCTCAGCCAGCCAAGGCACATGAACCTAGCTTGCCAAGCTATAACACCTTTGCCTAGCACATGTCGGCCTAGAAACAACTTTTATTTCGTTTCTTTCTTCTTCTTTTCATGATTTGATTTTTTCTTTTCTTTTCTTTTATTTGCTCAAAATCAACTTTCCCTAAATATAATGAAAAACAATCACTGTTTTCTCGATTCTCCACACAACCTTACAAAAATAATTAATGCCTAGAAACAACTCTTATTTAAAATTCCAAATTAGTATTGAAATCTATCATATATTTTAAATTGTTTGTCACTCGAAGACAAAGAATGTCATAAATGAATTTGCATGACAAATTTGCATTAAATAAAAAAAAAAACAAATTATAACAGCTTTATCGATCTTTTTTATTCTACCTCTTTGTGGAATTTATTTTTAATCAAATATTTTTTGTTTCTTACTTATTCATATTTTTAAAAAGTTTCTATCTTAGGCAATAATTATACAATCCAAATGTAGTGCAATGAGTAGGTACAACTAAAATATTTGAATCTTAATTCTTTTAACCTTTATAATTTCTTTGTGGACAATAATTAAAAATATGATAATGTTTAAAGAAATTCAGCAACTTCAAATATATGAGTGTATATTTCATGATATGAATTTTAAAATACAATAATATATATATAAAAACTAATTTCTTCCAATTACTACTTGTATTATTCTATAACTTTACAAAAACATACATTCCATTAGAGGAAAAACAGTGGTGATTCTAATTTGTAATTTTCTTTATGAAAATTTGCCATTGAATTTTTTTTTCTTTTTTTTTTGCTTTCTTGAGGAAATTTCCTTTTTAAAAAATATCATTAAATTTTCTATATCTCTAAATTTTGAAATAAAGTTTTATTGAAATTGATTAGCTTTTCTTTTTTAATAACAAATTACTTCAATGTATGTGATAAATTATAATACTATATTGAATTTTTAAATAATAGTAACATAATTTTAAACATATATTTAATCTAAAAACTAAAAATATACTACCAACAATTTGTCCTCAATTTTAGGAAAACTTGACTTAAAACAAATAATAAATCATTAAAAAAAACAAAAGTGAAAAGGGTAGTGTCCACATATTTATTTACTTCTCTATAAAGAAAAAGGATAAGTCAGCATATTTAACTTACTTCATCTACATATAACAAAATTTTATCAAATTTAATTTAGATAAATTTGAATTTCAATCAGAATTAGTTAGAAAAATAAGAAGTTTTGTAAATGGCATCTTAGTAACCCATGAGACCCTTGTTAGGTATGTGACTAATTATGTGTCTGGTAATGTGGAATAAGGTGTTTTTTAATTAAAAATGCATTAAAATAATTTTTTTTTTATTTTTTTTATTTTCAACATCGGCACATCAAAAAATCAATTTAATGTTTTTTTAGAGGAAAAAAAACAGTTTGAAAAGCATTTTAAAAAATAAGTTCAACCACAAAAACAAACACTCCTTTATATTGCCATATTTATTATGGGTGTGGAATCCTTTCCTTTCATGAAAATTCTTTACTTGGATACCATTATTGGTTTAATTGATTTTTTACTCATTAATAGGTTGGCTTTCAAAGATATTGTGACAAAAGAGCGGATTTGTAGGGATTTAGTTTCTTTTCTTTTATATTAGGTTTCCTTTGAAAAGTTCTCTATTTTCTCTTATAAATACACTGGCAAAGCCTCAAGCACACATGATAAAAAATCCCGTTCATCAGTCCCAAAAACCATATGCATACCCATTTTTATGATGATGAAAAGGGGGGCGGTGCAAGAAAATCAGAATACTAGTTCAGGTATTTCTACGCTAAAACTGACATTGATGTTTCTTCTTCTATCCATTCTTATTCTTCTTTTATGGGACCAAAAAAGGGGTCTTTGGGGGTGGGGGCGAAAAAACTACTATATGAAAGAAATTATTGTATATATTCCATAAAACTCACTTTCTAAAATCGCTTCCGAGAACTTAAGCATGCATAACCTCCTTTGTCTACGTGATTCATCCTATGCATTTGTCAGATCTTAATATTTCCTACTGCTACATACTTCCATAGGGTGGGAGATATTTAGGAATGAGAATTTGAACCAATAGCATGTTCATCATCAAAGATGAGTGGTCAAAACGAATAATAGAAAATGATGACAGTTGTATGATCACCAGCTAGAAACATCATTAAATGAAGTAATGCCCATTAACATGACAAAAAAAAAGACCCGGTATGCAGCTTTGGTGGAAAATCATCGAGAATTTCAATTTTTTTAAGAAAAGAAAAACAATGATATGATGTGATAAAACAAAAGGGAGAAACAATAAAAACTGAAAGAAATTTAAACCAAAGCATTGAATGTGAAGCAGAAATCTCATACCGATGCTTAATTTCCCCAGAAACCAAAGCCAAAATAAAGCACAAGCTCCAAAATTTCAAAGACCAGATTGGTTGAGATTCCCTGAGAACCATTACTTCCTGATTTAAGAGTCAGTGTAAATCTTCCTTGAATTCTTGCTCCGAAGTAAACATTCTTGCCTCTTTTGTTATGCTATCCACATCTGTTGCTACTCACTGACAGGATCTTCAAACCTCCAAAACCATGAATGTGCAGAGCATCTGCTCCAACTTTTTCCATCAATCTAACAATGTTTCTGAGGAGCTTCTCATGTTAATCCTTTCCAGTAACCCCAGCCAAACTTATTATCATTCCATAACATTGAAGTCTGAAGATGATTATAGCATTCCAGAGTCATTCAATAAAATTCTCTCTAGTGATGCTTTCTCGTCACACCTCCTTGTAAGAGAAGTCTGATTCAATTTCATGCAAGTTATCACGTTCAACCAGACCTTTCTCATCACTGGAAGCTCGACCCATTTGAAGCGGGTTGTGCTGAACCCTTTCTCTCTAACCCAAAGGCAGTTGGACCCCATAGAATGGTGACTTGAACTATGTGTAAGAATAGGGTCTAACATGGTAGTCTCTCATGCCTTATAAGTACCATGAAGCAATCTCAATGCATCTTAATTACTCCACCTGCCGTATCTTTGTCAAGATCATCCATATACAGTATCTTGCTTCTCCATTTACCAAACTTCTTCTGCTATGAAGCCATTGAAAATTTCATTTCATAAATTCAAGAAAGTGCCAAATAAACTTTCTGTTCCCTGCATATCATTTGGAATTCTTCACTCGCATAATTTATTCTCTCCATTGAAGAAGAATTTATATAGCTATCTTCCTCTAAACTGAAGGCAGCTGATACCCGGAAGATGGTAAGGTAGTCCTGGCTCCCAGTTGACCCTTGGATCAATTGCATCCCTAGACATACCAGAAGGCGAGCAGGTTGATCCATGGTTGCCGAATTCTCCAGGGTTGAAGCCTATCTTTCTTCCACCTTTGCGCCAAGTCTTGTGCAGCCCCCAAGTACTGCTTCCTGATTCCCCTGCCCATGTCTTTGGACTCCAATCTGGAGAGAATCAAGCTCCTCTTCTAACCAAGCATCTACCAGGAATGCTATCAACATTGAATAGACAAGGAGTGTAAAGCAGAAGTCTTTCAAGAATTGAAGAATCATGTGTGTCTTCCTCAAGGTACAGAATAGGTATTCTGCAAAGATATAACTTTCCAATTTAAGCACTGCTTATTGAGAATAAAACAAAAAATCAGAATCTGGAATTTCCCAGTCCAGGAGGTTGCGATATTTTACATCAGCTACAGAAAGAGTCGAAATGCAAATGTTGGCAAGGAATATGTATTGAAACGTCAGAGTACCAATCTCTTGTGATCTTTCAAGTTGGGTTTTACAGGAAAGAACCTGAAAACAAATCAGGCAACTACAAGACCAGCTGGAAGATTTGTGTAGCCACTTATAAGAAAAAATGTAATTCTTACACAACAAAAGTGCAGTTGAAACCACATTGAAGTGCGAATTTCGCACCTTTTTTCTTTCAAAACTCCCACGGAACTTGCTATCTGCTAAACTCTTCATGCACTTGTACCTTGCCTAACTGCTCTCATGTATTCCCTATTGATCTGTAATACTTTTTTGAGAAACCCCCTACTGTAAAACTAATTAGAATCTTATGGTAATTAATCGGAATTTCTATGATGCAACTAACTTAAAGATTCAGCCTCCCAAATTTACCTTCTCCAAAAATCACTAAAAAAATGTCATCTTGACTGTAATACAAAAAAAAAAAAAAAATCGATACCGGTAAATTAAATAGGAAAGTAGATGCTAATAAAAGGCATTATTAACTATTAGGAATTCTGATTTTTGTTTCTTTCTTTCTGTTTTGTTGAGTAAAAATAGTTGTAAAAAAAATTCTTTATTCGTTGAGAAAATTAAAAAAAAATTAGCAGAGCAGAAACCAAAATAGAAAATTACGTACCCACAAAAACAACAGCCTGATTCATAAATTAATTAATGATAAAGAATAGCTAGCCCCGAAATTCTGTGCTGAACGCCCTCTAATCAACTCTCTCTCTGGCTTTTATTTTCCCTTTCTTTCTAACTACAAAGCTTCCGGCTTATTTGAGCTTTTTTATCTTAATTTAATTTTATAGTTCGTTCGAGTTTGGGCTTTTCGTAATTAATATTCTGGGCTCTGTGCTTAATATATAAGTTATAGATTGGGCTGCAGCCTACATAGATCCATTTCTTTATGATAATCATAAGATTGTGTTGTTGTTTCGTTTGATCGCTCCTTCACCGGGACTCTTATTTATTCATTCACTTACTATAATGACTTAATTATTAGATTAATTTTGAATTGCGAGATACGAAAACAAGTCCGAAAAGATTACGGTGAATAAAAAATAATTAGTAGCATTCTATTAATTATTTTAGAAGTTTAATTTAAAGAAAAAATAAATAAATACAGTATGTAATAAATAACCCACCTTGAAAGCCAATGTTCGGTGTTAGAGATGTTCAATAATAATATTATAATTTCAATTAAATAATAATAATAAATCACAGTTACATTTTTTTTTCCAGTCTTTCGGAAGAATACAGTTCCGATTTTTTTTCCCTTTTTTTGATCATATAGTTGGCTTGGCTTCGGCTAACATATGCAAATCATTCATTAAAGTTTTGCATGATGTTTTTCTGGGCTCCTGAAACATTCGACTCGCAATTGACATCAAAACCAATCGATATCGCAATGAAATTCAAATGTTCTTGGGGCTATGATCCTCCTCTGCTCGTATTGTAAGAAAAAAGAATGCGTAGTATTTTTAGTTGAAGACACTATGGTCGATGGTGACCTTCAGATTCACCACATCCCCTAATGGATGAAGGCAACTCACCTACCTTCTCTATCCCTTCTTCGAACACCACACCCATGCCCATGTAGAAATGAGACTCGACATGACAATGAAAGGCCCAAACACCTGGATTATCAGCTCTAAACCTCAGAGCAGTCCATCCATAAGGATGCAGAGGTGCTGTGTTCTTCATAATGGGATTGACCACATTGTACTTTCTCCAGTCACAAGACAAGTTATACTTGCCTGTACCGTACCCCAGGACCCAAAAATCATGCCCATGAAGATGCCATGGATGTGTCTCACTGTTGTTCACTGTCATAGAATTAGCATTTTGAAGGATGACATCGACTGTTGAATTGAACCGTAGCCTATATATTCGGTTGCTTGAAGTAGCATTAACATTTTTTGCCACACTATGTATATCATAGTTTGCGAAGTCATATCCATCAGGAGGAGGGTCTTGAACAAATGCATCGGTCAAATTTTCTCTTAGTGCAATGAGGTATGGGGTCTGAGGAAGTATGAGAGAAAGGTTGTTTAAGGACCATTTAAAATGGCCATCAATCTTGTTTTGTGTGTTTAGAAGCACGATCACTCTATCTGAGGTGACAGGAGGGGTGTTAATGAAACCTTGACGAGCCTTAAATGCAAGACTTTGAGCCAACCTTGATGTTGTATCATTCCAAAGAGGCCCTGTGGTTGGAACTGTTGGAGGCTGCTTTTGTGGATGGTTTGGATAGTAGTTGAAAATGGCCAAACCAGTTGGTGTTGCCGGTTTGCGAGCAACTACATTAATAGTTGCCCAGTAGTTTCTTGAAGAATCTTGATCAGCTTTTACTAACACAGAGTACGTCTCACCAGAGTAGATGTAGAGGTTTCTTATAGCAAATGGTTCTACATAGTTCCCGTCCGCTTCTACAACAGTCATGTCATGGCCCTGCACAAGAATAAGAGAGAATCATGAACATTTTGAACTCGAATATTGCAAATTCAAACAGATTATTTCTGGAGCAAATGAAAGTTATTGAGGTTGTGAAATTACCTCAATTTCAAAACTAAGAGCTGACAGGGAAGTCAAGCTACCAATCCTCAGTCGATATGTTTTTCCAGGAACAACAGTCAGCGAATAAGGAGAGCATTCAGGATTTGTGGTATTGCAAACTCCAGCTGCAATGCCTGAAGCAGCGGAAAGAGAGCAGTTGTATTTTCCTCTTCCATATATAAGAAGTGACTGGATAGCAAAAATGAAGAGGTATGGTTACCATAAAATAAGTACCAGCTACCTAAGAAACATTGCTACACTTGCTAATTCAAGACAAATTAAAGTTGATATGAGTTTAGATTTTACAGAATTCACCTGTGGCTCTCCGACAAAAACAAAGGGTATGGCAGATAGGCCAGCAGCTTGTTCATTAGTGCTTGCGTGGTACCAATCACTTAAGATTATGTTCTGATCATAATCATAGGAAAAGGGTTCAGAAACTCCTTCAGGAAGCGATACAATGATGGATCCATATAATCCAGCTGCTCTTTGCATTCCATAATGCCCATGATACAGGTATGTCCCAGCCTGCAAAAGGATGTTGAGCTAATTATACTATGCTCTACAAAAATAGCAAAAAAACTGTTGAAAACCACATAACCTGAGACCTGGAATCATATTCGTATTGCACGAAAGCTATCGTTGGTAACAAGAGTATAAAATGAATGTCTTGTGATATTACAAGAAAAGCATTGGATTAGAACTAGAGGACTTACCCTGTCTACAACAAATTTGTAAATAAAGGTTTCTCCAGGTAAAATCGGACACTGGGTAACCCCTTCTGTTCCATCACTCCAAGGCGTTCCGAGCTGTGGTCAGAAAGGAGTACGCACAACAGATGGTTTTAGCATATGTAGGATAGTTGAAGATATGAAGACGAAAACCTCATGATACCTGTCTGATTCCATGCCAGTGAACAGCAACATTTTCTGTCCACAAACTATTTTTTAGCTCAACAACAACAGTATCACCTTGCTGTGCAAAAATTGTTGGTCCTGGAGATCTCCCATTTATGGTGATAATCAGCTTCTTATAGCAATCTGGGGACTTGTATTCATACTTGACCTCCCATTTGTGGTGACGAGTTCTAGCCTCGACACTCGAGAAATTGATCAAACAAATTAAGTGAAACAAAGTCAGCAGCCTCACAAAATAGCCCTTGCTTTCTACAGGCTCAATCATTTTCAAGATGCTCAAAAAGGGACAGAACGCTCACTTAGCCAGCAACAAAAGCATGCACCGTGCTTGAATATTTGTTAATTACGTATCTGATCAATAGATCTACCTCAAGTTTCTAGGAATTAGTGTGCGTAAAAAAGACATGGTTAGGTTGCTGGATTTGTCTCTCTTTATTTGTCTGGGAAAGAGAGTATTTTTGTTATGGTGTCATCATTTTTTAGTTGAGTCGTGAGGTGAACTTTCCAATGAACAAGCAAGGCACAAGTCAAAAATGAGACATGATGCCCGCAAGCCAAGTAAAATTGAAGTTTGTCTACAGAATTATTAACTATTAATTAATTAATTATTAATTAACCTAAATTAAAAGAGGAGGGTTCCCTCCCGTTAATTGAAGCAATGATTTTTTTTTTTCAGTTTAATTTTTTATTTTAATTTAATTTCAACTTTAACTTCATTCCTCAAATATTAAATTTTAGAATTGAATTTTATAATTTATTTTTTATAAAGTTATTTTATTTTTATAATTTAAGTCGCAGGTTTTTTTTTAATACGGTTGACTCGGGTTTTTTTGTTTTTTTTAATTGAAATTTTTTTTAATTTTATTTTTTAATACTGAATTAATTTATTATTTTAAAATTAAGATAATAATAACACTTGAAGGAAAGTGAATTAGGTGTTACACTAATTTTGTCAAATAATAAAATTACATACTAAATATATATACCACAATGATCAACAATATAATTAAAACTTTAAAATAAAAAGATAAAAAAAATTATAAATTTAACTTTCAACATAATTTGGCAGGCATACATCCGCATCTCAATATGAATTAAACTAGATCAAACACATCAAACAATAGTGATACGTGCACAGATCACACCATTTTAGAGTTTTTTATAATTAATATGATTTGATATTACCAAAGCAAGGATCATGCAGACAAATATCAAGACTCCTTTTATATTTTATTGCGCACACTCGAGGAGACAAGGTGTAGCAATGGATTCGCAAGTTGTAAAAAAAACAAGAATTGGCGATTGTCACCTAGGTTTTGCCGCAACATATCATGGAAGCTGTCGTGGTTGATGGTTACCCTGTTTTATGAAAAAAGAAACTGCATTTGTATTCCAAATCGTTCTCTCTGCTGTGTCTTGACTTAGGACTGATGATCACAATGCCCTAGCTAGCGAGGGTTTGTTAGCCACTTCAGTTTTCTTAACAAAGATTGAAACCCTTGAACCAAACCAAATGAACTTTCCATTAAACAACGGCAATTGATAATCTGGATAATAGAATAATTTCCTTGTTGAGAGAGAGTGATGAGTCACTTCATCCAGCGATCCACCATGCCCCCATAAACTGAACATTTTCCATTGATTTAGGCTGAATTAATGTGTTCGGAATAAATCTTGTAGTTCTAGGGTTGGATTATAAATCATTATTAAAAAAAACTAATCTCCCAGGTTTTATTCTGTTTCTCACTCTCTGTGCTTCTACTTTTTTTTCTGGGTTCCTTAGAGGGATCTTCTGTGCCAAGAAAAAGGAGAGGAATAAGAGTTCCGAATCCTGCTACGCTCAAGAAATCACACCACGGTGTAGTTTATACCAAGCATTTTCTAGACCAAACCTCGTTCTCTTCTCTTTGTTCTCACTCTGGAAATAAAGGAAACCGGAAACGATTTAACATCTCCCTTCCTCTTAGTCCAGCTGAGTCCAATTTGGATTCAACATTGGAATCAGCATTAAGATTTCAGATTGAAAGAAGATTTCCTTGGGAGAGAAAATTCACATAATTGGATCATCAAAAACAATGTTCCAAAAAGGATCCGATCTGAATTCTGAAACCATTGCATAGTTGAATATACTTGGAAGAGCATTTATTCGGTCACTCTACAGCCTCCATAAGATCAGCTCTATCATTTAGCCCACTCCGGTGGCAAAACCAAACATATACCAGCACTAAAGGAAAAATCCAGCTTAAGCGTCGTCAAGAGCCAGGACTCCAGGCAGCGGCTTCCCCTCAAGAAGCTCTAAGCTGGCACCACCTCCTGTTGAGATGTGGCTCATCTTATCAGCGAGCCCAACCTTCTCCACTGCAGCAACAGAGTCACCTCCTCCAATGATGGTAGTCACTCCCTTGCCACTGAGCTCAGCAAGCTTCCAGGCGATTGCCTGAAAAAGGAAAAACAAAGCTCGATTACAATGCTAAAATGCCTGTGGTTGAACCTCGTGTTATCTAGGTAAAATATAAGATACCTCAGTTCCTGCTGCAAACTTCTCGAACTCAAACACACCCATTGGTCCATTCCAAATAATGGTTTTGGTTGTATCCAATGCCTCACTGAATGTCTTGATAGAATCAGGTCCTATATCCAAACCCATCCAACCATCTGCTATCTCAGAAGCTGGTACCACCTGCACGAAAATTGCACTAAACAATCTGAACAAAATTGGTCTAGGTTACATTCCGATCCTCTGTGTGCATGCAAGTATGAACTTGTGTATCCCACTACTAAAAAAAACTGCTCCGGGTAACTCAAAAGAGCAACTCACAGGTTTACATGCACATATTCCAGGGAATGCAAATAATTTAAACGGACAATGATGCAAACCTTGCTGTTGGCATCTGAAGCAAACTTGTCAGCAACAACCACATCGGTAGGCAGCAGTAGTTTTACCCCCTTGACCCTGGCCTTCTCAATAAGTGAAGTTGCAAGATCAAGCTTGTCTTCCTCCACAAGGGATGACCCAACTGAGTACCCTTGGGCTTTGTAAAAAGTAAAGATCATTCCTCCACCCAAGAAGAGGAAGTCAACCTTCTCTAAGAGGGATTCAATCACTCCAATCTTGGATGATACCTTTGAGCCACCAACAATAGCAGCAAATGGCTTCTTGGGATTTGCCACAGCTCCAACAAGATAGTCAAGTTCCTAAAACCAGAGCAAACAACAGGTTATAAATGCACAAGATGGTCAAGTGTGCAGCCATGAATTTAACAAGTTAAATTGGATCAAACAGAAAATGGATTTACATTGCGCGTCTTTTTTAATTATCAATCCAAAGATAATGCATTTTCTCCTTTCAATTTTTTATGTACACACGGATTTTCAAAAGATATAAATATCTTGGGGAAGAGCACTTTAAAGAAGATAAAGATGTAACCACCATACCTTCTGCATAAGGAAACCAGCAACAGCGGGCTTCAAGTATTTAGCCACTCCCTCGGTGGAAGCATGGGCTCTGTGAGCAGTGCCAAATGCATCATTCACATAGACTTCTGCTAGAGAAGCAAGCTTCTTTGCAAATTCAGGGTCATTCTTCTCTTCCTCCTTGTGGAACCTCACATTTTCAAGAAGCACAACACCTCCTCCCGGAATCTCAGCCACCAATTTCTCAACTTCCTCGCCAATACAATCATTTGCTATCTTAACCTCAACACCAAGAAGTTCGGATAGCCTTGGTACAAGAGGCTTCAAGCTGTATTTAGGTGTAACACCCTTTGGGCGTCCCTGGAAACCATAATAAAAAAAGGAGTATATGAATGACCATTTGACAAAGACTAGTGCAAAATCCAATCATGCTAATTACTCCAATGTTTATATCAGTTAAAACATGCAAAGAGTGGTACCAAAGCAAATTTAATTACAAACAGGAAATGAGGTTGGAACAAAGAAAAGAATAAATGGATTTTCATCATTTTAGAGCATCACTGTAGCATTCTCATGAAAGCAGTTCATTATTGAGATTTGTTACATAAGTTCAAATTATTTGGGATTGTAATAACATCATCAAAACCAGGAAAGAAAGGAAAAAAATGAAGTATGTTTGCATTGGAAAAACAATTTAAGGTATTGTTTATGTTTTTTTTTTTTTTTTGTGTGTGGCCTTGGATATGGGATGTCAAGAACACTCCAAAAACGTTCGACTCCATAGTTTTGTAAAAGCTAGGGAGTTACATCCAATCGTGTTACATGATTTTGGACGAGTAGCTCAAACAATGGATTGAAAACCATCCACAGTCAATGACAATGGACTGCCAGAACTGCAAATGAAAAATGTCATAATAAGACTTTCTTGAGGAATCAATTATCAAAGCTACATTCTCCTTATTCACCTAACAATAGCTCCAACAAAAGAATTAAGAAAATAATTTTTACAAAATTCATCTTGGGTAGAACAGAGGTGGTTAAAGAACCAAGAAAGACAAGCTAATCCGGAAAGGTGAAAAAGGAGTGTCTAATCAAACATCCTGGACAAGAAAATAAATGGTACTCCGCCTTGGAGAACATAAATTCCGGCAACAAAACTTCTAGTGTATATCAAAACAGCTGAAAAGCTAGCAGAAAACAATTGAAAGAGAACTAAAAAAATCTATCAGCTAAAACAATGGCAGAACATAGAGCGAAAGACAAATCTGCCTACATGCAAATAAGTATTCTAAATCGGAAAAACAGAAGCCATGTCATAAAAATCAAAACCCAGATAAATCTGCAAAGAAACATGCCATGCAATTCTAGTTCTGCCTAAGCATCCACCAAAAACAAAGACCTCAACAAACAAACAAAAATCCCAAAAAAACACAAAACAGCAACAAATCAAACATCATATGAATCTGCATAAAAATCCAAATCTGTAATCCAAATAGCACAATCAAAAACATATTTCAACCCAAAAAAATGTTAAATCTGTAAACTGTGAAAATCAGGGAGTCGTCAAGCATATACCAAGTGAGAGCATAGAATAACTCTGGCACCATGATCCATCAAGTACTTGACAGTGGGTACAGCAGCACGGATCCTAGTATCATCAGTAATATTAAAGTTATCATCCAAAGGAACATTCAGATCTACCCTCACAAACACTCTCTTTCCCTTCAAATCTGTTTCCTTTAAACTGCTAACACTCTTCTTAGTGGCCATTTTTTCAATAAATCCTGCATCAAACCCAAAACAAAGAAAAACCCAGATCAAGAAACATAAAAACGAACATTAGCTAATACATTGAACTGTAAAAGAAAGATTGGAACTTTACTCGCTAAGAGAAAGAAGTCAAGAGTTGGGCTTCAATTGAGATCAACAAAAGACAAGGGTGGGATAGTGGTGGATGATACTAGGCGATTTATAAAGAGTACGTGTGGTATTGTCGGTTTTTTAAAAAAATATATATTTTTTTTTAATTTAATTTTTATAATTAATCTATCAAAACTATCTAAAAACATAAAAAAATATAAAAATATATATTTTTAAAATATAAAAATAAATAAATTTAAATTTAAAGTGTAAGGTAAAGTGGGTTCGGACCAACAGGATATTTTACACTTTTTTTTAAATAATATTTTTATCTGAAAAATATTAAATTTATATATATTTTAATATTAAAAATAAAAATAATTAAAAAAACATTTTAATTTATTTTAAAAAATAAATTACACTACAATACTTAAATATCCATATAAGATATTTATTGGGGGTGCCCACTGGGCCAATATGCGTGGTATGGGTTCAAGCTAAACCTTGGGCGGTTTTTGGTTGATAAATTAGGTAAAGCTAGAGAATATACGTCTTAAACTCGAATTTGCAATCTCACGCAATCTTTGATGATTACACGTGCATGCTTTCTTGAATTTTAATTTAGAAATTATAGTCTAAAATATTTTATTTAAATATATTATATTAAGAAATGTATGTTTTTTATTTTTTTATTTTAATTAATACATAAACTATCCTAAAATACTCTTATTCTTTTAAAAAAAATCAAATTTATTATAAAAAGTAGTTAGGAAATGAGTTTTAGAGCAAAGCAACAGTTACAAAAGGAGTTGTTTTGGGAATAAAAAACGATAATGAGATTTTCTTTCCTTTACTCGAAGATGAGTATAATTTAGCCAAGTTCTCAAGCTAATTATTCGAAGCTTCGCCAGCATTTTAGCTAATCACGGTTCAAAACTTTATGACAATTTTCACCCTGTTATTACACGGTTCCGTCACTTTCAAGCTGTTTGATTTTGTGTTTTATACTAGGTTTAACTGTGTTTGGTTTTAAAAAATTATTAAATTAATATTTTGTAAATTTTTATAATTTTAATATGTTGATGTCAAAAATAAAAAAATTTATTTTAATACTTTTAAAAACAAAAAATATATATCTTAAAAATATCATGTATTACAATAATAAATAAATAAATAAAACATTGTCTAAATGATTACTTTTTGCATGGCTTCATGTGCTCTCACGGCTGCACAGCATAAACAAAGAAATTGAGCATTTCATCTATCCAGATAAAATCAAGATACAATGGGGAAAAAAAAAGTTGGTGTGGCGAAGAGAACCTTTTGCTCTATAAAATTGAAGGATTTTAACAAATTGAATGGACCACTTTGTAGTTACCCCATTGGTGTTTCTTTAATTTTTTTTATTTTTTTAATAAAAAATTAATATAAAACCCTGTTTGGATTTTATTTAAAAGCATTTCTAAGTGTATTTAAAGTTTTGAGCTTGGATACACCTATGCAAAAATACTAACACCGTGTTATCAATTTAAGTACATGTTTGTTTTTATATTTTAAAAGTGTTTTTAAAAAAATTTAAATTTTTTTATTTTTTTTCTTTGTTTTAAATTAATATTTTTTGGTATTTTTAAATTATTTTTATATTCTAATATCAAAAATAATTTTTTAAAAAAATATATATATATTTTAATATTTTTTTAAGTAAAAAATAATTGCAACCACATTTCTAAACAGGTCTACCGTTGAAAATGCTTTTCGTAAATGGATTTTTTATAAGTATTTTTTTTCACGGTTTTAACATCAAAATTACTAAAACATATTTTTTAAAATGATTTCCTAAAGTCTTAAGCAAAATATAATGTTAAAAGCATTTTGTAAAACACACAAACCACACAGTAAATGACGCCTTTGTTTTTCCAGGCGTCCTTTTAGTCACTTGAAATTATTTTATTGAGTTTGATCTCATCTGCGTTAGGGCTAGCTGATATTGTATTTATTCAGAAAAAAAAATGGTTTGTTTAACAAGTTGATTGAGACTTCAAGCATGCCTCGTCAACTGAACAATGAATTGCAGAAATAGTGAAGTTCATGACGGCATGAAGCATCTTGCGAAGAGTTGTATTTTGGAAGTCCTTTTAAATTATATTTTGAGGTCAATAAATTTTTTTTAAAATAAATAAAACTGTCACCAGAAAAGAACAGAACAAAAAAAAAACCCCCAAGGCCGCCTTTCATTTCTGTGGCTTAAAACTTACGGAGATTCTGTGATAAACTTTGCTCGAATGTCCCTTTCCTTCGTATGTTTTGTTATCGCCAGAAGGGGAGCTGCTGACTTGAAAGCATTATAGAGAGCGAGAGAGAGAGAGAGCTACCTTGGTGAGGAAGCTGAAAGGAACCAATGTCCTTAGCGAGAACACAGCCCTGCAGCTTTCTCAACTCAGTCCTGTTATGGACATATATGGTAGCATTCCGAGTAGAATATATAAACTTCTCTCAACTACTTGTATTGATTATCCAATTTTTTCATTATCTGCACAATACTTTCATGTGAATTGCCCAAGTGACTAATCCAGGCAAGAGACCGGTATTTTGCCTTCAATGGCTGGCTAATCTTGCAAATCTAGGACTGAATCACAAAGATGGGATAGAAACACGAAGACAACATCTAAAGTTAGCCTCTCTCTCTTTTTTCCCTCCTTTCCGGATTCTTCAATGTTACTTTCACTCCTCAAATCATAAAATGTCAATTTATTGGCAAGTGAAGAAGATGAAGAAGAAGAAGAAGAATTGTCAACTATTATTTAAAATGCTGGATCGTTCTTGTTAACTACCCTCAATGTCTCTCTTGGCGATTTAGTAAGAAGCAAGAAAGGCAAAGGTGGAATCAGACCCCTCCTATTGAAGACACAGAAAATGTATAACATGACTCGGTACTTCTTCTACAACATCGCATCTCTCTCTCGTAACAATAAAAGCATCGGCATGGGAATGGAGGAAAAAATCAAATAATCTCACACAGCAACTCGTTCGACTTCATCTAGTGCAAGGACACCTGGAAGCTCTTTCCCTTCCAACAACTCCAAGCTGGCACCACCGCCAGTTGATATGTGGCTCATAACATCAGCAACTCCTACTTTTTCTACAGCCGCAACAGAATCTCCACCTCCAATAATAGTTGTAACTCCCTTGCCGCTAAGCTCAGCAAGCTTCTTTGCAATGGCCTGCAAGAAAGGGTTCGACTCTAGTTCACCATCTAATCACAGGTAATAAACCCAAAACAATATGACAGGAACGCATTAAAATGTAGTTTCATATGGCGTTAGAATGGGTTTAGCCAGCCACTTCACAAAGTTGCATCAAGCACTATGACCATTTGTTTTCACTGTACGTTTAATCCAAGTAATAGAAAGAGTTGGTTATTGGAGAATTTTGCATTAGTGTAGAGATAGTTTTCACGCTTCCCTATATAATTGTGTGCATCCGAGCCTCTAACAAGGCATCATACCATGCCTATCAGATAGTGGAACCAAAAGTAGCATCCAAGCTTGAACAGATGAAAAGCAAAAATCAAATTTAAGAACCATTTCTCGCATACCTCTGTCCCAACTGCAAACTTGTCAAACTCAAACACTCCCATGGGTCCGTTCCAGATGACAGTTTGGGTAGTTCCCAAAGCTTCACTGAATGTCTTCACAGATTCTGGTCCAATGTCCAGTCCCATCCAACCATCCGGGATGGCTGATGCAGGTACAGTCTGTAGTGAACAAAATGGCATTCAAATTCGTTCAGTTACAGAGAGTACTAAAAATGTCAGAGCAAGAACAACTTGCAGGGAACTTTCTTGTGTGAGCTTAGACCACAAACCTTGCTATTTGCATCAGGAGCAAACTTGTCTGCAATTATCACATCACTGGGTAGCAAAAGAGACACTCCTTTTGCCTTGGCCTTCTCAAGGAGCGATGTTGCCAAACCAAGCTTATCTTCCTCAACCAAGGATGAACCTACTGAGAGGCCTTGAGCCTTGTAAAATGTGAAAATCATACCTCCACCCAAAAGAAGGATATCACACTTCTCCAGGAGTGACTCAATGACTCCAATCTTGGATGAGACCTTGGAACCACCCACAATGGCAGCAAATGGCCTCTTTGGGGTTGAAACTGCCCCAACAAGGTAGTCCAGCTCCTAAAAACAAGGTAGTGAGAGATTGAATACCAAAGCGACCAGAAGTTTAAGGAGAAACTGAGATAAAAAAAAATATCAAGGCTACTTTCTTTAAATGAGATAGTGGAATACAGGCCCTAACAACAAAAATGCATGTAGCATATGCAGGATGGATGGGTTCTTTTCAGTTACATGCTACCACTTTTGTACTTGAAACTCACAAAAAAGACACGAAAT
Organism: Populus nigra; assembly: GCF_951802175.1. Classification (NCBI taxonomy): domain Eukaryota; kingdom Viridiplantae; phylum Streptophyta; class Magnoliopsida; order Malpighiales; family Salicaceae; genus Populus; species Populus nigra. The sequence goes on from NC_084857.1 coordinate 5,444,936, forward strand.
AATCAGCAATATTGACAATTCAGTCTCATAAAAAGATTGAAAGCTGGTGGCATTGTGTAGATATCACCAAAAAATGGCAAAAGAGAGAAGGCTAAAGAGTGAATGTGTGTTCAAAGGGAAACATGATAAAAGAAAACAGCACAATGAAGGGAAGCAAAACAGTCAATCATTCAGTCTACTTATGGCACCTAAAGGCAGTTTAGATGAGGGTCCTAAATAAAACTGCCTCTGGGTCATACTCATAGAGGAGATTGCTAAAATTTTTTTTGACTCCATTCAAAAGATTAGGGTATATAATCTCACACAGCCATTAACTTATAAACCAACCTTCTGCAAGAGGAAACCAGAAACAGATGGTTTCAAGAATTTTGTGACCCCCTCAGTGGAGGCATGTGCTCTATGTGCAGTTCCAAATGCATCATTTACATAAAGATCCGCCAAGGAAGCAAGCTTCTTTGCAAATTCAGGTTCATTCTTCTCTTCTTCCTTGTAAAACCTGACATTCTCAAGAAGAAGAACACCACCATCAGGAAGTGAAGCAACCAATTTTTCTACCTCTGGGCCAATGCAATCATCAGCTTTCACAACCTGTTCAGGCAGCATATATTAGTCATGCATTCTCTGTTTCTTTTTCCCTTAAACTATATTTCGATGAACAAGTTGTACCTGAATTCCAAGGAGTTCAGATAACCGGGGTACAAGAGGTGCCAAGCTGAATTTTGGAGTAACACCTTTTGGTCGTCCCTGGAAAATAATCAAAGAACACTTCAGCTCATATGGGTAGACCAATGAACATTATGCGGAGATTATAAACCCAAATTATTTTCACAGATAACCAATTAATATCAGATGTACAAGAATCTGCAAACTTATTTGTTATAGAGATATTTCTGCAAAGAATCGAGCTCTTTGTATAAAAACACCATACAGGCTAAATATATAAATACAAGAACATGCTTCCACACCAAATCCAGCAGTTAAATGTAATTCTTTACTGAAAAGCAATTCTCGGAGAACAATATCGCTCAACCAGTAGAAGACAAGCTATAGCATTCTATCAACCAGGAACTATCAATTGCAAACCTGCAGTCATTCTCGCTAACTCTCTCAAAATCAACAGAATTACTTTGCATGTCATAGATCACTACTTGAATTTCGAACCCGGTAGCACACAGGTACAATTCTAATAAACCAGCACCAAAAAAAAAATCTATAAACGGAAGAAATAGAAAACAGAGTGTTGTGAAACTAAAAGGTTAATGCTATAATTCTAGTCGCATAACATCAAAATTCAGTGCAATAACCAAAAAATTAACACATTCAACAGACCAACAGAATCAATGAAATGAACATAACAGAACCGTTACAAAACCCAAATCACAACAAGACCAATACAAAATTCCCAGAAACCAGAAAAGAAAAAGGAAAAGAAAAACTGCAATTGAACAAGAACCCACGTACCAGATGACTAGAAAGAATAACTTTAGCCCCATTTGAAATCAAGTATTTAATAGTAGGGATAGCGGCTCTAATTCTAGTATCATCAGTAATATTCTGATTATCGTCAAGAGGCACATTCAAATCAGCTCTAACGAAGACTTTCTTCCCTTTCAAATCAGCAGCTGTCAAGTCACCAACACTCTTCTTTGCCATAGACACCACTGCTCTTGGTGCTTTACCACTTGACTTGAAAGATCGTATTTTGGACACCACATGAGAGCTAAACAATGTGTCTGCAGCAGAGAAACCAAGACCCCGGAGGCTGGTTGTGCGGAGGCCGGAGGTGGAGACTGGGAGTAGGGAGGCCCGGACAGATGTGGAGGTGGAGGAGGCGGCTGTTTTAAGGAGAGAGAGAGTTGTTGGTGCTGTGGCGGAGGCCATTTGGCGGTGTTTGTGGAGTGTTTTTGAGTGTGAATTTTGTGAGAGAAGGTGGGTGGACTAGAAGGATAAGAGGAGGGGATGGAAGGTTATATGGATGGGAAATGAGGCTCTCTCTCTCTCTCTCTGATCTTTGGAGAGAGAAAAAATAATGGGGCGGGTGTGGACGGGAAGAACGAAGGAGGGAATGAATGGGCGATGTGCGTTGGATTTTGGATTTTCTCTTATCGTTGAAGTGAGGTTGTTGATGTTCGATGCCTTTAAGATTGTCACTTCTCACTACTTTACTACTCTTGACGGTTTAGGCTTTACTGCAACTGCCACAGGTAACAACTACGGTGCCGATTGCCAAGAGGTTTGGTTAGTTCAGCTGGCAGGTGCCCGTCCTCCTCCCACAAAAGTTTAGGTTCGATTGGTTCGGCCGCTTTGTCTCGAGCGCATATGGACTCTGGATGCATGCCAGTGGATGTGGGAAATTTAGGGGAGCTTCAGTTTTTGTACGACATGAGGTTTTTTAAATTTGTTTTTATTTAGAAGTATATTAAAATAATATTTTTTATATTGAAAATATTAAAAAATTAATTTAATATATATTATATTATAATAAAAGTTAAATGTTATGGTGAAATTATTGTAAATCAATAAATATTTTTTTGTGAATTGTAATATTAGTTGCACTTTTAATTACTTATTTTTTTTTGTCGTGAGTAGTAAATATTTCTTTGACTTTTTTCTTATTTATTTCTTTTTCTCTATCATTTTAATGTTTTGTGTCTTATAACCACGTTAAATTTAAACAACATGAATTTGACAATCATGCAACTACTTAAGTTGTAGCTTTAACTCATTGACACATATAAGTTATAACAATCATTTTTTTTTATAATATATTTATACGTGATTTTATTTGCATAATTATTAGACTCATGTTATCCAAGTTTAACAAAAAAATTATATGAATATTTAAAAATTAACTCATTTTATTATGTTTAATAACATTATTAAAACATTATTTATATTTTTAATATTTTTCTACACTTTAAAAAATATTTAATATTAACTCGTTACGAAACACACAGACAAATATACTAGTTAAAATTAAAAATATGCTTTAAAAATATCTAAAAACATATACTTTAGTCGTAAAAAACACCTTTTTAATAATATGTAGCAGCTAAGAGATTTATATGAAATAAAAAGATATAACAAAATTCAATAAAAATATCTCTGTTTGTTATTTTTCTTATGTTGTATTTAGAACTTAGATAGCCTGGCTGCCTTTAATTTTTGGGTGCGAGACAAAAATTGCGAACTTTTATTTGGTTTTTTTTTTTATGAACTTTCAACCAAAACATTATATATATATATATATATATATATATATATATATATCTCATCGTGTCCCGTCGGTCGGTAATCGTATGGAGTGTAGATATATAGTTCATTTGCTAGGAAAATCAAATATTTTATATATAACAAAATTAAATCATATCGAGAATATGCAACTAGATACTTGATTGAACTCTATTATCTCATCATAGTTTTATACATAGTATATTAGATATACAAGCACATGAAAATAAAATTTTATTAATGCGAGGCCTGTTTGAATTTATAATGGATCTAAAAGATACACAAGTAACTTAGACAATATAGCTGTATTTTCCAGGTAAATATACCGTTAAAATAGTAAAACAAGAAAAAAAAAGTCTTGATTTTTATTGTGTTTATAGCAGTGTTTTTTAATCCGGCTTGGTGATGGACCCGGCTCAAGGAGTCACCCTCGATCTTTTTTTTACAAATCAAAACAATATTGTACTTTAAAAAAATAAAAAATTAGTTAATGAGTTTTTAACTGGATCAATCAAGTTTTTAATTACTTCTATTTTTTTACCAATCCAATCTGGTTTTAGTTTCAGATTAATCGAGTTATGAATCAACCTATTAAATTGAACCAAGTTTTAAAACTATGATTTATATATATAAAATATAAACTCGTGTGGAAACTAGATAAAAAAATTCATAAAGCTGCATTTAAATTATATCCATTTTATATTAAATCTATTGGAGTCAATCATCATTATTAAATTCAAATAAAGATTTATAATGTTGTTTATCAGTTAAAATAATTTTTTAAAGAATTTATTCCATTAAAAACAAATAAAAAAACAACAACATGCTTACACTTATTTATTTTATATTTTCAACATGGTATAAATATTTTATTAGAAAAATAATATAAATATACAGCACATAGTAGATATTATTATAGTTATATTTAAGAAACACACCTAAAAATTCCGAAGCTAGATGCCTATTATTGTAATCAACAGATTCATAAGCATATCAACACACCCAGAAATCATGTTTCTGTAAAACTCAACTTGAGATAATATGTCTGGATCGGGATGAAAATTATGTTTTTTAAAAAATTTTAATTTTTTTTTAAATTTAATATATTTTGTATGTTTTATATTATTATGATGTGCTAATATTAAAAATATATTTTAAAAAATAAAAAATATCATTAATATATATTTTAATATACAATATTATTTAAAAAATAACCATAAGCTCTCTCTATAAAATTAAAACCAAAATTCTTGGCTAGAGAGCCAACTGAAGAATATTTATTACATGGCTAACTGGCCAAGGTTAGCCATGGACCGTCCTTGGAAGCTAAGTTTATTCTCCACATGTAATCGGGCTAAAGCCCACATTGACTGCTCGGCCTTCTTTTCATGGATATCTATCTGCTTTCTGTCCTGGCAGAAACTTTCCAGGTTCTCCCATCGTTCAACCACCCAAGCTTTCATATCTCCCTTTCATGGCTTTCTCGTCCCAACAACTATTATTTTCTAGCCAATTTTCCCTTCCTTGCCCCCGAACACCACCAAATAGAAATCTCAAAGCCATCCCAAGAGCAGCTCTAAGAGAATGGAAAGAGTACGAGGATGCTGTGAAAAGAAAAGACCTTGCCAGAGCTCTTAGGTTCTTGAAATCCAAAGAAACTCAGACAAACAATGATAGTTTAGCTGATTCAGTTAACGGGTCTTTCTCAAATGACTCAGCGACTCGGTCTGGACTCGGTGACCTGGGTTTGTTTGATGGGTTAGAGAGGGATTGGGAGGTTTTGGACACTTGTTTGAATGCTGATGATATGAGACTCGTTTCCAGTGCTTACGGGTTCCTCAAGAACAGGGGGTTCTTGCCCAGTTTTGGAAAATTTAGCAACATTGGTAAGTTTATATTTTCTTTCTTTTTTTGTACAAAGATTTAAACCTTTTATTTTGCTAAAATAGACTGTCTTTGGATGCAATGGCTATAGAAAAAACTAGATACTTACTTTATGTTTTTGGGCTACAATTTATGCAGTTTTGGAAGGACCTAGGGAAGTTACACCAATCTTGTTGCAGTCTTCTACTGGTCTAGAAGGTGCTAGCATGAATACAGTACTGTTTTGTCTGCCTGGTTTTTTTGTTCTTAATTTATTTGCATCTAATTCGCATTATAGTTTGGTTTAGTGCATATTTATTTTAAACGACACTAAAGTGTGCACGCTTCATTCCCGTTTACTCATTTAGTGACAAAACTTTCACCAAAGAAGTGGGGTGCAACTGGGATCTCAAGCATTGTGTTCATTGCGTTTACTGGAGGAGCAAACTTTCTTGTTGACCGAGGGATTGATATCAGAGTTAACCTCGCGGCTATCTTAGGATTGGCCTTTTTAGACTCTATCTTCCTTGGCGGAGCTTGTTTAGCTCAAATCTCAAGCTACTGGCCCCCGAATAAGCGTCGAATCTTAGTTCACGAAGCAGGCCATCTTTTGGTAGGTATGGACCTTTTCACTTGATTTAAATGCTTTGTTTGGATGACATTTTCTATTATAAGAAATGGGAGATCAGGGTAAGTGTTTTCATTTGGAATTGTGGTACGTATTTTGATTGTACACAAACAATATCAGTATCTAATGTGGTTCTGCACATTTAACACTGTCCATTTAGCAGTTCCATTGACTTGCATGTTTTTCAAACTGTTGCCAGTTACCGTGCCAACACTCTCAAAGATCGTTTCTCTCTTTTGCTGGTACCATTCTATGTAATTACTTGTAAAATTACTTTTGCAGCATATCTTATGGGTTGTCCGGTTCGAGGTGTAATTTTAGACCCCATGGTTGCAATGCAAATGGGCACTCAAGGGCAGGTATCTACTCACTACACTCGTTTTGATTTTTACGGCAGTTCCCTCTTCACTTTTGTCATTTGCTCTTACTTTGGACAAACTTGCTGTTACTCCCTGTATTTTTCATAAGTTATTGATTAATAGCTGCTAAATTTATCTGGCTAGTTAAAATCCTTCCCTATATGTGGCTGACCATGCCACTATTGGAGGTAAGGAACCCTTCCAAATATACTTGTATTGCATTCTGACATTAGAGGAAAAGAATTCTTGAACGATACAAACTTATATTCTGATTCCTTAATGGTGAACCAAAGATATTCACAATAATTATATGATGATAACTATTGTTATGATCAGCTGGCCTGTTTCCATTTACTCATTATTTTTGTCCACGATGCAATTCACTTCCTGCGGTGATTATTTTTCATGCCACGCTTGATAATTTCCCCTGAAATTACTGTTGGAAATCATGGAAGATTCTGGTAGTGCCACCCTCGTTGGAATGAGTCTTCAGAATAGATGACTGGTTGTGTTATTGGAGTATTTGTTAAAAGTTATGATGATAGTTGTGAAGGCCTGGAGGGCAATAAGTTGATGTATTTTATTTGCTTCCTTGAGTTGTTGGTCAGAGTATTTGTCCTTGTTGTTTTTTGTTGCCTGATTATATCTATCTTTAATTCATTTTATTTGGAATACCATTTGATGCTGGCTTTGATAATTAAGGTTCCTACTATCTATTTGTTCTTGTTGTTGACCCTAATGACTGCTATAACATCTGCACTGGTATCATATGTTCATTTATTCAAATTAGCAACAGCGTTGCCAGCAACAACTTATAAAATATCACATTCATACAGGCAGGAACTCAGTTTTGGGATGAAAAGCTGAGTAACGAGCTTGCTGAAGGGAAACTCAGTGGCACTTCGTTTGACAGGTGGGTATGATGTGAAGAACTGTTTATGATTGCTTGGTTGATGCTGTTGTTTGAAACAATTGAAGGAACAACAGCCAGTCATATGGTGATTAGATTTTTAACTGCTTTTGCTGCTCCTTTTACTACCATGAGTAATTTCATATGGATTTAGACTTTAAGCAGCAATGTGAGTGGTTTTTGTGAACAACATGAAAATAGCCACTGTGCTTGCTAACTCTTTCAAGTTTAAAACAAATAGACACTAGGCAGTTTGTCCAGGCGTCTGCTTATGGAAGGTGTTCAGCAGGATGATATTGGTGTCCTTGCAACTAGATTACTCATTTCCCCATCTATATGAGCATTGTTTGTGCTGTGTAAGTCATCCATATGAATTCTCTCACGTCAGTGCATACTAATCTCTGGTCTCAAATTGTCAAAATGCGTGGTCTGGAATGGCGGTCAGGTACTGCATGGTGCTTTTTGCTGGCATTGCAGCTGAAGCTCTGGTTTACGGTGAGGCAGAGGGTGGAGAAAATGATGAAAACCTATTTAGGAGTACCTGTGTTCTTCTGCAACCCCCATTATCTGTAGCCCAGGTATCTCTCTCACCATTATATAAAATTTGTGTTTCCCTTTGCTAGCAATGCTAACTCTGACTCCTTTTGACTTCCTCCTGTATAGATGTCAAATCAAGCAAGGTGGTCTGTTCTACAATCTTTTAATTTGTTAAAATGGCACAGGGATGCTCATCGAGCTGCTGTTAAAGCATTAGAAAGTGGTGGCAGTCTAAGTGTTGTAGTTAGGAGGATTGAGGAAGCTATGTCTTCCGGTTGATGAGGTGACTGTTGATTTTTGTTCCACGTTGTTTTTAAGGTAATAATGATTCCATTTTCATGTTTTGTATGTTCTTTGCTGGGCTTGCTCCTGTTTTACTTGGATATACCTGTAATAATGTCTCGACTTATTATTCTGGCAGGACAAGATGGGCCTTGTGGCAAGAAATCGAAAGTTGAATTGGTTTCATATGGCTTCATTTGCACCTCTCTTCTCCTGCCGCTTAATTGCCCTAATTGATGCTCTCAGTTAGTCTTTCTCGAGTTCTATGATAGGATAATTAAAAAAGAGAGCAAAAATAGGGTGAGAAGTGGGATTAAATGGAGACGGATTTATGCAGTACACAGGCCTAAGTTATAACTGAAGCACTCTAGAGATTGATACAAGTGTCAGGCCGCCCTAAGCTGCAAACGTTTTTGAAGTTAGTCCAACTGTTAGCTGCGTGCAAGTATTTTCAGTTTCTTACCACAAAGCAGGCACTACACTAGGAAACCTGTCATACTTCCAACTTTTCAATCGGGTTCAACATTTAGTATTGAACAGAAGAAATAATGGTAAACAGCAGACCAAGATCCTCTAGCATTTGCTGTGGGGCAGAGCAACAACTGTAATTCTTTCTTAATTGTTTCCCCTGTAAGTGTGATTTTACTGGATATGTACGTTTTCGATTTGGATTGTCCGTGGTGTTTGTATCAGGATCATCTGTTATACATACATGCTGTAAATGAGATAAATCATTATAGACGATATTTTGTTTGTGCTCGGAGAAAAGTTCACCCTTTTTTTTGTGTGATTATTGGTCATGAGGGATTGAAATTAGTGTAACCTGGCCAGCTTAGGTTTTACCGATTTGGTCAAATCACTCGAACTGTAACATATTAATCTATTGCTGAAAGTCAACAATGGTAGGAAGATGGCTGTAAAACGCAAGTAACGATGGTAAATTAGGGTTGTTACTGAACGTGGGTTGTGTATCGCTGCAGTGACAAATATTCCAATTTGTTCATGAAAACAACAACAATGGAGTATCTGATATTGATGTGCGTGAACTACGCTTAGAAACTGCATGGCATAAATTAAAATAAGTACGATGCCCAAGCATAAGTAGATTCCCATGTCATTTTGCCCACATAGGATGCTGGTATTTGGTAATGGTGGCTTGGCGCTGCAAATTTTGCTTATTCTTCAACAAAATGAAAAAATAGAAGTGCAATAGAGGTTCCTCTGCTTCTCTCTTCAGGCGCTTGCACATGTCTCTATACCATCGTGCCATCTCCTCAGGTGATTGCTCAATTGCCATGGCTGCAACAATAAAAAACAACAACAGAAACTATGTTAATGACAGAAGTAATCTTTAATTGCACAGATAAACAAATTAAACACACAAGTAACGATAGTGTTTTGCAAGGATCCTAAGATCACAAATATGCACTGAATCCAACAGAGTTACCTCCAGTTGGATGTTGTGCCATGATTCTCCAGGCAAAAGCATGCTAGCAGTGCAAGATGATATGAAAGCTTCTACAAGAGCTGGCTTTGTAACATGAATGGCCATCAACACCTTATAGAGCAGCAGCAGCAGCAGTTAGTACTAGAATAATATTCGTGGGAGTAGCAATGACTTCCACGATTCCATGGCCATGCCGGCATGACTGGGAACCCCAATCCTAAAGTATAGTATTTGTCTTTGATGCAAACTATCTCGGTCCTGGACTGAGTTGAAGGTAAAAAGAGAGTAAAAAAAACATTATCATGATTAGCAAAGTAGATGATCAACTCATTTCTAGGCCATGGTGATACTACTAATACTGAGCATTGCCCATACTGTACACCAAATTCGACAAACGTTGAATCAAAATCTACGCAGCTAAAATTCTTTCTCCGTGGTATGAGACTAGAAGATTTCAACCGGTATAGAAAGAATCCAATTCATTTCTGATGGTGCGCAATAAAAAAAAAAAACGCTCTATCTTTTCTAGACAATAATATTTTTTTTTTACGATTTACTTACATATTATATACAATTACATCCTTTTATGTAGTTTTGGTGTGATATCTTTTCTAATATGCACTATATTATGTGCGAATTGAATATTTTTTTAATAAGTATTTATTTTTAATTCTCTCATGCATTTATATTGATTTAAGCATTGAAAACTCTTCGTCAACTCATGTTTTCAAAGCACATTTTAGTCATATGTTAAACCCATATTATATGTGAACAAGATGACATGCCCGCGCGCTGTCGCGGGCTTATAAAACAAATGTATTTGATAGTATTATAATTATGAATCAACGCTAGATAAGTAATAGAAATTAAAGGTATGATGGAGCAAATATTTCATGACGAAAAAAAAATTGTGTTGGCGATCCAAAACTTAGAGACTGAACAAAATGATTTATTGCAATTTACAGTGTTTTGTGATGAAAGATAAAGTGCTTTCGCTATATAATTTAGCTTTTAAGTTCATAAAAAGAAAAAAAAATTACAAAGCTAAATTCTCTACCAACTTAATATTAAAAAAAAACCAACAAAGATAATTTTGGAAGGAAAAAAACCCATGAGAAAAAACGGTGTAGCAATTGACAATGTTTTGTGAGGAAAACTATAACACTTTTCCCAATAAAATAAAATAAAAAACATTTAGAGAAATATTGTAACAATCTACAGTGTTTTGTGAGAAAAACTACAACGCTTTCCTCATATGATTTAGTTTTATTGTAATTATAATTCTTAACCAACTCAATATTAAAAAAAAAATCGACAAAGATAATTTTGGAAAAAATCATAAAAAAATCACATGGGAAAACACTGTAACAATTCACAGTGTTTTAAAAAAGAAAAATTACAAAGTTAAATTTTTAATCAGCTTAATATTAAAAAAAATCGATAGAGATAATTTTATAAAACAAATATAACAAAACAAACACAAAAAAAAAATCATGTTGGAAATACTGTAGCAATTCACAGTGTTTTGTGATGAAAGCTACAGTGCTTCCCCACATGATTTAGTTTTATTTGTAATGACTTTTAATTGTAATTCACAAACAACTCAATATCAAAAAAATAAAATTAAAAAAGATAATTTAAAAAAAATTATAAAAAAAACTGTATGGGAAAAAACACTGTAGCAATGGACAGTAATTTTCAAAAAAAAGTTATAGTGCTTTCCTCACATATTGTAACTGTAATTTTTAACCAGCTCAATATTAAAAAATAAAATAAAATAAAGATAATTTTGAAGGAAAAAAAACCATGCGGAGAAACACTGTAGCAATCAACAATGTTTTAAAGAAAAAAATTAAAAAACCAAATTCTCAATCAGCTCAATATTAAAAAAAAATCGACAAATATAATTTTGAAAAATAAAGAAATAAAATAGAAAAATTAAGTGGAAAAACATCGCAGCAATCCACAATATTTTTTTTTTTTTAAATTACAAAGCAAAAATTTTAACTAGGTTAATATTTAAAAGGTAAAATCAACAAAAATAATTTTGGAAAAAAATAAATGAAAAAAAAGGAAATATAAGAAATTTGAAAAAAAATAATTTTGCAAAAAAACAAAAAAAAAACGAAAAAAAAAAGAAGAAAGGGAAAGTTAGTAAAAAAAAAGAAAAATCACTGTGGCTTACTGTTGTAATCCATAGTGTTTTGTATGTAGGGAAACAATAAATTTCCCACAAGGTTTAGTTATATGTATAATAATGTAATAATTATTGTTTTTTTGAAATATTTTTTATTCGAAAGTATTTTAAAATAATATTTTTCCACGCCTGCCTATCTATTTGAAGCAAAGAGTTGGGCCACGTGGCTTGGTCGAAAGCACATACGCCCTCAATAGGATATAGTGCGTGACTCTTGGCAATGGAAGGAAAATGGGCCTGTATCAACTGGATCTATCATGGCCTCATGGGCTGGCTCTATCTGAACCACCAAGTTTCATCAAAAGCCATGTTGCCCGCACAAGTTTTACACGCACCAAAATACTAGCTACGTCCATCGACTGTTTTTTTTTTTAATAGCTACCTGTATATTGAATAAGTTTATATTATATTATTACATTTTTAATTATATGTATTACAGTAATTCATAGTATCTAATTCCTTAATATGCTCTTCAATTAAATTTCTTCACTCAAAATGATGAAATGATATTTTCTTTTCAAATCTGTCAAGGTTATATAATAAAAATATTTTTTAAAATTATTTAAAATATTTTAAGAAAGAAGAGGTTTCTGACCTAATTATCATTGATTTTTTTAAAAATTTAACTATAAAGATATATCATTTATGTTTTTTTTATCTGATGATATTTATTTTTTATATAGATTTTTATATCTGATATATCAAAAATAAAAATTTAAAAATAAAAAATATATATTTTAATATATTAAAAAAACAGTTAAAAAAACAATCTTATCATGATATCATTATACAGTAGAGTTGGCCAAAGGTCTGGAACGTCCTTAAATTAGAAAAAGCTGTCAACTTGACCCAATTAACTCCAGAAGCGTATGACTAAATACTTTAAGTACAGGGACCACTAGTGATTTTTGGACAGAAACATTACTCTCAGTTTCAGATAAACCTCCAAAACCCAAAACAGCCCAGCTGCTCTCTCTTCAGCAGCTAAAACAAAGACGACAACACTCTGTTTCCTCTTCGAAAAACCTCAAAAATTTCTCATGTCGTAACATACCGAAACCAAATATGAACCTTACACTTCCTCACAAACAAAACCCACTTCTCCACTCTCCAATTCTTCTAACCCAAACAGCTCAAAACCCCCCAATTCTCTTTCAATTACCCACAAATCAAAGACCCCGAATTTCGCGCAAAAAACCCATCTTTAGAATCTATTCCTCTGCCAATGCAAATGGGTCTGACGGGTTTTCTTGGCCGATTCTCACTCGCTCTGTTCGCCTGGGGACGGAGCGGTTTTTGTTGAAACTCGGTGAGTCCGTCAAGAAGGAAACTGGGTTTGATGTAGAAGGGGGTAATGTGAAGGTTGGTGAGTTTGTGGAGCGCATTAAGGGTGATATCAAGAAAGGTGACGCTGCATTGACTCGGTTCAGGACTGAATTGTTAACTGATTTTGTGGATTGGAATAGATGGGAGCGTTGGAAGGTAAGACACCTTTACTTACTTATTTTTTATTAGGAAGGTGTTGGGAGATGAGATGAACCTGACATGATTTTGAATTTTAGTGTGCGGAGGTTAGTTAATGAATGAAGAACTTGGTGAAAAAATGGCCATGGTATTAGCATTATTTAACTTGTTTATGTAGAACGAGGCTAAATTTGTTGAATGTTTGAAATTTTGAACAGATATAGCAACCAATGTTCTTTAATGATATGCATGGACTAGCTGTGGGACAACGGTTTCTATTTTGTGAACCTTATAAACTTATGGAACCAAGTCCTGCATAATAAGTGACCGCATGCTTTCTGTAATGTTGTTTTGCTCATCACGGTCTGTCTTTCTGCTTTCAAGCAATTGAAATATAATATGGCAACATCTATATTCTTTTTAAAGTTCAATAAGGAACATACTATCAGAGTTCAATCATGGAAGTATGAAAAACTGCCAACACATCTTACAATCAAGTTGATTCTCAAAAAACTAGTTCTATGTTGAATTAATCACGTTGTGAACATAAAGTGGTGGTGGGTATGCGAGATTAATGAAATTTGATTTAAGGTTGAGATTCCAATCCTCAGTCCCCCTTCCAGAATATGATGAAAAAATCACTTGAGAAGCATTCTGCTCTGCACAACTTTGCAAGCAAGTGAAAATGGGTGATGCACATGCATTGAAAGCACCTGGAGGATATTATAACAGTTTGGAATAAATGATTAATAAAAATATAAATAGGTAACCTGGAACTAATACTTGTTCTTTTGGAGAAGAAAAGGACAGAAACAATTTGTTATGAATAAAACAGAGGCTTAAAAACTTACTATTTCAGAAATTTGTTTTTTAAGAGTTAAAACCTTTAATACCTGTATTTTTTTTTTTGATATTATGCTTTTCAAAGCACGAAGAAAATGACAAGGAAATAACATTTTTGAAGATTGGAACTGAAGAATGCGATTCATGCACCGAAACCCATAAAACCTTAATGTGAACCTTTTCAACCTTTCCTTTGTTGTCATTCCATGAGAAAATTTCTTGAAACTATAACATAGACATTTTCTACTTGCAGGACTTAAAGAATTGGGAGCCTAAACGAGTTGGTGCTTTGTTGCTCTATATTTTTGCTGTGATGTTTTCTTGTCAAAGAATATATGTTGCCATTCGAGCTCCTTTTCTAGACCAAGAAAGAAGAGAGTTAACAGAAGCTTATATGGAGGCTTTGATTCCTGAACCATCTCCTATTAATATTAGAAAGTACAGCAGTTTGGTTTTTATTTGCAAATGCAATCTACGAGAGATGAATAGGACTATATAGAACATCAAGTTGCTAATTAAGTTCTGTGTTTAATTAACAAATAATCCTGCATCTGATTTTTACATGTAGGTTTAAAAAGGGTATGTGGAGAAATACAACACCAAAAGGTCTGAAAATGAAGAAGTTCATTGAAGGACCTGATGGAACATTGATTCAGGACACTTCCTATGTTGGAGAAGACGCATGGGAAGATGATCAGGAACCTCCTCAGGAAAATATGAAACAAATCATTGACAAAGATGTGAGATTAAATGCAGAACTAAAGAAAAACTTGAAAGAAGACTTGGGCATTTTAGGTGAGTTGGTGATTCTGTTGGTTTTGGACATGCATAAACATGATAGATGCTTCAGTTTTGTTTAGTATGGTTTTGCCTCTGAATTTTTGTTATTTTTAGTTTATTTTCAGTGGAACTTTGTGTCTGTGCTTGCTTAGTTAAGCACGGGAAATTCTTTCCTGAAGGAATCTTCTATCTGAAGTTTACACTTAAAACCATTTTGAGAACATATCTTTGGTTCATTTCTTTTTTAAGGTACAAGGAACCAATACTAGATGATAAATATAATAAACAGGTTTTTATAATAAACTTACAAAATTATTCTATTTATCCATGTGTTTTTGGATTTCTTTTACTTGTTTTTAGCTAGATAGACTTATTCTGTAATCTATTCCCTTAGCAGTAGAAGCAAAAATGAACTGGATGACCAGTGAACCTAGTGATATTTGTCCTCTTGGTGATTGTAGTGAGTAATTGGAGGATATTCTTTCAAAAAAAAAAAATGATTGAGACTTGGGTTTAATTTTGTGATCATGCTTGCATGTTTTTTCATGCGTTCTTATCAGGCGAAGTTCAGGAAAGTAAAGGAACGTGGCGTGAGAGGCTTCATATATGGAAGGAGGTTCTCAAAAAGGAGAAATTTGCTGAGCAATTAGATTCCTCAAATGCCAAATATGTGGTTGAGTTTGACATGAAAGAAGTTGAAAACAGCCTTCGCAAGGATGTGGTGGAAAAGGTTACAGACACACAAGGAGCCAGGGCTTTATGGATATCTAAGAGATGGTGGCGCTACCGTCCCAAACTTCCATACACTTATTTTCTTCAGAAGCTTGATTCCTCCGAGGCAAGTGTTATTCTCCGTGATGTGGTGTTCAAAGTTGCATGGCTCTCAATTTCTTTAAATGGAACCTAGGTTTATGTGGAGTTTTGTTAGAGTTGGATTTCTCAAGTATTTAACTGTTGAGTGCATACAGTGTACACCCATGTGTGCCCAAGAAACAGAAAACTTTCCCCTTTTCTGTTTTTAGTAGCCTGTAATGGCTGAATTTATTCTTTAACTCGGGGTAACTTTTTTTTTTCTCGGCTAATCTGATACGTAGCTTTTTGATTAACTTCAATGTTAGATGGTTTAGGATTTTTGAAAAACAATTTGTCTAATTAGATACTTTGGGGGTAATGATTTTCATTGGTTTCTTTATGGTGCTCTACATCTAGATCTTTCTGACAGGTTCCTTGAACTTTCAGTGGGATTGGCATTTGGAGAGTGAATGCATCACCCTCTAATTTTATTCTTTTTCATTCATTAATCATTAATAAACTTTCTTCTTTCATGGGAAAAGAAAGAAGGGACATTGATATAACCAGTTTTAATGATGTTATACATAAAATACTTAAAACTGGTGCTACCCAAGCAATAAATTGCAGTGGAATGGAAACATGTAGAATTCTAATATAAAGACATGCAGACTTTTTCTAATTCCGTGGGTTATTTTCTTACAGGTTGCTGCTGTTGTCTTCACAGAGGACCTGAAAAGACTTTATGTAACTATGAAAGAAGGCTTTCCACTAGAATATGTTGTAAGTTTGGGGTTTCTTTGTGCAACTGTGAATCTGAACCGCATGCCTTCTTGGCTTATTTTGATACTTTTTATTTGCATTTGATAGGTGGATATTCCCCTCGATCCATACTTGTTTGAGGTTATCTCAGGTTCTGGCGTAGAAGTAGATCTCCTTCAGAAAAGGCAGATACATTACTTTCTGAAAGTTCTGATTGCATTGGTGCCTGGATTACTGATCCTGTGGCTCATAAGGGAGGCCGCTATGCTATTACATATCACTTCTAAGCGTTTTCTTTACAAAAAGTACAATCAACTTTTTGATATGGCATATGCGGAAAATTTTATCCTGGTATTGATTTAGTTTCTCCCTTTGTGTTTTTCATTTTCTTCCTGTGTGTATTTTCCCTCAAAGCATCATTGTCTTGGACTCATCCAGCCAGTTGGAGATGTTGGTGAAACCAAAACAATGTATAAAGAAGTGGTACTTGGGGGCGATGTCTGGGACCTTCTTGATGAGATAATGATCTACATGGGCAATCCCATGCAATACTATGAAAGAGGGGTGAAGTTTGTTCGGGTAACTATTATTTTTTAGTAAAAATTTCGAGTTTCTTGCTGCTGTGCACTAAATCTTTAAAGTTATGATAAAACATGAAGTGCATAGTGGTTATGTATGTAACAGGGTGTCCTTCTCTCGGGTCCTCCTGGAACAGGAAAGACACTTTTTGCACGGACACTTGCCAAGGAAAGTGGATTGCCTTTTGTTTTTGCTTCTGGTGCAGAGTTTACAGATAGTGAGAAAAGTGGAGCTGCAAGGATCAATGAGATGTTTTCTATTGCTAGGAGAAATGTAAGCTCCCTCCTATTATAACTTTCCAATGCAATATGATGAGTGAAAGGAATTTTTTAGATGATCCTGTAGTGTTTTATGATTTTTATATATATCTAAAGCCATAACACTCACTGTAACTGTGAAAAATAATTTAAATACCTTGATGCTCTGCCCTATCCAAGGACGGGCATTAGTAACTGTCGTCTATGTACAAGTTTTCAATTCTGTATGTATGCTCCCAAAGTTCAAAGTTTTAGATTGATTATTTTTCATTATTCAACAGCTAAACGGACTTGGGTATTCCTTTTCACTTGTAATTTATTTGCATGTAATCATCATAGCAAGATTTAAACTGCGCTTTGCATTGTAGGTGACAAGGGGCCATTCCATTGATGTTGTATGGAGAATGTTGTAGGTGGATAACTGTCATTTACGAGTCACAGAATTCCTGCCAGTGCCTTCATTTTCTCTAATATCTTTTTTTTAAATTTTTTTTTTAAACAAGTCAAAATGAGTTAAATATGCTTCCTTCTATTTTAGCTTCCCGGTACTGCTTCATACCGGTGGTTCTCTAGTTTACTGATTGAGGGTATTTTGTTTAAGATGAAATTTAGGGTTCCAAGTTAAGATATCTATCCATTTCTCAAGATAGAGGTTTTATTTTCTTACAGTAGTAGTAGGAATTAGGTCAAGATGGAAATTGCATATTTTTTCAATCTAGAAGAGTACAGGTCTTAAAAATTTATTTTCCATGCAGGCTCCTTGTTTTGTGTTTGTGGATGAAATTGATGCCATTGCTGGAAGGCATGCTAGGAAGGATCCACGAAGAAGGGCAACATTCGAGGCTCTGATTGCGCAGCTTGATGGGGAGTGAGTATATTAGTTCAGCATCGTGTATATGTTTTCATTTCCCCCCTTTAAGTTTGCTCAAAACAACATTCTGAATAAAACTTTCATATATTTCTCATCTTGTTATTTGATTATTTTATTTACAACTAACTTGTTGAAGTTACTATATCCTATCATGATTTATAAAGCTGAGAAAGGAAGGTGACCAAAATACACAAATTGCGATGATTTTTATTTTTCTCAAATACATGCTGTTTTTAATTAGTGCCCAAGTCCAGCTTTTCTTTGAAAGTATTTGAATTGAGCTAGTAGATATTTAAGCATGATGTTTGTGTACAAAAGTGATGAGCGACAACTGTGGAAAATTAACTTAACAGGAAGGGAATCAAATAAATTTTTTGTTCTTAGCCGTGCATTACTGTAAAGCTGCATCATTTTTCTGTCTTCTTTTGAACTCAACTACTCATGAAGGGATATTCACACTGAGCACTTTGTTCTGTATAGGAAGGAAAAAACTGGCGTAGATCGGTTTTCTCTTAGACAGGCTGTGATATTCATTTGTGCTACCAATAGGCCAGATGAATTGGACCTGGAGTTTGTTCGCCCTGGACGTATTGACAGACGTTTGTACATTGGATTGCCCGATGCGAAGCAAAGAGTACAAATTTTTGGTGTTCATAGTATAGGAAAGCAACTTGCGGAAGATGTGGACTTTGGGAAGGTAAGTGCTAAGTGATTCTTCTCTTGGTTATGGTGTATGACATGATAGAATGCGATAGCATGAGTAACTTTGTCTAAGAAACGAGAGGAACTATAAGCAATGCACTAGTGCTTAGATGTTGGCGGCATGATTTGAATCTAAATTAGTATGAAAACATGGTCAACATTTTATGTTGAAACTTTATCATCTTGAATATATCCTGATACACAATGTTTTCATTTTATTGCCAAGATTTGGGACTATTCCTCATTTTTTCCTGAAAGACAGGCATACTAGACCTGAATTCAGATTAGATCAGACTGGCAGGCTCTTGTTTAGGTAGCTCTGTGCTTGAAGATCTCAATTGATTTCTACTGTATAACTGTGTGGAGATCTTCACAGGGCAGGGGAGTGAGTCTCCAATCCAATGATATTTTCTCCATAAGAAATAGAACCTTTTGCATTTACAAATTTCACAATTCTTTGGTCTCATACGGCTTGTGTGTGTGATGCAATACATGATATGCGCACCAAATTTCTTATGAATAAACGGAATGCTTAGCCCTTTACATTTGAGGTTTTCCTTCAATACCAGGCTATTAATTTTTAGCTTACTGTTAGTGTCTATGTTTTTCACTCTGCAGCTTGTGTTCCGTACTGTTGGCTTCTCGGGAGCAGATATTCGGAACCTGGTCAATGAAGCTGCAATTATGTCTGTAAGTTTCTGAATCTTGTCAAAAAATTATAGTTACTAGTGGAAATATTCCCCTGGTCAGCCTCTGGCAGAAACATTTTATAATCTTAGTGGCATGTGGAGATACTACTGTCATATCTTTATCTACCATTTATCTTTATGGTATATATTAGGACATTTTTATTGCTGAACACTTAGTGCCATGTGCGGAGCATTATCACAGTTTTATAATATTACCCTTCAGCACAGCAGGGTTTAAAGAAGTGCATGGCATGTCCATCATGTTTCTCCATGTTAGCCATTCATTGGATATCATCATTCATTTTCCTGACTCATCCCCCTTTTTTCCTGGTTCTCTAGAAAGAGAAATGGAACGTGGCAGATGAGTGCATGAGATAATGGTTCCTATGTGAGAGAGGGAGGAGAAGTAATAGGTCCATTTAATAGGGGTGGGGCCCATTGCTAGTTAATGTAGTGAGCGAGGTCTTGGAAGCTTTTTCTTCAGTTCAGATCTTAACTTTAGAGGATCCTGTATTTCATATATATTACATAAACAGTCATACAAGTTGAACTGATTGAAAGGCTTGCTGAATTCTCTAGCAATGCAAAACATAATGTCTGATCATTATTGCAGGTAAGGAAAGGGCATTCCAAGGTCTACCAGCAAGACCTCGTTGATGTGTTAGATAAACAATTGCTTGAGGGCATGGGTGTACTTCTTACAGAGGAAGAACAGCAGAAATGTGAACAAAATGTATGTCTTTATTCATTCTCATGAAGTGACAGGGGGGTCTGTAATTGTGTTTAAAACTAACCTCCGAGTTGATAATCTTTCTTATTAGGTTTCATTTGAAAAGAAGAACCTGCTGGCTGTACATGAAGCTGGTCATATAGTGTTAGCTCACTTGTTTCCTCGCTTTGATTGGCATGCATTTTCTCAGCTCCTTCCTGGAGGCAAGGTGAAATTTCTGTTTGCAAGCTGGATTTGTGATCGCTGCTACTCAACTGCTGCAGTTTTTTTCTAACCATTTCTCATTTCCTTCCCTTTAATTTTCATCATTTTTGTCCAACACGAGCAGGAAACTGCAATATCTGTTTTCTACCCACGAGAAGATATGATTGACCAAGGATATACAACCTTTGGCTACATGAAGATGCAAATGGTGGTAGCTCATGGTGGACGTTGTGCTGAATGCCTTGTGTATGGTGAGGATATTACCGATGGAGGAAGTGATGATCTTGAAAAGATAACAAAGGTAAATGTGGTAATTTGAGTATAATATTGTCTGGGCACTTTCATGGGCCTAGTTGCCTGCCACTATTCCCATTTTATGGTAAAGGGGAATAAGGTAGCAATTAAGAATCGCTAAAGTCGCTTAGATAAAGATTTTATGGTAAAGGGTAGGCATTTTGGTTGTTGTCTTTCGACTCTACATTTCCTTGACAGATTGCTAGAGAGATGGCAATCAGCCCTCAAAATGCAAAGCTGGGCCTCACTGCTTTAACAAGAAGAGTTGGACTCATGGATAGACCAGATAATCCAGATGGCGAGCTGATAAAATACAGGGCATGTTCTTTTAACTTTACTGAGTTCCAACTAAAAATATGCTCTCTGTATTCTCATATTTTGTTTAACTCAATGATCTTGATCAACTGATTCTCGTTTGTATTCTCCTTCATGATGTTAGTGGGATGATCCTCATGTGATTCCTGCCAATATGACACTTGAAGTATCTGAGCTATTTACTAGAGAAATGACAAGGGTAAGTATTTGCTTCATTTTGTACTAGAGTCATATGCTCTCTAACAACAACATAAAAAAAGTTTTCAAGTTCTGGGTGGAAGTAGCTGGGGTGAGGGAAGGGATCTGGGTCAAGTCTCAATTTCCTGTACTGCAGATACATTGTGCTGTTTTCTGTATGACCTTTAGAAACCTGGCAGGTCATGTTTAACTGTGGCCTTGCCAATATGCGTGCAATAATATATGCTGTTACAGGGGGGAAAAAAACAGAGAGAGAGAGAGAGACTGGCAATCTCTCAAGCTTTCATTTAATTAGTCCTTTAATTTAATGGTGATCATGCGAGTCTAACTGAAGATAAATGTGCTTACTATAACTACACACACGACTCTTTATGATGGTAGTTCATGTGATCAAATCAAAGAATATATCACTTTAGGTAGCAAGACATTTTATATCTTTTAAAAGGTATTTGCTTGAACATTTATCCACATTTTCTTGTAATATTTTGCTAGCTATATAAAATTATTTAGCAAAACAGTGAGTTTTGATGTTGGTGGTACTGTGGTAGTATGTTGAAGAGACTGAAGAACTTGCGATGGAAGGATTGAGGAACAACAGGCATATACTGGATGTGATTACCAAGGAACTATTGGAGAAGTCAAGGATAACTGGATTGGTATGCTATATCTTACACAATGTTTACGTTACTCTTTAACTAAAATGGGTTTTACAGCATTTTCTTTCACTATTGTTTGTATGTATTGCTTCCAAATTGTTGAGTTCTGTTCTTGCTTTCTGATACATGTTTATAACTCTGGAAATCTTATTTTAAATGGTAAAATATTCGAATTCTTTCGTGGCTTATGATGATATGAAGGCCATGACTATAGTCCATGGGTTTTCAAAACTTTTCCCTCAATTTTTAACAGTTTGCATCCCAATTATCCTTGGATATTTCACAATGAACTGAGGATTTATGCCCCTTTCTGACTATTCTCCGTTGTTCTTTTTTATTAGGAAGTTGAGGATCTAATGAAGGAGCTCTCTCCAACAATGTTCGAGGATTTTGTAAAGCCGTTCCAGATAAACTTAGATGAGGTACTGTTTTAAAATGCAGTGTCAGGCACTGTTTTTCCTCTTTCTTTTTTATATCGAGATCTGAGATAAACTTTGAGCTATCATCTGCATTATCATTTTCTAAACAGTTTTTGCATTTAAAAAATAGAACTGCTGTTAATCACATTTGAATTATTACTCCTGGAAGGTAAAAATTTAATGTAATTTCAGCTAGTTAAATTATTTGCTCAACCTGCACCATTGTTTTTTATCAAGGTGCACCCAATCGCACAGATGGATAAATTTTTGTTATGTCTCTAGAGTTTTACGGTAGTGTATTGCTTCTCCTTGTTGGTTTCTTCTAAATGGCATTTTCCCTGGATTTATGTTGTTACATTTCCTCTAAACACAACAAATCTATATTCCTCTTTGCCTTGCACTGAATTCAAACTCCAACCATTGGTCATCAGCTTTTGTTTTGTTGAATTCTTTAGGAGGGACCGTTGCCACACAATGACAAGTTGCGATATCAACCACTGGACATATATCCTGCACCACTCCACCGATAATGACACATTGCAATACCAGCCTCTGAACACACACACCGGTCCATTGATGTCGAAGGTTTATGGACTTCAGATGGTAATCGTAGTCCCTGAAATTGCAATTTCTGTCTGCTACTTTGACCATGGAGTTGAGAAAAGAAGTTTATTGTTTTGCTGCTAAAAGTCAACAAGCAGCGATTTTGACACTTTTCTTCTTGAAGCCAATCTCAGCCCTGTAGCGGACAGGGCGTGTTGGCTAATTGGTGAGCAGAAGTTTCCAGGCTAGGAAATTCTTAGGCACATTCAATGCGCTGAAGGCCCCGATGCTTCTCAGTTGGGTTGCTTGGAGTAGTTTTGGCCTCATCAACAGTTATTGCTTTGGACAGTGGATGGGGTTCAGCAACATGTCGCTGCCAGTTTTGTGTTATTCATGCCAATTTTGCAGACAGTTATTGCTTGATGATAACTTTTGCTCACCAGAAATGTTTGTTGTATCGCTTCTGAAGATTGTCAATCTGTGTACAGATTCGAATGTTCAAAATCCATTTTGTACACCAGTTCAAAAGGTGAAGCAAGCAAAAAACATAGGAATGGGAAATGAAAGGGGAAATGAACGGTGGCGGAATATACTTGCGTTGCCAGCATATACCAAAGAAGCAATTTGACAATATTATCATCTCCTTGCTTGTTTTCTTCAAGCCATTTAGCCGCTATTTATGATGGATTGAAGTTTGGAGCTGATGTTGAATTATCACATGAAATTCTAGATTTTTCAAAGATCTACCAAACCTTCCTAAATAGTTTAGCCTTTCCTAAACTACTGCAGTGCCAAACCAGCACTAAACCGTTTTTTTTTTTTGGGTTTGGCGCCAGGCAAGATGAAGTGGCAACTACAATTTGTACAGGAAAAGCAGCAGCATAACAAGTGCTTGTTAGAGCCCGTCTGGCAACGAGGTAGAGATTGCGTTTCTTCAAAAACACACTGGCTCAGTGTTTGGTTAAGGAAAAAAAGTTGTTCACTGTGTATGGGTCCCACAACAAATTACGTGCTAAACGCAGGCAATTTGAAAGCAGAAAAATATTATTTTTTTGTGCGGCTTTTTGAGAACAACCATGCTACACTGTTCATTGAACAGTGTAGCATGCCTCCACTGTCATGTGAACAGTGCGAATTGCACTGTTCACGTGAAATTTCTTTTTTTTTTCAGCCAAATAAATTTTTTTAACATTTGTATTTAAAAAAAAACACTAGTATAAAATGAATTAATTAAATTCACTCGCACTGTAATATCAATTTTATACCTGATAATATTTATCTACGCTAAAAAAATTATGAAAACTGTAATTCTTATCGGATGAATTTTGTACGTAATAGAATTATAAATAGTTTAATGAAATAATAAAAAGTATTTTTTATAAAGTATTTTTTATTTCATGATGTAATAGGAGTAATTAATTTTACAATATTAATATATATTTTTTAAAATTATTTTATAACCTCAATTTGAAAAGTATTTTTAACCAAACACATTAAATTACTTTTTCTTCAATCTCAATTTTAACCATAATTTTAACCAAACACCTATTTTATTCAAACCAACCTCAACTAAAAGTACTTTTTATAAAACAACTTTTTTCAAACCACAACCGCTATCGCTACCGCAATACCAAACACACTCTTAATGTGATGATACAAGCCACGGGATGCCAACCCAATTAGAAGTGATTGGAGAGAAGAAAAACCTATGTGCTGCGTGCATGCCTTTGCTAGCAACGATTGAATTAAAAAAAAACAGGGAGGATGTGTTGATACACCTAGATGATGGCAAAATATAGTTCTAAACCCAGCAGAGAGATGGCTGGGAAGCCTTACAGCTAATACTAATTAACGAAACTCGTTGGTCTTGTTGTCAGCCGAATCCACCTCGTGATCATCTTGAAACTAGCACAAATGGAGATATTGACTTGAATGACGATGTTTTCTCATTTAGTTTCTAAATGGGGTAATTATGAGCTGGATACACCCAAGAAAGCCAAAATTGTAGATGCCAACAAATTTATAATGGCTGACAAGAGTTTTCCATGAACCATTTTCAAGTCATCCATAATATTGTTGTTGGGTCATATCTTCAATCTCTTCATTTTTCTTGGGTCAAAGTTGGTGTCTAAGGAGACAAAACCAGCAAGAAATCAAGAAGGGTTTCATCTATGGACACCCCAGAAGACATCGTGAATGTAAGTGGAAAATGCTACGAGAATGTTAAAGTATTCTCGGAAGGATTGTGGAGTGTAAAACCTGGAGAAAGTATTCTACAACATTCATTGGTTCGTTTCCATTTTGAGTTACTTGCGATGTTCTTCCTCGCCGGTTCATTTCACTTTTTCCTCAAACGATTTCATTTTTCACGTTTCACCTCGGATGTCCTGGTAATATATGCTGGTTTACAAACTATTTTTTTTTGTTTTCAGTAGCTTGACATGGTTGTAATTCTCCACAGGACATAGATGGTAGCTTAACAAATTAAAATGTCTGTTAATCTGCTCATCTTTCTTTCCATTTTGAAAACTCAGTAATCAAAAAGATCTCAAATTTTATCCTAGGTGAATCAATGATTGTCTCTCTCTTAATGTCTTCTAGGCAGGTATAGCAGTGGGACCGACTGTAATGGGATATTACTTTGGCAGGACATCAGATGACTTGTTCCATACAAGCATTCCCAATCAAGTAGCTAATTCATTATCAAAGATTGGTTACATTCTCTTCGTTTTTTTTGCTGGAGTACAAATGGACACGACCTTGATATGGAAAACAGGAAGAAAAGCTTTTTCTTTAGGGGCGTTCATCTTTGCAACCACTTTCATAATGGCAAGTTCTATTGCTATCTTATTCCCCAAAGATAATGGCTTAACTATCGGAATCAAGGGTGGAATGATTTTCACTGGGAATATGTATTTTGAATCAATGATCCAGACCGAATTCGTTGGAGTCTGTTACATTTTAATGCAGCTTCAGATTATAAATTCACAGCTCGGACGCCTTGCTCTAGCATCATCAATGCATTATAAGTTGATGAGCCTGGTATATAATATTACGAATGGTTTTGGAAGGGGTTTGAGAACTACATCGATTCGTGTTGGAGTTCAGATGGTTATTTTATCCTTGGCATACATTTTGTTTATTGTGATCATCTTGAGGCAGATGATATTCACGTTCATTAGAATAACACCGCAAGGTCAGCCTTTGAAGGAAATTTATGCTACCATTACCATGGCCTGCGTGTTTCTTTTAGCATCAAGTGGTGATTGTGTAGGGCTAAATTATGTGTTTGGCCCTTTAATACTTGGGTTGATAGTGCCTGCAAGGTCTCCATTAGCTGAAATCCTGGTACAAAAGTTTAATACGGCTGCTTCAGGATTTCTTCTCCCACTCATGACAATGTTCTGTGCCTCCAAAATTGATTTACATCAATTCATCTCGGAATTCAACACTCTGGTCGCCTTCAAGATCTCATTGATTGGATTCGCAATTAAGGTGGCGGTAACTTTTCTAGCGGTGTACTTTTACAAGTTACCTTTAAGACATGCTGCTGCGCTTACAGTCATCTTGAATGCCAAAGGCCATTTCGAGGTGGGAACTTTTATCAGCTTCAATCCACTTAAGGTATAAAAGAATGCTTTCTCACTACTTCCTATTGATTAGTATCTAAATACCTGAGAAATTCTGGTCGTGAAAGAAGCACCTAATTACTCCATGTGCATTCCTTGCTACGAAAAAGATGATTAACTTGAAGGGTTTTTTTTCTCTCATTCTACTAAATCTCTCTATCCCTTTCAGGAAATTCAAAGTACCAGTGGGATTTTGTTACTATTTCTGTTACAAGCCTTTCAACCACTTCTTGTCAAGACTCTCTACCATCCTGCAGAGCACTACGTAAGCTACAAGCAAAAAACGATCGAGCAAGTTTCAAATGATGCAGAGCTCCAGATACTGGTATGTGCGCATAGAGAGGAAGACGTCATGGCAGCAATAACACTCCTAGAATATTCTAATCCAACAAAACAGAATCCCTTGTCCATTTATGGACTCTGCCTGGAGGAACTTGTTAGCAGCTTTATCCCTGTTCTAATCAACCACCAATTAGGACAAAAAATCTCTTATTCTGAGGGATCCCGCTCGCAACCCATCATTGACATCTTCAAGTACTTCAAGACGCAACACAACAAGTTCGTCCAGATGCATGTGTTCACTGCAATATCACCATTTAAACAGATGCACGAAGACATTTGCTGGCTGTCTTTCGACAAGGATTGTTCCCTAGTAATAATTCCATTTCATAAGAAATGGAATAGCAAAGGCAAAATGGTTTCAAGCAATACTGATTTGAGGAATTTGAACATCAACGTATTGAAAAATGCCCCTTGTTCTGTAGGAACCCTCATTGATCGTAAAAGAGCGCAGGGGTTGTCTTCTATTTTTTCCACGTCAGCAACTTACCGTGTGGCCGCCCTGTTCGTTGGAGGCTCAGATGACAGGGAGGCAATATCTTATGCCTTAAGGATGGCAAGAAGCCCCAGAGTTCATCTAACAATCATGCATCTCGTTGCACACAATGACGATGTCCATAATTGGGAGAATATGGTCAATGATGACTTTTTAAGAAAAGTGAAAGCAGAAATGTCAGGGCATAAGAACATCGATTACATAGAGGAGTTAGTGAGAGATGGATCTGATACATCTGAGGTACTTCAATCAATTGTAGAGGATCGTGACCTTATCATGGTAGGGCGTCAACATGAAAATGAGCCTCAAGCTTTAGCAGGCCTATCTGCAGAATGGATTGATTTTCCAGAGCTTGGGCCAATGGGTGACCTGCTTGCATCTGAATATATTTCTAATCCAGTTTCAGTTTTGGTGGTTCAACAACAAAAGAAGAAAGTAAATGTTACAGCTTCAAATTAATTAATGGTTCGAAGTTGCAAGCAAACATCTGCCAAAATGTAAAAGAAATAAACCCAGTTACCCACCCCTCCTAGTTACAACTTTAAGAACACATCCTTATTCATTACAAATCTTGTGAGTTGTGAAGACAAGCTTCACACGGCTTTAGCTTTAAATGTGCTTATAACTTCATTTAAGTCTCCACGACTGTGTAAAAATTAGGCACCATATTAATTTATTATTTAACGAATTCCCATTTGTTCATTTCTAATGATTTAATTCGGCCCCAATTTCATGAATCGATTTGGCAAATAGGTGGTGGAATGAAGAATTGGTTTGCATTAACAACGAAATCTTGAAATCTGTCAATGATACACGAAGTTGGAGATGAATTAAAGGATTCATAATGCTGATACTGCTTCAACAACAGCTTCGGTGGGTTGAGTTGTGTAGGCTATTTAGTTAATTAACGCTCCAAGGTTGAGAAACTGCAAAAAGGGTCCTAAATACTCTTGTAGTTTCTTTCTGACTAGTTCTGTTGCCGACGCTGCGCTGGGATCGGATTTGTAACGTTCAACTTTCTTTTTTTGTGACAGTTTTCGTAAGAAAAAGAAAGTGCAGACTCATAAATGTTAGTTACTGGAGAAGTTTATTATGGAAAAAAAAATTTAGATACTAAACATGCACAACGTTAAGTTTGAGTTAGCAGAGCAACTTAAGAAATTGTCACGATAACTCTGTCAACAGGTCATTAACCAAGATCAAAAGGCTGCACTGATTCTAAGCAAACTACTGGTATCCTAGTTCTTCAGAAGCTTGCCTGGTAGATATAATCCAGAAGCATCCCCAAAGTTGCTTATATTTACACAGTCATTAGCAAAACGTGCTGTCTGTGCAGGCCGCCTAGCTCTTCACTGCTTCTGCAATAGAAAACAAAATAAATTAGGTGTATCGATGACAGGCTAAATAGACTAATGCTATACTTGGCAAAGCCAAGGCTTAAACACAGAAAAAAAATAGGTGGTTGTTCAGAATTAATTCGAATTTCTATTTCAATAACAGGAGATCATCTCGTATACAACATGTTATAACTAGAGACGAGATGACATGCCCGCGCGCTGCCGCAGGCTTATAAAATAAATGTATTTGATAGTGTTATAATTATGAACCAGTGCTAGATAAGTAATAGAAATTAAAGGCATGATGGAGCAAATATTTCATGATGAAAAAAAAAATTGTGTTTGTGATCCAAAACTTAGAGACCGAACAAAATGATTTGTAGTAATTTACAGTATTTTGTGAGGAAAGATACAGTGCTTTCGCTAATATTAAAAAAAATCGACAAATATAATTTTAAAAAATAAAGAAATAAAATAAAAAAAACTAAGTGGAAAAACATCACAGCAATCCACAGTATTTTAAAGAAAAAAATTACAAAGCAAAAATTTTAACCAGGTCAATATTTAAAAGATAAAATCAATAAAAATAATTTAAAAAAAATAAATAAAAAATAAGAAAGTTGAACAAAAAAAATAAAAAATAAAAGAAAAAAAAAGAAAGGGAAAAGTAATAAAAAAAAAATTACTGTGGATTACTGTTATAATCCATAGTGTTTTGTATGTGGAGGAACAGTAAATCTTCTACATGGTTTAGTTATATGTATAAATTTTTTTTGGTGACATCTGATCTGGAACTCTGCATCTGCTGCTTGAACACTCAATATGCATTAATGGCAAAGCAAAAACAGAGACTATGGCATATCCATTAAGCAGTCAAAGAATGTGGAGAATTGGTGTGAAAAAATGCGATGAAAACAAATTTGCAACCTACATCTGACAACATTTTCATTGGTGATTTCCACTCTAAACAGTCTCGCAAAGCGAGAACAGAAAAGGCCAAGGAAAAGATTGTTGAACTGATCATAATTAAGAAGATACAACAGATCCAAAAAATGATAGTCGTGCGATTTGTTTTAAATCCACTGGGAAGCAATGCTGAAGCTTGAATTTTGATGAGGTTCTAAGCTGACTGGTATCCAGGAACCTGGCCAGTGAGGGGATGGAAGTGCAATTTGTTATAATGGTGGAGCATACTATTATTATAAACTCGGTTCTATTTTCTAATCTCCAACAACCGCATCAACCAGTGTAATTATACATCTACAGTAAACACATGAAGGTCATCGTATACTACGGGAAAAGGATGGCTTTTATAAATAATTGATGCAGTTTTGTGTTTCCCTCCTCTAGACCCATTAAGCTGGAAAATAGAACTAAGGGAGAAACCCAAGATCTATCCAGCACATTAAAAGTGGGAAGCAAAGTTCCAGTCATTGCAGACAATGGACAACATCTGTATCTGAGTAACATGAAAGCCATTTAAGGTATTAGAGGAGAACCAATCTCTTTTTGTGAACTTGATGAGAATTTACTTATATTTGCAGCAGGAGAGTTGTCATCCTCCGTATCCAGTGCAACCTGCTCCTGGTTATGCTCAAACTCAGTACAGATGCAGCAAAATACAGTAAATTGAGAAAGCAAGAGATCTTTACAACGTTCAAAAACCTCCTAAGATCATGCAGCACAGAGAGGAATCAACGGCATTGTACATAAAACACGAAAAAAAAGAATCATGATCATCCTAATTACTATTAGTGCTTTAAAATAACTCTTGCAAAACCATAGGAAAGAACTGACCCTGCCACTGCTTCTCGTGTTGCTCCTCCTGTTTTCCAAGCCAGTAAATGAAATTCTAGTTCTCAAATTCCAACCCAGTTACCAAATTAAAACACAAATTACAAACCCTGAACCTCCCAATCAAATTTTTTTCCCCAGTTGATAGGTTGTTGCCATGCTAGACAACCCCTTGGAAGAACACCTTTTTTTCCAGGCTCCCTCCTCTGCATGTGCATATGCTCCTTCTACTTTCCCGTCTCTCTCTTTCTAGTTGAAAAACAGGGAAAAAATTTAAAACTTGGCCTCGAATAAGTCACGGAGTCCATGCGATATAAAAAATCAATTAAAATCTGCCTACCCACGCTATAACTCTAATTAAGAAAATTACATAAAAACAGATGCAAACTGTGGCAGTCTAATCCCGTACACTTTTTACTGGTCGCAGTGTTTTTGTTGCCATGATTCCTTCCCATTTTTTCGGACCAAAAGACAGGAGCCATGCTTGCTGCCACTGTTTTTATTGGAAGCGCCATCATTACTTTTTTCTACCGGTGTGGCGTGTATATGATCGTCGCATTCTTGTTGGTCATTTTTTTTCTTTCTTTCTTTTTACTAAAACAAATATATGATTATCGTCTTTATTTTTTGTTTTATTATAAAAATTTATTTGTTTTAAATTTAATTTCTTACATGTTATTTTTTTCATTTCAATCCTTGATTTTTTTAAAAAAAATCATTCATCAATTCGTTTGTTAAAATTTTATTGGCTTTTAGTTTCATCGATCATAATTTATATTATTTTACTTTTTTTAATTTTACTATCATTCTTTTGATTTGTTTTTCATTTTATTAAAGTTATTTTTCAATTCAATCTAACTATGCAATTAAAAATTTTTGTTTGTCTTTCTTCTAATTTATTTTTTATTTTAATTTCCACTCTCTTTCCTTTAATTATAATTTTTCTTAAATACTTATGTGTAATTGATTTTTTCTTCTCGTTTCATTATTTGATATTTGATTTGTTAGAAATTGGGTTTCATATTTTTTTCCATTTATAATACTTTCAGTTTGATAATCTAGGTCATGATTTTGGAAAGTTAATGTCGCTCAATGTCATATCTCACATTAACAGGTGAGGGATTGGTAGTTGATCTTATTGAGAGTGCTGGTTGCTAACTTGTCATATATATTTTGGGACGTCAGGTTCAGATGTAGGCTCGCGTCACCAGAAACAAAACTGTGAGGGCGGTAAGGCCCAAAGCAGACAATATATGATAAGTTAGGTCGGGCTGTTACACTCAATATTCTTTTTTTCTCATTTTCTTTTACAATCTTATCGCTCCACGATATTTTTTTTAAAAAAAAAAAGATTGGTGACATGATTATCTTCAATTTCTCTTCTATAATTTTATCTCAGTTTCATGATCTAGATTACGAGAGTTGCAAACTTTTTGTAATATAAGTTTTTTTTTAAAATTTTTTTATTTGCATTTGATTTTTTAATATATTATTCTAATTCGTGCGCGCGCGCGTGTTTGAAGAGGGGGGTTGGGGGTGTTATTTGAATGAACTTGATTTAAAAATATTTATTTTTAAATAATATTTTTGACATGCTTGACTTTGCATGATATTTTTTTAGGATGTTATTTTATTCAATCAGTTTTATTTATGTTTTTATTATATTTTTATTATATTTTTTATTTTAAATAAATAAGTTTAGTAAATACAATTGAATAAATATTTTATTTTATATGATTAAATATCTTAATTTACATTCATCTTTTAATCTTTTTAATTTTTCTTTTAGCTATTGTTGATGATATTTTTTGTTTATTTACATGGAAAATTATTTTTGTATTTAATTAGATGCTTGCATAATTTTTTTTATGTATATTTTATTTTTTTATATTAAAAAATATATTAAAATAGTTTACATGCCCAGTAATTTTTTAAGACAAAATTACAATATACAGTAAAGTGCTGATAAAGTAGCTCGTGTTTATCTAAAACTTGTCACCGGTTCAACATGGCATGACAGGTGTAAGGATTGAGAACGGGCAGCAACGTTCCACTCATATTTTTTAGTATTCTTTTGAGAGTGCAGAGGACGTCGCCGAGTACACAGGCCATCATGATCTTGCCACCTTCTTTTTGCCTGCTTTGGAGAATGTAATTGCGTTTGGCTACAAGCACACTGTTGCGGATTTTTTTAAAAGAAGAAATTAGCACGGTTAAAAAATGGGTGAATTGATATATGTTCAAAAAAAAAGAAGGTAAAACAATATATCTTAGTTATGCAATCTTTTAGAAATATGATATAATTAAATTTTACTTATTTTATCTAAATTAGTCGATTATTTGAATTCAGTTTTATTAATCGATTAATTATTGTACATAAAAACAATGATTTTATAAAAATTCAATGATTCTTTTTAATTGGTTTTATCTTTAGATTTGGTCCCTTGACTATTATTTTTTTATCACTATAAGATGCGAGACCCTTGCATAGTCTTACATTTTGTTGTTCTTGCCACCAGGACATTGCAGCCGAACCACATAAAACTCCGGGGAGAGTATCTTCCTATATTATATTTCTTCCAATTGATAATGAGATTTCCTCCCCGCTTCATCCGCGGGCGTTAGGCTTAGTTGAACAGCACAAGACTCTGTGTTTATGCTCTCCTTTTACTTTGCAGTTCCGGGTTTGATGCTGCAAGTAAAATAATAAATGTCTTGTTTATCCTGCATCTGATATTTTAAAATTTTGTGGTTTTCTGGATTAAAGAGATTGTTTGTTTTTGTATTTCAAAAGTATTTTAAAAAAATTAATTGTTTTTGTTTTAAATTAATTTTTAGTGTTTTTAAATCGTTTTGATATGCTGATATTAAAAATATTATTTTAAAAATAAAAAAATATTATTTTAATGCATTTTTTAGCAAAAAAAACTTTAAAAAACAACCGTTATCACACTCTCAAACACAAAAAAAAAAAATTATTCTTAACAAAAATTATAATAAATATTGAAAATATTTTTTTAGAGTCGCTCACCGACCATCATAAAATTTCGAGCAAAATCGTGAATTTGTGTGCTCATTATTGAAATAAGACCTCTAGTTCTGCTATTTAAAACTCGATAAAGATTTTCACTCATCCATGAAATGATTATCCATGTTTGTGATTCCGATTCAGCACTTGAAGTTTTGTAAGAGTTAACACATGAACCTGTGAACTTTAGAAAATAGTTACGAAGTATAGCATTATTTCTTTTTACCAATCTGGCTTGGTTATGTTTTAAGATTAATTTCTGTCCTATTTCATTAAGAAGAGATGGCTATCATTTATCTTTGAAGAACTGGAAGGTGTAATATATATTTTTTTAATTAATGTATGTGTTTGGACGAGTTTGCGCGTACCTTGATTAATCCAACGGGCCTTGAAATTAACGACTATGTAAACCTCTAGTGGCCTTGAGATTTGTGAGACTTAAATTGATGACCTCTAGGAAATAAACGAAAAACTCTAAGGTGTAATTATTTTTTTTAATTAACATGTATGTCTAGATCAGCTTGCGTGTACCTCGATTAATTCAACAGACCCTGAAGTCAACGATCATATAAGTTTCTAGTGGCTCCTGAGGTTTGCAGGACTTAAACTAGTGATATCTAAAAAGCAAATTTAGAGCGTGATAAGTTAAATTACACCTATTAAAGTTATTTTTTTTTAAAAAAAGGTTTATGTGGTTTTTTTAATTTATAATTTTATTAATATGTCCAAGGTATATTTTTTTAATTAATGTTTGTGTTTGGACGAGCTTGCGCGTACCTTGATTAATCCAACAGGCCTTGAAGTTAACGATTATGTAAATCTTCAGTGGCTCTAAAATTTATGAAACTTGAATTGATGATCTTTAGAAAATAAACGTAGAACCTGATAAATTAAATTACAGTTATTTTTTTTCAAAAAAAGTTTATTTGGCTTTTTTTTCTTCAATTTTTATTAATATGTGCAAGGTATAATCCACATGTGTATTTATTTTTAATATTAGATGTTATCTCGAATTAGTAACAATCAACAGTCAATTCCCAACAGAGCAGGAAGCACCCGCACCTCTGAAGTTTACAGATTGCAGGAAAACTTTTATTATAAATGAGAGAGGGCCGAGCAAAAAGCTTCTCGCACTCTCCCTCCTCCATGCAGCCACATCCACTCAGAGCAAAAGCCTGAAACCCAGAGTTGAAATGCAAGGACCCATTAACAACTCCCAGCCTGTAGTAATTCTCTCTCTCATTCTCTCATAAACAAAAACCAAAAGCTCCAAAAAACACAAGTCCCCACCTCACCTTGGTATTAGTTATTAGCTGTTACCAGTACAATTTTTCCACTTTAAGAAACAAAAATAACTTGAAATTCAAAACCCTAATTTCCCACAATTCTACACCAAAACCCCCAAAAACCAAGCAAAATAAATCTAACACCAAAACAATGATTAATGGTTTTGATGATGATCCAACATCAGCACCAGCAAATCTCTACTACGGTAGCACCACACCCAATCCCTCTCTCCACCTCCACCCATAGATCCCCGGCTACACCCTCCCACACTCAATCCCAATCCCCCCTTTCTCTTGTCCCACTCTCCTCCTCCTCTCACCGCTTCCCCCCCCCTCCTCCTCCACCGCCACCACCACCACCGTCCCTCGATCATGTAATTTCCCCGATCGCATCCGCGGCCCACCACTCCGCCGAGCCAGCCCTCATGTTGGCTACGGTTCGTCTCTCCGATATCTCTCCCTATGATGGGGCTCCTGGTGGGCCCTACGTGCGAGCGGTTGAGGCGTTATCGGGGTCATTAATGAAGCATAACGCCGCGGTTATCGAACTGGGGAGTGCAGAAGCCTCCCTTATGCGGTGTGGCCTCGAGGCTGCAAGGTTGTATTTCAGGAGTAGATCTCAGAACGGTGTCGTTAAAGGTTGTAGCAGCCGCGGAGTTTACATGTACAGGGCTGGAAGGTTAAAATGTTTGTTTCATTAGTATGAATTTTGACTAGAAGTGTGTAATTAGTGGAAGACTTGAAACTTTTAAATGGTTTTGTGTGTAATTAGTGTAAAGCTTAAAACTTTTGAGTGTGTAAATAGTTGTAGTTTCTGTCAGGATTGATTTTTTTTTTTGGTTATAAATGCGTGGCAGGCCAGTTGAAGATTGTGATTCGTCTCCGCCGTGTATGGCTGAAATATTTAGGTGTATGGGAAAGGCAGCGCGTTCTGCTTTATGTGCAATAGCAAGACATCTTCGTTTAAGGAGCGAGTAAGGATGGTGTATATTTTATTTTGAAAGTTTGTGATGGCTATGACTTTTATGAATGACATGAAGCTTGCAAATTTTGTTGACTGCAGCGTTTTCAATCAATTACTTGATGATATGCCATTGCCTGCTGGCGAGGTGTCTTCTTCGGTGCTTGTTGCCACTTATTCTCATACTTCCTTACAAAATGGAAAAGGGGCTATTGGAGGAGGGAAGCTGGCAGTTAATGGGGAAGTTGAAAAGGGACTGTTGACTTTGATTTCCTCGGACAGTCCTGGTCTGCAGGTGTTTTTCTGTCTTTCAAACAAAATGATATCTATAACTAGTGTTATTCTTTAGTGTTGGAGATTTATTCCTGAGTAGTATAGCACTTGCGGGTTCAAGTTAATTCTAAAGTTTCTTTCTTTTTCCCAAGCCATGAGTAATAGATGTATTTTGTTTTATACTATCTTACATGCTTTTCGCCCCTAGGTTTGTGACCCCAATGGTCACTGGTACTTGGCTGATTGTAGTTCAGCTCCTGGGAATCTTTTACTCATTACTGGCAAGACACTTACCCACACTACTGCTGGACTTCGTCCTGCTGCCTCGTATAGAGCTGCTCCTGATTACTCATCGGGTGCTAACAGTGGTGGCAGGTATAACTATTTTTTTATTTGAAACTAATTATTCTCACGCATCTTATGTTTAAAAATGTTATATTTGTTACCATTCCTTTTCATCTTTAGGCTGCTTTTTTAACTTAACTGCTGCAGGACTTCACTGGCATTTAGACTCATGCCACAGGGCAATGCCATTTTAGATTGTTCTCCTATTGCAGCAGCTGGTCATGTTATTCCCCAGAGCTATGTGCCAATATCTGTGAGTCAGTTTTTGGATGACCTTTCTGCTGAGGAGGATGTAAATTGCAATCGACCTGATAATACTTATGTAAGTTCCAACTGGAGTTTGCCTGTAAGGCTGTAAGAGTAAAATGGAATGTACACTAACCAAAACTTTGTATATTAGATTTATCCTTCTTTGTTTGTTGTGCTTTGTGTCCTCTCCTTTTTCTCTATTCTTCTCTAAAGGTTGTTAAGAGTAGGTTGTGCTGAAGTGGATAAACATCTGTGTTGTCCACCCTGTTTTCAGTCAGTTTCCTTCAACAAAAAGAATTTGCACTGCAAACATTGGATCTCAAAGAGCCCTTCTCAAGCAACAATCGTGGAACTCATGTTGTAATTGATCAAGTTCCTATTCTGTGATTTTCACTGGTTTGCAAAACTAATATTTCTCGACTTTGACATCTGGAGAAAAGGAAAATATTGAAAACTTTAGCTGAAATGAGGTGGTTCTCAATGTGAAAGAATATTAGATCATCATGCGGTTTCCTGTCTGTCCTTGTTCTTTATTCACGCGGGTCGAGACTTTGATTCTTATTGTCAATGCTTTACCTTATATTGTTTGCTGATCAACTGAAACTTTTTATTGTAATTTTGTCATACGAGATTTCATATTAAATCTTGGATTTACAGGTTGCTCAAAATGATGTGAATAAGGAACCATCATTAAGAAGTGTTCTCTCTGATCCCCTATCGTGAGTTCTTCTGTCTTTGCTTCTGTTTTTTCATTATGCTTGTTGGATTTGATATACTGGCATCCAAGTTTGGGTTACAATTTCAAATCTTGGAATCGAGTAGGTTATTCGAATTCCATGTGATACTGTCACTTTTTTCTTTCCATGGCTTATATTATATTGTTAAATTCACCTGGTTAAGATACCTTTATTCTCTACTTCATACTGCTACTAATACAGAGTGGCAATTTTTACAAACATATATGAACAATGCAAGAAACCATTATGCAGATTCTTTCTTGCTGTTTTTTCACAATCAACCTCTCTAATGGTGTTTCTGTCCATGTTTTAAGTTCGAGAGTAACTCAGCAATAAAAGAAATATACGTAGCCTGAAATTATTCTCAGGATCAAACACAATAACCTACTTCACATGCCATGAAATTTGTATGGTTATATATCCCTGTAACTAAGACTTTTAGTTGGTTGGTGGAAAAGATGGGTGATGAATCTTTTTGTCTATATTTCATCTCTGCAATGTTTCCTTTTCACTGATATGTAGTGAGAAGTTTGCAGCACTGCTGGTCTACCTGTGCATGTATACATCATGAGAGTATTCCTAGAATTAGTTGTTAAGGACCAACTTCATATGCATTAAGTATTTGGATGACCTCATCTCTTGGTGCCCTCAGCAGAATTCTGGGTTCCTTGTCATGAAAAAAAATTGAAAACATGGAAGGGTGAATCATTGTGTCTATGCATGTGATGTAGGAAAACTTTGGATATATGCCCAAAAAAGGATTCATAGTGAGCCCAGGTCTGGAAAATTAAGGATCTTAGAAGGAAATTAGGGTTTTTACTGTAGATGTGCATAGTAACCGAGGTTGCTAGTAGCAAAAAAAGAAATAGAAGAAAGTAGCGCTTAGAGAAAAAAAAAGAAAAAGAAACACTCATAGGCAACTGCTCAAACTAAACTGAAATACTCATAATTTCATCATTGAAGTCCCCATCTATTACATATGACTATAAAAGGCACCAAAGCCCTAATAATTCTGAACTAAACAGGTAATAGAAATCCAAATTGAAAAAGGAAAACCATACATGGTACTCATTATTATTCAAAGTTCCTAAATAAACCATAATTCCCAAGTAGCATTAAATTCTTAAGCAGGACATTACTAAATAGACTAAGTTTACAAGAAAAGCAAGAAATGTTGAATTAAAAATCAGAGTAATTCGAAAAGTTTTTTCTATTTGGCTGCGTGATTTCTTATGTGATTATGATAAAATCACTTTCACATTCATGGTCTTCTTATCCATATGTCGATTTTACCTCTCTTGTTTAGAGATACAAAGAAATTGACTGCTATTCTAATGTGTGCTATGTGAATACTGAATGGGTCATTCCTTTTCCGCCCACTTATCTAATGATGCCTCAGAGGTGCATTCCTTGAGGATGCCGTGGTTGTTTCCTGTGGACATTCATTTGGTGGTCTCATGCTGAGAAGAGTCCTTGACATGGTAAGTAGGATTATCTGCTATTTTTTAATGGAAATTAGAAGTAATTTTCATAGCAGCTTAGGAAGAATATGTAAGATTGTGAAAACACTAGATGCTCTATGTTTTTGTATTGGATGTAGTGTCATACATTCAAGGCAGTTTCAGAGCATGTTTCATATATTCTTATGACATGACATGACATGAAAGCAAGCAACAAACTTGGACACCCATCGAATGCCTTGCTCTTGGTCTGTCATTATACCCCGAGCAGTAGAAAGAATTACAATCCCCATCCCGCCTAGATTTCAATTGACGCTTCATCAAATGTTTCAGCTAGTATTTATTGCTCTTACTGCGTAGGCACAAAAACAGAGGTGTAGCCTGTTTATGTTTTCTGTTATTCAAGGACTGCTACCCTGTGATGCGACATGCTCTTTGATATATTCTTATGAGTACTAGTCTGCTGCTTTTGTACAATAGACTTGTCTAGTCTATATAGGAGACAAGAATCATAACTCCAGTTGTTTGTATCGCAGTCAAGATGTACACTTTGCAATGCAGAAATTGAGGCTGGATCTTTGGTTCCTAATTATGGTAGGCTCTACCTGACTTGTTGAGTATTTTATCATGTTTATGCCCTCTTTCTCTCGCACATGCAAATCCTTTTGATGCCTGGTCTTGCTAGATACCAGTTCCTTTTCTTAACCTCTCAACTCTATCTTTTTTTTTTATTGTTCTAATATTTTAACTTGTATGCAGCTCTTAGAGCTGCAGCTGCAGCTGTAAAGAATGAAGATGATCGAAGGCTATTTTATAATGCAACTCTGCGGAAGCGTCGCAAAGAAATGGGTGATCACACAGATTCCATGAAGAGACAACACAGGGTATGCTTCGAATCAGAGCCTGATATTTTATTATCTAGTTATCCTGTAAATGCACTCATACAAGCATGCAAGGATATCCAATCATCAACTACTTATTTTTGAAGTGGTTGTCGGGAAGGCAACGCAAAGGGAATTTGGATGTGTGACTTAGAAAATTTGTATAAATTTCAGCATGGGCATTGGCTCTGTAGACAGTAGGTGATATCCATAATTATCTAATGGTGACTTGCAGCACAAATGAGGCATTAAGAATTGGTGTGAAGAACCTTGATTTTGGCATAGTTTGCCTCAACTGTAATGGAACATTGATAGCTCTTCCTGTAGTGTTCTATTTTGAAAGGGTTCTGTTCTGATTTTTGTCAGTGATTCAGTGATCAAAACTACTTAACTCTATTTTTTTTATTCTTTTTTAAATGCTTTAATTATTATCTGATGATGACTGAAACCACAAATGAATCATTAGGAATTGGTGTGAGGAACCTCAATTTGGTGTATTTTCCCTCAACTGATATGGAACATTGGTAACTCTTTGTTACTCTTCAAGGAGCATTGTTTTATCAAAAGGATTCTGCGTCTTTGATGTTTTCAATGATCAATACTGTAAATTTTTTGTTTCCAAAACCAGCATGCTGGAAAGGTAGCTGGTTTGTGGTTTGTGGAAGACAGTTTTTCCTTGGTGATTGTTGAAATGATTTTTTTTTCCTCTTTTGGCTGTTTACAGTCTTGTTTTTGTATCTGAATTTTAGAATTTGTTTATCTCCCACCATTGAACCTCCAATGTACTTGGGTGAATGTTTTGTGGCAACTATGTTAATTCTGAAACTGCTACTTGTTGCATAGGGTATCAAATCTGACCTAATTTTAACGTTATTGCTGGTGATGTTGGACTGCCACTTTCTATGTGTATTATTAAATTTTGCTTCTAGCAGAGGCTGTTAAGTGAGCTTAAATCATGAAATTATCAGCAAATAATCTTTTGATCAAAACCGTAATGAATTGCTGAAATTTTTACTGTGAATGGTGCATTCTGTTATGCATTAGGAAGTGAGTTGGTTTCAAGCTTATGCATTTTAACTGATTATTTATTTGTTCCTAGGAGAATGTAGATATTGCTGCTGCTGATGGTTTGCATAGAGGAGTGCAGTATCCTTTTTCTGTAAATGAGAAAGTAATGATTAAGGTTAGTTTTTAGCATTCTGTTGCCTGTATTCTGATTATAGCTGTTGTCACTTGAATGAAATGAAAATTTGAGCGATGTGTTGAACCATGCAGGGAAATAGAAGGACACCAGAAAAATTTGTTGGAAAGGAAGCAATCATCACTTCACAGTGTCTGAATGGCTGGTGAGTTGAGATGGCTTTTTAGAGCAGTTAAACACTACTTGCATTCTGATAATCACAGAATTGGTAAATTGAAACATTGTGTGGATGTTAGATGCAAAGTGCAAAGATATTTCCCTTTCTTTCTTTCAGGTACTTGCTTAAGATTATTGGCAGTGGTGAGAATGTTCGTCTACAGTATCGCTCTCTTAGAAAAATTTTGAGCTCTGAAGCCATTGAAGACAGATGTGCTTCACAACCGATTCAAAACAGCAGCTAATAGACATTAATTTTCCACATGTACACTCTTACCAACTCTATTGGGCTCAACTAGTGATAGATCTTGTCCTGTTGATGCCAAAAAGGAAATGATGTCTTTTTCTTGTAAGTTATTGTATCTGAATATTTAGCTAGGATAGAGGTGTAGGTTATATGCAGCCAGAGTTCCAGTTAGCAGCTTGTAAAGAGAGGGTGATCGAGGATGACACGGCCGTTCCGTTTCTTTGTAACAAGAGGGGCATGCACACCGGAGAAAGGTTTTTATTAAATGTCATCTGTTTTTGGTTTCCGTTTCTTTATTGTTTTTCGCGATTGTGAGAGGAAAGTATCCTTCCTTTGCCGTTTTTTGTGTTTTTTCCCTCCTTCGGTCGCACACCCTCGACTGCATGAAAGCAACCTGACAAATATTGAACTCCAATTGGTTTGTATCTACCACTCGTTAGCTACGCGTTGCCTTTGCTTTGTTTCTGATGAACTAATATTTTAAGGGTACGAAGGAACCGATGGTTGTCTCCGTAGCTTCATGAAGTTATTTAAAGCTTCTCTTTCTCTCCATTCTGATTGAACAAGCCAATCACTCGTTGTTTTTAATGTACAGTAATTGGAATAGAAATATAACTGAGAGAGTAGAACTTTGATTTGGTGAGTGGTAATGTAATTAATCATACTTTTAACACCGTAGATCACATTAATTATAACAAAGCATTTTTTCTAAAAACTCTTTTGGATGAATTCCAAAAAAGTGCAAGTTTCAAGACATTACTGGTAACACTATCGTTATAATAGTAAAATGATGTAATTGTTTCTTAATTATAAAGCATTTTAACTATGTATTCGAAGCAAATTGATATTTTCACGGTAACATAATTATATTTTATAAGTTGTATGGTGTTATATTAGTCATCTTGATCTTTATTAAATATGTTTTTAAACAAAACTTCTTAGCACTTATGTGGCACGTGCTCGCAAGTGGATGACACTCATGTTCTTTGAGTAGCGTGTAAGGCTGCTCGGTCATTGAAAGTCGTGTTTACTAGTGGTGTTGGAATCCTCACAACGCCCTCTACGCGATGGGGTGACGTGAGTTCCGGGATTCTTTGGAGTTTGACGTCGACGATCTTTTCTCTCATTTCTTCTCTCTCTCCTCCTAAATTTTCATTCCATCCCATTAAAAAACCCAAAACATACCTTTGATTTGTTAATTTCTCAAATGTGATCCCTCTTATTTTTTTAAAGTTTATTTTTTATTTTGAATAATTTATAAAATTATAATGTTTTTTTGAATTTCACCCCTTTTAATTTTTTTTATCTTTCAAAATCGATCCTCATCCTTTGATTGCTATTTTATTTTTGTTTGAGATTGTTTTTAAAATTTATTTTGTTTTATAGTTTCACCCGCTTGAGTTTTTTCCTATCATATTTGATTTTTATTTTTTTAATTACTATTTTTTTTATTTGACAAGTTTTTAAAATTGATTTATAATAAATTTTTTGATTGAATTTGGATTCAGGGTTTCACGATTGCGACTTTGAAAGATTTAACCATGTGTTAGAATGTTTGCTTAGGTTTTTATTTTTCTGCCTAAGCTAGTTTTTTTTTTATTTCATCTTTTAATATTTGTTCAAGTGGAGATTGGGTTC
This sequence comes from Populus nigra, assembly GCF_951802175.1. Taxonomy (NCBI): domain Eukaryota; kingdom Viridiplantae; phylum Streptophyta; class Magnoliopsida; order Malpighiales; family Salicaceae; genus Populus; species Populus nigra. Next base: position 5,487,542 of record NC_084857.1, read on the forward strand.
CATTTTTTTTAAACTTGCTTCTTGTAGAATTTTTTGTTGGTCTTGGAAATGACTTGATTATCTCAGGTTTTTTTCTTTATCGTTCTTTGTTTGGTTTTCTTAGCCAATTCTTTAAATTAATATGTTTTTTCAATTTCATCATTCATATTTAAAACGTTTTTTTAAAACAATTTATAAGATTTAAATTCTTCTATTTCATCCTTTTTTATTTTTTATTTTTCAAATCTAGTTTTTATTTTTTTAATAGTTATTTGTTTTATATAAGATAATTTTTTTAATTTTATTTATTTGTATTTTCATTAATTTTGAAAATGATAAGGTTTTTATGGAATTATTTTATTTATAAAATTTACCTGGACGATTTATCTAGTACTTAGAATTTCCAAGGTTTCGATGGTTTGTCAATTTTAGCTTTTCTTTGTTGTTAATTTTTTTTACTATTCTATTTAATGTCCGGAACGAAACCAGGACCACAAATCTAATTTAATTAACACTTTATAGATTATTTTTTCAATGCTAATGTAATGATATTAAAAATATATAAAAAAAAACTTTTATTGTATTTTAAACTATTTTAGAAACACCAGAGACACATTATCCAGTACACGCTTAGTGTATAGGTTGCTTGTAACCTTTTTAGCATCGCTTCGTTTCTCTTGTGGTGGACCCACTCATTTTCTCCAGCATCCCCCTTCTAGTACTCAAAACCGAATTGAATATTTCATTCACGCCGTTACCCAACCTATCCAATCCCTCTCCCAACCTCTCCGTCACCATCTCCAGCTCCTTAACGGCACTGCTTGACCTTTCCCCGTTCTCTCCGCTACCGTCGACCATGACGCCACTCACTTCCTTAATACGCGCCTCCATCTCATCAAGCTCGTTGAGTAGATACCTCTTTTTGTCTGGCCTATTTGAAATCATTGTGTTGAGAAAATTGAACGAGTCGGCCCACAAAAACTCGGGCGGCGCTCTAACGGCAACAACTAAGCCCGTGGATCCACGTAACGCCGTGATCACAACTCCAGCAACGAACACCGTTACTAACCCAACGGCGTGGATCGTACGGCGAACAAGCCTTTCATCGGCTGAGATCTTTCCACGTGGAACCTCCTTAAGCCTCAATGCCAAATCCCTTGCTAAATTCTCCAAATTGTTGTTGCTATCAAATATGGGTCCTTTGTAATTATTTACCCAATCAGATAATGAAACCCTAGCTCTTGTCAGCTTCTCTTGATCTTCACTGCCGTCGTTAAGAACGTGAAGTGCAAAACTGAGGACAAGTCGGCGATGGCGGAAGCGTTCGATCTCTGAGCTGATCGAGTTGCAGAGATCGAGGAGCTTGGCACTGTTATCCAGGTAAATATCCAAAGAATTATCGAGCTTGAGAGAAGAAAGTAGATTTATGGCTTCGTCATGTGTGGAGGAGAGAAAATCAAGGGCTGAGCAAAGCCAGGAGAGATTTATTGCAACGGACGGTGGAGATGAGGAGGAGGAATTGGTTAAAGTTTTGAGACGACGAAGAAGGGATTCGTCGAAGGAGTGAGAGAACAGGTCGAATTTCATATGGGCTGCATCTTTCTTGTTCTTCGTATTGTTAAACGGATCGAAGAAGGAAGGGAAAATGGAAGTCTCTGTTAGAAACATTGTGATTGGGGATAGATGACGATGAGAAATGAAAAGAAATATAAAGCGTATCAAAATCAAAATAGAAAATGGTGGCTGAGATTTTAAACATACGAAAAGGAGTTGAAAAGAAAGAAATGAGGAAGCTGCTGCGCAGTTGGCATGGAGTGGATGCTCGATGGTAAAGTCGCTGCACGCTCCTTCTACCTTTTGACGCGGTGCAGATCCGGACAATAATAAAGCCGTGTTTAGAGCTTTGCCTTTCCATGTTTTTTTTTTTAATTCATTACATCAAAATAATTTTAAAATATAAAATATTATTTTTTTAAAAAAACAAGCGTTTTACTTTAAAAATTAAAAAACAAATAAAATAACACAATATAAAAAATATTTTAAAAAATAATATAATTTTAAAGAGTTATAAACCACGAGTCACAAGTTTCAGTTATAACTCTCTTTAATTTTAAAAATTAAAAAATATTATTTTAATATATTTATAAATAAAAAATACATTAAAAACAATAGTTATAATCACCAATTATTTGAATTATTGGGAAAGCGTAGGAAGTGCATGATGGGTTGTCGGGTCAGGTGAGTGGCTAATCTGGGCAATTGAGTTTTCGGACAAGGGAAGGAAAGGGGAGAACGACATGGTCTAGTCACCTCCGTATCTCTTGTCGGATTAGACACGTTATTTCGGTGGAGGAGGACGCAGGTGATTTTCGTGACCATCTCAGGACATTTTTGTCATTTTGTTTTTATTGTAGCAGCTGTTAGGACGCAGGTGTTTAGCTGCACCTTTTTCTACTGGCTTCTAGATGCTTCTATGACGTACGCCGGCTCATCCCAACTTAATTATTATCTTTGGATAATAATTTATCCAAATTACTTGCTTTAAATCCAATGCTATATTGTTCTTGACAATTGTATTTATCTATGTGTCCACTAGGGATTGGAGATCATTTTGAAGGTGTCAATGGGGTATTTCACCATTACAAAAAATATCAATTATCCTAATCAATTAACATGCTTTTATTTATTTATTTTGTTCTGAATGCATTGATTTATCTGATCAGTGGGCCGCTAGACGGCATGTGTTTGAAGTGAGCTCTTCCTTTTAAAGTCCCAAAAATGCCAGGCCATAGGCCCTTGCACATATGTATTTTTTGTTTTTTTTATTAGTTTTTTTTTTAAATAAACCCAGTGGACTTCATAACATGAATAACAAGTTTAATGGGCTAAGTCATAATATTTGAGCTATTTTTTTATTTGTGTTTAATGCAATTTTGTCTTTTAATTTAAAAAAATAATGTAATTTTACTTTTTTTATCAATGATTTATTTTTTATTTAAATTAAAAAATACATTTTTCCTATTGTTATTAATGATTTACCTTTTCTATTTCAATATCACGTGCTTGTATGGTTTTTTTCTTTCTTAAAAAATATTTCACGTAAAAGAATTGTCATGCGATTTATTGTCTTATAATTAAATAAAAAACTAATATCGAGATTACCTTTTTAAATTCATTGTCAAACTCTATTTCCGCTCGAGATGTGTTAGCAATTGCTCGATTATTTTTTTTAAGCTTGAAATTTTTTTATATTTTAATCCGAAACATATCACCGGTCAATGATGTAATATAAACTTTATTGTTTTATAATTAAATAAAAAACTAATATCTAGGATAAAAAATTTATGTAGTCTAATGACATACATGACTTGCATTGCAAGTTTAGTTAATTAAATAAAAATTCATTTGTTTTTTTTAATTGATTATTGTTTTTTTTTATATATATAATTTTATTATTTAATATTAAGTTAATTAATTCATCTAATTTATTTTTCACAGGATTATTCTCGTGGATTTTGCAGATCAACTCTATTTAGAGCGTGTTTGGCAGTGTGGTTGCGGGTGCTTTTCAAATAACTTTTCGTGCCAAAATACATGCCAACGATGTTTTTTCATTTTTTAAAAATCATTTTTGACATCAGCACATCAAAACGATCCAAAACGTACAAATCATATTAAATTTTAACAAAAAAAAAATTTCAAACTTTTTGAAACGCAGCCGCAGCCGCATTCCCAAACATGCTGTTAATCCAAGTAAATATCATTCAATATATAACCGACTTTAAATTCATTGTTAAACTCTATTTTCGCGGGAGATGTGTTAGCAATGCTTGAAATTTTTTTATATCCTAGTCCGAAACATATCACGGGTGAGTGACGTAATATAGAGTAAGGTTGGGAAGAGTAACACCATTAAAGGGTTCAACGGTACTGCTATCCAACAACTCCAAGATGTTGACAAGGCAATCTCTGGAAAATCAGCATTCAGCAGGCTTCAATATTTGGAGCATGATATTGTGCATCATTCCACGTAAAATCATTGGATTCAATTGGAGCATGATGTTGATCCAGCTAAATGCCGGACTCTTCCTCGCACGTGCAGCTGCACCCCCCTTTCGACGTGCATGTGTGGAAACCTGATAAAAAGTCGCCACCATTTTACCCTCTCGCAAATTCAAGGAGCTTGGTGAATCACGGCGGCGCCAAACAGATGAAAACACCTGTAGTTGCCTTCACGTCGACAACTCTTCAATTAATTTAAGAGCTTAATTTCTCCAATTTCGAGTACCCTACCTGACGTTTGGCTTTGTGTTTTCAAAACTGTACTTCGCATTTAGAAACGGGGTTTTGAAAAAGTATTAATATTGTGTTTCAGAATTTGAATGTAGATGTTTTTTATAATGTTTTTTTTTGTTAGAAATATATTAAAATAATAACAATATATTTTTAATTTTTTTATATTAATATATACAAAAACTATTTAAAAAAATAAATAAAAACAAGGTTTTGATTGTAATATGTTTTCGAAACCAAAATTTTAAAAGGCTATTAAACATTTAATTTTGACTTGCCTACTTTTATCAACTCAATCACAGTACAAATTAGATGTTTATTTGTTTTTATATTTTAAAAGTGTTTTTGAAAAAATTTAAAATTTATTTTATTTTTTTCTTTGCTTCAAATTAATATTCTTTTGGTATTTTCAAATCATTTTGATGTGTTGATGTCAAAAATAATTTTTAAAAAAATTATTTTAATACAATTCCAATCAAAAACACATTGAAAAACAACCGCAACCACACTAAAAGATGGTGTTTGCGACAAATAATAACCTCTTTCACTGTTTGGTTACTAACCAGCCATATGTTCACGGTGCGTTGAATTTTTTTTAAATAAGTTATTTAATTTTTTAAGAATCCCAACTATTTAAGTTATATAGAAAAAAAAATTAGTCAATTTTATTTTCTCATGAAAGCTTTTTTTTTAACGAAAACATGGTATTTTTTATAAAAAAATGACTTTTTTTTTAATAAAAACCCAACACAATGAAAATAAGCATTCTCGATAATTCAAATGATTTTATGAGAAAATTAAAACCTGAGGGGATCAAATACGAGCCTGAGGGGTCCCCTGTCACTCAATTTATTAATAAAAAAGAAAAAACTGAATTTAATATAATTAGTCATCAATTTAACATTGAAACATTTGATGACACATAAAAGTCAAAATGGATTTAAGCGCATAAAACTATAATAACATAATTATAATTTTAAAGGATAAAATTAAAAATAAATAAAGTGGAAGTCACTTTATTGTAAAACTTGCAAGATATATGGACTAAAATATTCAAGTATTAAAATATATATAATAGTTAAAATATAAGATTTTAATTAATTTCAGCATAAACTCACACATATTAACTAAACACTTTTTTATAGTAATAGTTATAATACAATCACAGTTAACCTCCAAATCAAACACACACATATATAGATTTAATTATTTTTGTTCGACTCTACGGTCTTGAGAATTCCTGTGCTAGTTTACATATCAAATAAAATTAGATTTATTTTTTCCCAGTTGATTCTAAGAATATATTTTTCTTAGAATAGACTGAAATGTTCGTGAAAATAACCATCTCTAGAAGTTGACCTCAAGATTTAATTTTTTTTTTTATTTTAAAAAAAGAGCAAATCTCCCTGGACACCATAAATATCTCAAGAAATTGAGCACATCAACTACAAAGCGATCCACATGTGCTTCATCAATTGAGAGAATTTACGCCCTCATCCTCAAGACCTCCGCCGAAGCACGAAGGACACCAAAGATACGACCAGTGAAGTTCACAAGACAGTCGCGTGATTAACCAGTGGAGTTTTTTTTCTTTTTTTTTCCTGTGGCCAAGACTACAGAGAGTGATAAGCTGTAATTAAAGACGCAAGTTGGTGATGTTTAAGTTACACGAGACCAAAGCATGAGTTTATGACAATCTTGAGTAGGTGCTCTGTTTCTTACGGTGGTGTTTCAGCTCGTTAATCAGTGAATGCGATCACGGGATTGCTAATCTTGACGACACCTCATCTGTATCTGTAAGATATATAATATATGTACAGTAATACACAGACAAACCACCACCAAGAACTTGCTAAGCCAACTGTTTTGAAAAGGACCACAAACCACCACTAGTGGTTTCTGAGTTCTGATCGTATCGTATCTTTCCATTACCAGAAGTTAAGGAAATGCATTTTTTCCTGGGCCATCTTGCGTTGTGACAATTCTGTCCAGAGAATGTATCAACAAGGACATCCATGAGCGAATCAGTGCTTGTGGGCTCCTTTCTCCACTTCCTATCGAACAAGGAAACGAAGACGTTTGTCTGTTTCTAAGATGAGAAGCCTGAATGAATTCAATAAATCTGGGTTTAATTTCATGAGCACTGAGTTATTTTTAATTTTTTTTTTTTGGGAATATATCAAATTCTCAAAAAAAATTCTAGGCGCCCGTGAACCAGAAAAAAAGAGAGAAGGAAAAAACATGCTGCGCATCGTAGTCTATACGCAACAACTCTACTAATCGAACAGAAAACCACTTTCCAGCTTCTCTTTGTTTTATTTCTTGCAACTTCCTTTTACTGTGATTCAAAAACCAGCAATATAAAGTTACAGTTACGTAGAGATCTCAATTGCATTGAGAATTCTTGTTCATCAGTAATACAGGAATTTACTAAAATAACTAAAAAATCAGTAATAATTCCTCAAATTTAGATTTTTATCAAAACATCAAATCAGGCTGTAATTAAAGTCTTTATTTGATATCCGTGGATGATATACATGTATCCCTGGTCTTACTTTTGTGAGAGAGAAGGAGAGGTTTAAGTTCAACATAGTCTAGGAAAAGGTGATCTACTGTAATTGTAAGGGGGAGTACTACTCATGACATTGACATCGTGCCTAACAACCTTTGAGATCCGACCCTTCATCTCCCTACATGCGTTCTCCAACTCCATCACCCTCCATTGCATCCTCTGTATGTTCATTCTCATTTCTTGGGTCTCCTGTGAAAGCCTCTCAACGTTATCACTGTGCAAGACCATGTGGCCGGAGGAACTGCTCGTGCTTGGACCCTCAACTTCTTTAACAGAGAAAGGGTAATCACTTTGTGGTATTTTAGAATGTTGTGACTTGAGTGCCTGAACTGCAATATTTGGAGGGATTCTTGGATTCTTGGCAAGGTCTTTGCATGCTTCAAGGCTCATCTTCCCGAAGTTTAGGCAGCTGCATAATCTTGATCGCTCCTCAAATGAAAGTGTTGGGTGAGACTGCAAATTCACACAAATAGAATGAATCAAAAGATTTATATTTACACAATCGGATCACACTGACTTCATGATTCATCGTAATCAATCAAGGAACAAATTACTATATATTTTGCTCATCGGAAGAGATTTTGAAGAATCCCAACCATTAGGTTTATGGGGCGATTCACTCGTAAAATAGATGAGGATTTTCCAGAAATTATTTTTTCTCAGTACAATTAGCATCACAAATGTTCAAAACAAATTCTCTTGTTTATGGGATTATTTGCTAGCCTATATAGCTTTGAAGTGAAAGAATAGCGAAAACTCCTTAGACAAGCTAGCAAACCAGTAAGCCATACCATACCAGGTTCAAGTGACTTTCGACTTCAATTTATCAATTTGGCACAAGGTAAAGAATTTTGGGTCCATAATGTACCAGGCAAGCATTTCTACGTTCCTGAACACTAGACTATGAGTAGCATGGCCCTTGGAGAAGTAAGAGATTAGATTGTTCGTTGCCAATCCATTGTTTGAAAAATCTGTGAGTTCTTGTCTGTTTAAGTACACGACAAATGATCTTGACGGTAAGCAGAAAGAGTCGCCGTGAGTTACACGGAATTGAAAAGGGAAAGAAACAAAAGATTTACAGTTGAGAAGAAGAACGTGCACAAACTTATATGTGGTCGGCCGGGCCATAAATAATTAAGTTATCATCCATTAATTCTGGATTGGACAACCATAGGTCGGCCCGTCCCTATGTGACAAACCACCTTTATTATGGAAAAGAACACATTTAGCCACTGGTTAGAAATCTTTTCACAGAAATAGCAGAGTTTGTGCTGTGTTTTTTTTCTAGTAAACTGGGTTTCGTGTAGGTAAGATGTTTTGTTCATGGCATAAATGGTTCATTGCATCCAGTCTAGCAGTGCTAATGCCTTGGTTTCTACAAAAAAATTTAACACACACACAATACCCGAGTCTGGCTTGAAATGACAAGTTACGGATTTATTTTTCGATGTTATTGAAGGGGTAAAATGCTGTATTTCTCCCCAGATGATCAGATGTTATTGAAGGGGTAAAATGCTGTATTTCTCCCCAGATGATCAGCTAAGGGAAAAAACTCAAGAAATTAAAGCATGATTTTAATTAAATTAAACTAATGACGACAATAATTACAGATTATTGGGCGATTTTGTCTCAGCTGTTAAATTTTTCTTTGTTGTTTCACTCCTTTTTATCCGAACCATCAATTATTTGGCCATCTTCGTTAAGAAAGACAAAAAAGGAAGAAAGGGTTTTTAATTCTTACCTCTAGGTAGATATCAATGGCTCTGTAGACCCCATCAAAGCAATCTCTTGCAGAATCGGGTAAGCTTTCTGCAACTCCTAGAAGTTTTGAGGTCTCGAGGTTTTGATCAGGAGATATTTCACACAAGTACTTATCAATCAATCTGCCAACCTTCTTCAACTTCTGTGAGGACAGAAAATCACTATTAACAAATATTCTCACCAATCTTATTACCAGATTAACATCAAAAACACCCCTATCATCATGCCCAGAGATCAGCAAGTCATCCAATGTTGCTTGGTCAAGCATCCCACCAATCAATCTCTCCAGCTTGGCTCTGCAATCTCTGCTCAGACCACATCCAGACACTATCCTCAATACTGAAAACAGGCCTCTGCAAGAAAATGAATTTCTGCTCACCCCATGGACAGCTGTGCCTGCAAGACCAGCGTAGTCTGCTCTTGAATACAAAACAGTGCTTTTTGCTCCACCTTTGCATTGAAGTACGGCATTTTTCAGGTAGTGGAGTAGGAACTTTGTGAGGATAAAGCTATTGTTATCAGTTCCACAAGCCCCCATATTTGCTATTATCTTTTCAATAATCATAGGGGGTAATATGATCAAATCATCAAACCACCATTGTTTGCTCGATGAACCTGGCTTAGTTGACTCAGGAGTGGTTTTAGCTGAGGAAGAAAACCTGAACCTAGATGCAGTTTCGGGAGAAGATGAAGAGGAAGAAGAGGAAGCAATAAGAGTTGCAATAACTGAATTCTGTGCAAGCTTTTCCAATAGTGAAAAAATGAGCTTTTCTACAAGTCCAGATGTATCTGAATATGTGAAGAATGACTCACAGCTTTTGAGACTGGCAATTATATCATGCAAAGACCAGTGAATCATTCCATCAAGAAATGTCTCTGTCTGTTTCAATAGATTGCCCGGGGATAAATTCTCAGTCATGCCAAGAAAGACTGCACAGCAATGGAGAAGAGCCACATTTGAAACTGTGATTTTGATCTTGCCATGATTGTAACAGAATCTTGAAACCATCTCAAACCCATCTGGGCCTCCGGGGAAGTTATCAATTCCAATACTCAAATTCTTAATCTGGGATTTTCTCTTTTCTTTCCCGATGATCTTCTTTAGCTTTCCTGAATAGGCTGATAGAATCTTCTGCAAGATTGAACTGTGAACAATCAGAAAATTTTGCCTAGAAAGTTTCAAAGAAGAAAAGAAACTAGCAGTTACTTAACAAGATTTTGTATGCATTACCTGATTTAGAAAGAATATTTGTTGACCATTAACATGAATTGCAAGATCACAGAGCTGCGGCATTGTTGCTTTGCATTGGATGTAACCAAGAAACTTGTGTTTGTCTGACGGTGAGAATTGCTCAAAGGATATGCGATTACAGTAGACAAGGAAAGACACACAGCATATATATAGCATACAATTATCTCATGGAATAATTTTATGATACCCCTAAGGAGCTTCAAGTAGCGGATGATTCTTCTTTAAAAATAATTAGAGGCAAAGACGGGAAAAAACTTGGAATTTATGAAGCTAGCTAACAAAAAACATGTTGGTACCATAAGCAAAAAAGAAACACCATGTTGGTACGCCGAAGGGAAGAGAAGACACGAAACTTTGTCCGTTAAACGTAGTTAGAAGACAAGAGTAGTTGTCTGCAGGTCAATAAGATTTCTCTTTATTATTGTATTGTGCTGTTACCCTCTTGTCTCACGCATGCATATGCAATCTGTTGGTTTCTGTATTTGGCATTGGCTTGGTACTCCCACGGGAGTTTTTAGGCTTCTGGGACATGCAGAGAGGGGCCCGGCAGAGACGTCTGACCTAATAATAATAACAATTCATGTGAAAAGACAATGAAATATATATATATATATATAGAAGAAGCAACACAACTACGTCTTGTAGCTAGCTATATATGGATAAGACGTGTAGTAGAATTGCTTGAAGCCAAAAGGGGCTCTCAAATTGCGTTAATAACAGCACCCCCACCCTCCTCAGAAAGAAAAGGAGGTGTGAAAGGCTGGCAAAAAGTTGCGAAGAAATACTGAGAGACACGAGAGGAAAAGGAAAGGGTGGAAGCGGAAAGAGGAGGAAAGGTTATCAGATGCTGCAGCGGAGTGCTAGAGCCCGTATGTGTTGTTGCAGTACCAACTTGGACACTTCACTGCTTGACCTTTGAATGTTAAGATGTTGGTAATTCAAATCTAATCTTCCATTTATTTTAGCTCTCTTACAAAAAAAAATGGTAATCTTTTTATTTTTCTATGATGGCTTTTTTTTTATTTACACTATAAAAAACATTTTATTTTACAGCTAATATCATGGTGATCATGAAGGTCTTGTAAATCACTTAATACATGTGTAAGACCCAAGGATTAATGTCACATATATATATATATATATATATATATATATATATATATAAAGACTGGACAACCTTTAAACGAGTATAATTGAAGGTGTGCACCAATAAGTCAAGAGTCCACTGTGGACTTACTAATATTTGATGAACGACAAGGTATGATGAAACACATTTGATGGTGGTAAATATATAATTTCGGTGTTGATGGTTTTCACTTTATTTTATTCATGAAATTTAGTATTTTATATTTTCTACATAATATATATATATATATATTAAGATATTTATTTGTCTTTTGAAATAAAATAAAAAAATTAGCTATCAAATTAACATTAAAATAGCCATCAGGAATGTATAAAAAATGACATAAAACCTTTAATCAATTTTTTTTAATCTTTTTTACTTTTTAAAATAAAGTTTATTTTTTTAATAGTGTAAATAAAAAGAAAAAAGAAAACAATACCCAGCATGAGTAAATAAAAATTATCAATTTCTTAAGAAATAATAATCACCAGAAAATAATAAATTCTATTTATCTTTGAAGTCCTTGTTATTTTTTCAAACTTTTAATAAAATTAATCTTTTTTCATAAAACTGGAACCAGTTGAAATATTTTTTTTAGTAAATTATTTGGGTTTTTTTTTGAACATTTTTTTTAATTTTTCAATAATTTTGTTAATCAGAACCAATAAAAAAAATGTCATGTATAATTAATAAAATATAAGATTTATTTGAATGAAGGGACAACAATACTTTCGAAATATCAAATGCCAAATTGGGATTAAGTATAATTAAACCTAGAGATTAGAAATTATAGTTATAAAATGATCCGAGAAACCTGAAAGTTGAACTCGTCTAATCTCATGGGTTGCTTCGAGAAACCCAGTATTCATAGCCCAACTCCAGTAATGTTGCTACTTAAACCAACCCAACTTTGACTTTACAAAATTTATTCGACCCGCGCGTTCGTTATTTGTTATGCTTGAGCCTCCGATTATCGAACTTAACACAAATATTAAAATTTTATAGTTTTTATATTTTAAAAGTATTTTTTGAGATCGTTTTAATAGAATTATATTAAAATAATTTTAAAAAATAAAAAAAATATTTTTTAGAAAAAAAACTTCAAAAAATTATTAATATCACACTTTTTTAGATCGAAAAATATTCAGTCCCAGGAGCTTAAAAATTGCAACGTAGGAGGCAAGACCTCTTGAAGACGGAGAACCAAATGCAAGTTACAGTCAGCAAGAGTCCTGACATTCCCGAGGTGTTTTCCTGCAAGTATTAAAGTCTGGTTACTTTTTAGATTATATCTTGTACAAATTATGAAATTTTATATATAGAAATTATAATGTTATAAACTCATTTAAAAAGCTATGTTATTTGGACATAAACATACAATAAATTAAACTTCAGAATATAAATATTTTTATAAAATAAAAATTTTCAAAGTTATTTTTCATAATAAATTATTTTTTATTTATTAGGAAAGAAAAAGTCTTTGATTCTTACACTATTGATGGAAGAAAGAATCCATCAATATAAATGATTGTGAGGCTATATGTCAGGGTATGCAATGAAGAAAATAAAAATTAAAAATTTGGAAGCATGATTTTCAATCTAATTTTTTTATTTTTTTTATTTTAACATAATTTTATATAATAAATATATATTAACTCGTAATCATGTATAGTATCCTAGCCTTCCACCTCCAAAGTGATGGTTTTTCCTGGTAGCGTCTTCATAAAAAATTTGCATTTCACCTCGGAGGCGAAAGACCAAGTGAAGAGTGGGACTCCTTTTGGATACGGGCCGCTTTCAAGCTGTTTCCCTGCGAAGATAAGCCTTTGCTGATCCGGTGGGATCCCTTCCTTGTCCCAGATCTTGGCCTTCACATCATCAATCGTATCAGAGCTTTCGACCCCCAACATTATAAAAATAGACAGAACGCGTGAGAGAATCATCGACGAAGCCAAAATCGAAGATCCATAGGAGAAAAGAGCTGGGATGAAATTGGATGAAGGGATCTGAGAAGATCCGATGTGTTTAATCTTTGCTGGCTTTGAAGATGCTGAGAGAGAGAAGATTTGTTGGTTTCTTCTTTCTCTGATACAGATATACAGATACGTTCGCATAGCCTAGTATTTCTTTCTTTTGAAGTAAATTCGTTCAGGAATGATACGTTGACAGGGTCAATTTGAAATCAAAAGATTAACAGTGCCAGAAGTGAGGGTTAGCGAACTACACTCGAACTTGATCTTGCAATCCATGTGGGCTATATAAATCAGTCATATAATCTTAGTTCATTGTTGCGAAAATACAAGTATAACAGCAAATCAATTTGGTTTAAACCACACCAACTGAATCTCACAAGCAAACAATTTTTCGCGCATCAAAAAATAATGTGGCATTATTGATTAAACCACTGCAAATTTATGTGGAGCTTAGAGGGACTCAAATGAAGGAGAAAACAATCATATAGCACTGTAATCAGTACATGATGAGCCATTGGCCAAATATCATCAATGTTACTAGCATGCCATAACACCAAGTGATGTTGAGCTCGTGATCTTGCCACCACCGGAAGTTTTCTGCCACTACTTCCAAGCAAGGAGCATTTAAGAACACCAGTCAGATTTTAACTTTGGATGACATTAGAAACGATTTCAAACCAGTATATTTAACACCAAGAGCTTGGATGACCCAGTTCCTAGTTCCATCAATGGTTGCAGTGGGGAGAATAACTCAACAAAGTTACATAGCAGGAGAAAGGACAAAATGCCAAGCAAACCAAGCTTCATATCAAATGGCAGTAAAAGCAAACTTCATATCTAATGGCATCCTTCGCATCAAAGAAAACAGCCAAAACAACCGACGACAAAAGCTGAGAACCTTTGCTTCTATCTTCAGTATCGGTGCCGGTCCCGGTCCCGCCCATATTCTCTGTCTCGACCATACTCATAATCTCGATCTCTATCTCTTCCTCGATCCCTCTCCCTACTTCGACTAAGGCGCCTGTCCCTCTCATCATGCTCTCGAGTCTTGCTGCTTTCCCTATCGTCCTGATCCCTCCCTCTTTCTCTGCTCCTCTCTCTCCCGTGTTTATCAACAGCACCTGGCAATGTATCTTTTTGTTAGTGGCACCAATAACTTAGTCCAAACAAAATTGTAATACTCCAGTGTCTATCCAAATCTAATGGATAGAACTCCAGCCCATGAATAATATATATGAGCATATAAGATCAAAGTGCTTTATTTTAACACATTTTTAAAATAAAAAACTAAAAGATAACATGATGCTCACATACCTAATTCCTCAACCTCCCAACCTGCACGCCCAGCACCCGGAAGCACCCTGCCAGCTTCAGCTTGTTGAGTTTTGGCCCGAAATTTTTTCTTCAAATTTCCAAACTCATCATACAACTCTCCATCATCCTGTTATTGGATCATAAAGACTATATAATAAGAATCAGTTGAATAATATGAAAGTCAAAACATCGCAAGAAGATCTCACTTCTTCAGCTTCTTTTCGTCGTCGCTTAGTTTCCTCTAATTCTTCTTCATCGAGTTCTTTATAACCACCAGCTCGTCCTCCTCTGTGTGATTATAGATATGAACATATTTTTAGCATTATTTGTACAAGACATCCAAGGCTTACCCAACATATCATGTTGAAAATGTAACATGTGTGGTCAAAGGAGAGGAGAGAAGCAGTAAGAACTGGAGTTCACACAAAGTAGGGAAGCAAATACGATTCAGTTATCGCTTAGCCATCCAACTAAGGTACAGTAAACCAAATTTGAGTTTTAAAATAATTTATGACTCTAAAGACAAAACTTATGAGTATGCAGTTCGCTGCTAACAGTGCAATACTTTGTTTAAGGAAGTTATGGGTAATTCTTAAAATCAAAGTCAATCTTCTCTTCAACAAATACAACATGATTTTAATCATTTTTGTCTATTATCTTCTTGCGACTTTAATCATTTTAATCACGAGTCAGCATCATAATACCTTGACTGCTGAAGATACCTTTTTGATCCTAAACCCATCTATCACATTTAGTAAGCATGCAAGCGTTCAGGAATACTTTCTTAGTATTTGTATTTTTTTCATGATGCCTGGTTTGAATGTCTCCAATACCCCGTTCATAACCAAGTAACCCTTGTAAAAGGAAAAATAATGAAAGAAGAAAAAAAATTTACCACCACCATTTTTAGATTGACAAAGAAAGTCGACAATTTTCTACACCACGCAGTCCATATGATGTGTTTAGAGAATTCAAGTCAATGAACTGGGAGTCATATAATACCTCACACCAGCCTCATTGTGACCGGGTTTATTGGTGTTGCAAATATTGCACTTCATGCGTTTTGCCCAGTTGATATTGCCACACCTGCAATAGAAAAACAAAAAAGAAACTTAAGTAACACAGAAAAAGAGGCTGAATATTGCCTACAAAATGAATTTGAAGGTGTCAACTGGCTGCCAACAAAGAATATACCCACATATCTTCTTCAAGATAATAGCACCACCAATGGTTTTACAATGAACAAGTCTGAAGCACAACATTTACCAACTAATCTTATTATAGAATCAGTACATTACAGTAGCATAAACTACGCACCCTCGACTGAACAGCAAGGAACTTTGGAGCGTTCACGCGCATACACATGTTCCACAAAATTCAGCATTCAAACACAATCATGCCATCAGCACAAACCCATTTTTCTTAAGCTAATCACCTATTAGTTAGATAGTATGGTACATGGGAGCTACACTTCAACGAACTTCATCAAATCAAGCATCATAAATCAGTCCATTGCATATCCAGCTGGTATTCATGCTCATAGTGTCAATTTTTGGATCCACCTCAAAAAAAAAATTACAGAAGGCATTATACTTCTGCTTAGTTTAGACTAAGCCTCGCAATCTTATCCTGCTGGTCAGTGCTTTAGCTTGTATAATGAGATACAGTGACATGACCATCACCCATCACTTCATTTAATGGTAGAGCAAAATACAGAGGAAATGAACCAAGTTTGATTACGGTCAGAGACTAACATAGCAAGAGGCATGGCACTAAAGAATCATTGAATAGCACAAGAAAGCAAACAAATTATGAAATACTGGCAAGCAGAAGCTTACATTGGACAAGGCCAGTCATTTGGGCCAAAAAGTCCAGTAGGGGCACCAACTGACCGGCCATGGGGCCCAGAGTCATTGGCACCACGGCCCCTCCCACGACCACCACCTCCAGCAGCACCGCCAGATGGACCAGAAGGTCGAGCACTTCCACAGAGGTTGCACACACCACGAAATGCAAAATTTACATTGGAACAACTGCTACAACAATAAAGCATAAGGAGCTATTTGCATATTAGATACCATAGAAATCCCAAAAAATCCAGACTAGAGCTAAAAAAGAGCAAGAAAGAGCTGCTCACCAATATCACATCACAGACCTTGTATTCGGACACAACCAGTCTCCCTCCTGTTGCCATGCTTTCCCTGAAGCATCACCCCGTCCTCTACCTCTTCCCCCGCCCTCATTCAAATCCTTGGCATTTTCCTCAAGAACGCCAGAATCATTTGGATCATCCACAGGGTTAAATGCCTGGTCATCTTTGCTCTTAGACTGTGCTATAAATACTCCAATTGTATTACCATGAAAATCCTTGTTGTTGAACCACTCAACAGCAGCTAGAGCAGCATGAGGGTCCTCATAAGTAACTGTAGCATCACCCTTCGGCTCATTTGTCATTTTGTCACGGTACAGCCATATCTTAGGCCGACCAGTTCGCTTGTCTTTCTATTCAGTACAACAGAGCATGAAAATAAATAAGAGCATCAAAAACTAGCAAAGCCCTCAACAGAAAATGAAGCAAACGGTAGCAATAGATTCTAAAAGTAAAAAAAAACAATAGTACCCGGAAAAAACCCATACCTTTAACAACCCAATAGTGCCAAAATGTTCAGCCAACATAGAGTCATCAGTCCCTTCAGGTAAATTACTAACATAGATTGTCCCATTAGAAGGGGCTCCTTTACCTGTATAGCTTGCCATGTCACTCCAATCTCATGAAAATTGAGACACCAACAAAAATCCCTGGCCAAAAAAAAAAAAAAAACCGGCATCAATTCCTCGCCTAACAAATACACAAAACATTAAATTAGGGCTATATTT
Source organism: Populus nigra (assembly GCF_951802175.1). Lineage (NCBI taxonomy): Eukaryota > Viridiplantae > Streptophyta > Magnoliopsida > Malpighiales > Salicaceae > Populus > Populus nigra. The sequence goes on from NC_084857.1 coordinate 5,504,689, forward strand.
CAATTTTACTCATAAACAATACTATAAATTATCAATTCACGGAAACAAGAGGTATAGGATCCACATATACTAGTACAATTAGGGTAGGTTAAAATTTAAACACAGATTCAACCAATAAATAGAAAAATGGTAATGGAAAAAATAAACCCTAATTAATGCACCTCTAGAGAAGATGGTTCGAGAATCGAATCGAATTGAGCCGTTTTCAATATCACGATCTATTGATTTAAAACTAGGGTATCTTCTTGGTCGATTCACTTCCACTACAGTGATTTAGCAAAACCGCTAAATAAAAGGAGAAGCGACGAGAAGCTTTGCTGATAGCTGTTTGTGTGTTCTGTTTCCAACTCCTCCTTACCTTTTTTTTTTTTTTTCCCACTCCGAAGGGATTTTATATGGAGCGAGCGAGCGAGTGCTTCCACAGCAGCTACAAACCCTGATCTCTTTTCTTTTCAACATAAAAAATAAAAGAAAAAAAATCCTAGACGAGAAAGAAAACGCTGATAAAAAAAAAATAGAACAAAAAATAAAGCTAAAGAATATGATTGGAAGAAAAAAAATCATGATGATATTTAAAAAAAAAATATTGATAGACTTATTAAATCAAATCAAGTTATTATAATAATTTTATCAAAAACAAAATAATCTTATATAAATGAAAATAAACATATCATAAATATTAATTCAAAACAAGCTAAATATTTTAAAGAAAATTAAAATGATATATCTTAAAAAATATATTTTTAATAACTTTATGTTTTTAATTTTTTACCTAAATATTGATAACAAAAATAAAGTTATTTTGTGATAAATTTGAATCTCTAATGAGATAAAATATATAAAAAAAAGTCTAAAATCAAGTAATTAATACTGAAGTTTAAAAAAAAGTAATTAGTGGCAAATCTTTTATTAGAGCCAGGAGGCCGGCTATATTTATGGTACAATTAAAATTATATTGTTCTCTGTTTAATCAACCTATGTTAATTAGGAATTTACTAGATAATACACCGTTATATGTTATAGCAAGTTTTAAAAAAAATTACATGTAAATAATGTATAGGTCAAGAGAAATTTTTTTATATAATATCATCACACTTAACTCAACAAGTCAGATCTAGAAACTCTTGATTATACTTCTTATCTAGTTTAAATTTTAAATTAAATTGTATAAAAGTTGTCATAACATAACCAGGTTGATTTGAAGGGTTAAAAAAATTTAGATGACCGATAAAAATATAATTTGGTTTTAAAAATATTTTCAAGATGACATATTTTCTTAAAAATAATATTGAAACGACAACACATTGGATTAACTCGTGTTAATTTGTCAAACTCACGATCTGGGTTATGAATTCTACTGTATTTAACAACCCTGATTTATTTTAATTTAAAATATTTTTATTTAATTATATGATAAAAAAAAATAGACGCTTGCAAAACCGAATACAAACTCATTACCGTAATGTTTTTCCGAGATCACAATAGCCCCATAATAAATAAATCAAGATAAATCACGAGCTTGATGCTAGTATAAGATTTATAAAAAATAAATCAAAATAAATTATAAAATTTAGTTTATAATAATACATATTTTTTATTATTTTTTATTTAATAGAATAATATACTATTTTTTATTTAATAATATGATATAAAAATATTATACAATCATGAAATTAAACATTAATCTAATATCGGGATTTTTTTAAGATTATAATAACCCTGTGTATAGAAAATCAAAACAAATAACAAAATTTAATTTTTAATAAATTCAATATAAAAATGAGAAAAAAAACAATAACATGAAAAAAGTTATTATTCTACAAACAGTAACATGTGAGAAGAGTGCATGGAAGTTCAATAAATTGAAGCTTTAACCACTCAGCTACAAATGATTATTAATCATTCATCCTCGAATTTATTTTTCAAGCCAAACCTTGTTTTCTACAAAATAAAATGGATAGCATATAGCCTGTTGTTGCAAGAAAATTAGAGATGAAGATTTTTTAATCCAAAACCTATTTTTTTCAACCATATTTATCTGAAATATACATGGAAGATATTACAAAAATTCAAATAAATCTATTGGCGGTGAAAAAAACACTTAAAATATCAATATAAAAACCAAAAGTCAACCTGATTTTCAAAACCTTTCCGAGATACAAAGACTAGAAATATTAAGAGATTTGGATGGCAATGAAAATTTGCAGATTGCCCCAGAGACTGAAAGAATCTATCAGTCACAGGAGCCGTTACGTGTAATGGATTCAAAGATTTCAGAGATCATAGAAATATTAAGGAGGCATTTCTCATGTGTACAAGATTTTAGGCATATTCCTGGGCTTGAAGTTTAGAATATCTTGCCATTTGAGATCTGAGCCTTTCAATCATATATGGGGAGATAATTCACCTACTAGTCAGTAGGGATGGATTGCATGCTTTTCCTGCCTTATATGCAACTGTCCTAAAATTTTCATCCTCGGCACCATATGGATATATCCCATCACATCGTATACCTTTTCTTCTTGGTGAACCTCCCAGGAATGATGATATTTGTAGTCAGATTGTTTCACTAGACACCGTTCCTGTTGAAAATGATGCCAGAGAAAAGGAAAGCTGTAGAGCTCCTGTAACAAATGATTTAGAACCACGGGAACCAACACCTGCTTTAGTTGATTTTTCCATTGAAGCAAATGCAGAAAATGGTCAGGTCATCCATTGTCAACTTCAAAGTATCATAATAGGTATAGAGGATATGTTTCTCTAGGCTATTGCCCCACCTGACATTGCAGAAGATGCAATACCTGCTTTTTATTCACAGTTATCCGATGCTCTCGGGAGGCTTGTGGTTCTCCTTCCAACATAGGGCGGGAGACATTCCAATTAAAGTGGTGGAAGTGCATGGCAGCAAACATCAGATATCCCGATCAGTCAAGCTGCTTGAAGTCCCTGCAGACTTTCTGATCCAGGCCACTGAGCAGTAAGTATCTGGCACTCTTTGTTGTTAGTGTGATTGGTGAACCACTTGTTAACATGGTCAAGGATGGGGGAATAATCAGAAACATCATATGGAAGGATTCTGCATCAGATTCTTTTCTTGATAGCACTACCTCAGCCACTGCTTTAGAAAGAGGTCCCCTTCATCTTACTTATGGTGATGATAAAGATGGGAGTGGAAGTTGAGTAAATTTTAGTAAAAGTAACATGTGCTGCTTTCATGATATTTCTTCCACCAAGGTTCCATCTCCTTTTCCAAATGGAAGTAGGTAATCTTTCAATCTTAGTTCGAGTTAGAAGTGATTACTGGCCATGCTTAGCTTTTGCCGATGATTATCTGAAGGCTTTGTTTTTGGCATAGAGATGAAAGGTTTTTCCTGTTTGATTGTTTCCTCTCAGGGATTAGGTCTCATCTAAATTTCCTCATCTGCCACTGCTGTGAGATCATCTGCATTTTGTTCCCTTCTTCTATGGATTGTTTTGCACAAAGAGAGGTAATTTTTGGGCACCCGAAATATAAACTATTCTGCAAATCCCTCTGCAAGAGAGTCCTCATTTTTTAATTGCGTTGGTGTATCGGGAATTTAAGGATGCAATTTAATTTTGGGCAATATTCATCTCTTCGGAGAATCTGCAAGTTTGCACCTGATTTGTTAAAAAAACCCACTAATTTATTATTATTATTATTATATATTTTCGATGTAGAGATTCTCTTATTATAGGATTAAAGGAGCTTGCTTGGCTTCTTCGTAATCACTTAAGAGATTTTGGGACTCGATAGCTTTAATCAATGTACTTATTTCTGTATGTTCTTTGTTCTGACAACACTGTTATTGTGAACCTCACAAGAAGGAAAAAGCAGGGAGAGGATCTTTTTTTTTTTGAGTCAGAATTCTTTGAAAGAGAAATTTACAGAACTTTTCTTCTTAATGCAAGCTATGGAGTTACTTCATGCAGGAGAAGAGATTTTCTTCTATTTTGAATATCAGGTAGAGAATTCTAGGGAAGTAATAGAAAAAATATACGAGTAGAAAAGGTCACTACCTGGACCAGCAAACCCACTAGCTAGCTCTTAATATTCCGATAGAGCTTGTTTGAATCTGATTTGAGGATTCTGAAATGAACCGTGCTATTCCGAAATCACCAATATGGGCAGTCGTGTGGCTGTCAAGAAGGACATTAGTTGGCTTTCAAGTCACAGTGGATTGTTGGTGTTTCACAATGGTGATGAAGATAGTCCAATGCATTGGTCTCATCAATATATAGCAATGTTCAATCTTTCAAAAGATTCAAGGAGGGTTGACCTTGTCGTGCATCACCTGACTCCTGAAATGGATGCAACCAAGCATCCAAGGCTACCGTTAGGCATGTACGAAGTAAACTTAAACCCTTGAAAATGGCAGTAATTCGTCAACATTCTGACAAGATTTCAATGTTGAATATTTTCAAGCCTTCACCCTCTGGAGTAAAACTCTTGGATGCTCCTCCGTGTTAGAGGTTTAGTTCTAATGATACAGGACGGCGCCACCTTGTACTGAAGGATAATACTGGAGTCTAGAGTCTAATGACGAAGGAACTCTACCAAGGATATGTCCGGTACACCGAATGTCATGGGTAGACCTCACCGTCAACAGCACTCGTTAGCTTTTGCCAAAACATAAGCATAAAATCAAAAAAGAGAGGATCGAATCCACTTTTGTTCTGTTGTCACAGGATAAAGCGATCTCAAGGGGCACCTGGTCTCAAGTCTCCACCGCTGGAATTTGCAAGGACAGAAGACCCCACGCTATCAAATTATGGTGCTGAAAGGTGCATGGCCATATCTGACTGATGAATTCGTTGAATATTTGTATGAGAACGGCATGATGCAAAAGGGTCAGCCAACTGATAGGAGCCGGCCGGAAACGGTGATGGCCTACGGGAATCCTCTGATGTAGCCTGTAGGTCGTGGATTTTTTACCTTTTTTTCCTTAGCTGCCGACCAAAGCAGGAGTATTAGGTTGGATGATCGTATATATAACAATACAGGCATTTTTGCTGAATTCCAGCTGATAACCTGGAAAGCAGCGGCCACGTGAGAAGACAGAGCGATATGCTCTCTTGTTTGCAAGAGCATCTAGCAAGGAAGTTACCGCACGTGGATGAAGACGGATTAAATATTTATATGGTATCGGTACCCTACGAACTTTTTAAGAGTGATAAAAATAGATCTACCTTAATAATTCACTAGTTAATTACTTCTTCTTTTTTAACGCTAATGTGTTTTTTGATATCAACAAAAAAAAATTAATTGTAAATAAAAAAAAATGATGCATCAATTAAATTAAATAGATTAAGAATTAGATGTCATTAATAAGTAAAAAAAAAATAGTTAACACTAATTAAGACTAAACTTGTTAAGAGATAAATATAAATTAATATATTTAATTTTACAACATAAGTTATGCACTTGACTATATTTGATAATTTTATTTTAAAAAAATATTTTTTATTTAATTAAATAATAATAAAAATAAATACACCCATAAAAATAATTGAATAAAATTCAAGTAAAAAATAATGAAAAATACTTAAAATATCTATTTTCACTTAAAAATATCTTAAAATATATTTATAATGTTAATAAACAAATAAATCAACTCAAAATACTTCTAAATTCTTCTAAAATTACAAAATTAAACCGAAAATAAAATCCTCTCTTAACCTCCTCGATCTATTAAAAAGCCTCTTAACCTCGATCTACTTTTCAGACAATATAAAGAGCCAAAAATACCTTAATAAAACTTTAACACCAAAAACAGTTTTTTTATGGCCACAATATAACCAACCGATGGACTGGACCCATCATTTTGCCATGTTTACATTTTTCTATAGCAAATTATAATTAATTAGTAATTCATTTGATGACAAAAGCATGTAATTGAAGAGAGAGAAAGATAGAGTCAAAATTTTAAAAAACATCCCATATGATGTGTCGGTGCGTGGAACGCCTTCTAGCTTTTTTTTTTGTTAATTTATTGAAGGCAGATCATTCACCGCAGATAGTGCACCACAATATGTTATATTTCAACTTCATATCCCACTGCAATGAGTGGAGGGAGGAGGATGAAGGGAAAGAAGAGATTCCTAAAATCATCTTTGAACCAGAAAAATAAATAAAAAAAGACCTTGCACCACGAGCAGAGCGTACAAGGTTAAATGCAAAACCAGAAATGCCAATTATCAGACCAAAGTATGAACAGGTGAATACAATATGGGTAAACATTACTCGCACCTTGAAGTTCAAGATGCCTCAATCTGTGGAAATATTTTGCAGAAGATTCGAATTGACCGGAGAACTACTAGTCGCATACCTGTTTACGACACTCATCATCGCCCCCAGATGAACGAGCCTTGAAGCCCAGAGTACCCCAAGAAACACAATTCTGAATAATTATCATTCTAATACAGCGCTGGTGCCTGACACTACCAAGATGCGTGATTCTCACATAATAAGAAAATGGTGCTGCGATGCTTTTCCTTGAATGAAAAAAAGTTTCAGTTATACTCGAATATGATACAGCACTCACAAAAGAAGTATATTATAACCTGACCTCTTAACAGAATAGGAGAAAGCGGGGAGACCAACATAACTAGCAAAGTAGCAACCAGTAAATTCTACCACGAGCCTAGTTCCTAACCAAAAAATAAAATGAGTTATCCAAAATTCAGTAAGTTATCTTCGGTCATTTGTTCTCCTCGATCCTGAGTGGTATCTTCCAGAATCATTAGCGCTTCTATTTTTTGAATCTGTGTGCTTATCTTCCTTCGGATCTGGTTCAAACTTTTGCTTTCTCAACATCTCCTCGGCATATCGACGCCACAAAGTTTCCCTCTCTTTTCGAGGCATCTTGTTATACCTAGGATCAGGCTTTATAAGTCGTTTAGCTGTTGACCATGAATCAAGGACTGTTTTCCCATCTTCTGTCTTCTGGGCTGCTGTTTCAGCAGTTATAACTTCAGCTAACAAAGCTTTGAAATCATTTGTACATCGCTGGGATAACATAAAAGAAAAAAGATGAATAAATGTGTCAAAAAGTGAGTCGCGATCACAATATAGATCCACAAGTCAAATCCATTTGATCATATATACATTGAGTACTTTCATTTGAGAATTATTACCTCATGCAGCATCTTCATGTGCTCCCGGAAGAGCTTCTCTGTATCAGATGGATCTAAATCAGGATGTGTTGCACGTCTTTGTGGATCCTTATCCAACTTTGGTTTCGACTCAGTCCAAGATGCCTAACAGTTAAGCCAAATGGTCAGCACTATAGAAGGAACAAAACAAACTCAAACCCCATGCAACAATGTCCAAGAAAAGTTTGGTCAGTTACGCATAAAATCTGAAGTAAATTTTTACTATCAGAATCTCAAAGACTTCATCTAATTAGTCAAAGTATAGCAGCATTGTGGACTTCAGTATTCTGGGGCAAACATAAAAAGAAATAACCAGGAATGACATCCATTTTTAATTTAAATTGTAAGAATATATTTACTACCTGATGAAGAAATTGCATGGTCTATGATGCTTTCAGTGTTTAGCCAGCACCGCATCATACACAGGGATCAAAGGTATCATTTAAACTGTTAGTTAGGTGCGACATTAGACCCACGCAGTCAACTAATTCAGCAAAACCTTGGATGGAAAACATATGCAACAAATTTTTAAATTATCTTGGAATTGGTATGGATGATTTTTTTACATTGATATGTCTAGTACCACCGAGAATTTGATCAACAGTTATCAAAAACCAACCTGAGGGTCCTTGAGTGTTTCCACAAGCAAAGCTTGAAAAGATGCAACTGCTTCTTTCCTCCGAACTTTCACACGCACCCTTTCCATTTCTTGTTCTTCTCGTTCCTTCCGTTTTCGCAACTCTCGCTCCCTCTCCTTCAGCTTGTCCTGAACTGAGTTGGAAAGGAGCTGGACACATTTACACCACTCATATCAATATAAATTTCCACATATTATTATAAATTATCTGGAAGAAAAATGAATATTTCAATATTTGTTCCAAATGCCCCACTAAAAAATCCAAGCCACTGTACCACAACTAGAAGAGATCAGAATACAAGTTCTATGGAACATATAAAATTATATGATGCATCTAAGCTTGTCTAATCAAACACAAACACTTTGGTCCGACTTCCTTTCTTCTTTTTCTTCTTCTTCCTCATCTTTTTTTTTTTTTTTTGAAAATAGACTTGAAGAGCATGTTATTGGAAGAGAAGAAAATCATCCATACAATAAGAAGAACAAGGAATTCAAATATGTGTGAAATCAAACACTTCCATGCACAAGGATACAAATTTCAAACAGCACGCATCTAGTCACCTTTAATATATCACCTTGTTTATCACCTACATCCTCATTATTTTCTACCAATTTACCCTCTTTTACATAACAACAAACAGCAACTAGTGGCTTAATTGATGAAGTTCATAATCAATTTTGCAGTATTTGACAATAATACATAACTTGAATGTTTTTGGTGACCTGAGATATAAATATGTGGTAATCTATATACCACACACACAGAGACCAGCACATGAATGCTTAATTTCTTGCTTTAGAAATCAAATTATGTTTGCCTCTTTACAATTGCTGTCAATAGATCAATATAAACTGGATGAGTCATTGTCTTTTTAGGGTACCATTTAAACAATGAGCCAGATTCATAGATTTAAGGCTACTTAGTCAAAAGCCCCCTGAACTTTAGGTCAAATCCAACTTAAACCCTGACCTTTTTTCAACTTTCTGATTTTGACCTCTTGTACTATCAGGTCAAAACAACGTAGGGCCTCACTAGGTTTCTGTTCATTCAGCCCGTTAGAAAGCATGTGAGGGGCACATGCAGACCTATTAAAACTGAACATGTGCAAACTGATTTAAGGAAAAAAATCAAACCTTATTAATTCAATAATAAGAAAATAAATTCTTTTTTTTTGTAATTATAAAATATTCAGAAAACAAAACGTATTTTTTATATAAAAGAAAACTAAAAAGATAACATGTTTTAACTCTCCCTCTCATCACCGTCTCCTTCTCTTCTAATGTCACTCTTATCTCATCTATCGCCACCATGCCAAATACCATAACCTTCACCCCCAACTAGACTCATCTGATCCAAAAACCAATGCACAAAGAGAAGTTGCGGGTAATCGCACCAAGAAACGCTCCTTCCTCCTTGGAGCTGCTTCAATTGTGGCGTCAATCCTCTTCCTTGTCGTTGTTGAAGCTGACTCCTAATTAGTCGGCGTTGATGCTTTCCCTCACCAAAATTTGTTCAGTTACAGAGCTGATGAAAAGGAAATCCAGGGTTTGAATGGGGATTCAAGAGGGTTTTGCATATGGGATGGGATCAATGATGAGTTTGGGTTTTTTCAAGATCAGGGAACAAAAAACCTGTGGTTTGATCATTCGAGGGTAATTATTTATTGCCAGGAATTTGATATTTGTGCCTTTTGATAAATAAAAAATAAAATTGTTAAAATGGATATCCGGTATTCTAGATAGGTTTTCAAAGAAGTTTGTTTTAGGACAGGACAGTTGAGTTTTTTTTTTATTTCTTTAAATTTGTTTACACCTGTCAAGTTGTAGCAGGTTATGAGGTTTTTTTTTTTTGGAAAGTTATGAAAGGGAAAGGAGATCACACGTCCCTCACGTGCATGTAACAGAGAATATTGAACGGAAGCCTAATGGAGGCATTGAATTGCTTTAACCTATAGTTTGGGGGACCAAAATAAAAACGTCAAAAGGTCAAGGGTTAAGTTGGGTTTGACCAAAAGTTCCGGGGGGGGGGGGGCTTTTGACCAATTAGCCTGGATTTAAACTTTTCCTATGTTCCAAAAGCACAACACAGTCAAACGACAATTGCAATAATTACTGAGACTATAGTCAAGCATGAGAGAGTAAGCAGTTTCCAAGATGTGCACACCCAACAGTCTATACCTGCTCCTCTGTTTTGCCTCTTGCATCTCGCTCTGCTTCCTCTGCAGCTTTTAATTCATACAGATACTCGTTGAAGAAAACCTCTCTATCCTCATGCTTTACAGATTTGTATCTGGGGTCATTCCTTAGACCATCCTTGACCTACAATTAGCACAAATTAACATCAGTACAAGGTTATATATCAAAATTTATCTGATAGCACAGACATCTGCGTTAATTTAATTTGTAAAAACCCAGAATCATCCCCAACGAATCACTATCTCAGCTTTGTGGTCCAAATGCAAAAATTAACCATATTTCCCACTAATCATTGCTTATGCTGGTTTACTTTCTTCCAATATGACAAAGTTAAAGCCTCCTTTTACCCAAAACAACTTTTCAGTTCATCATGTCCAAATAAGATTTTTCCCGATTCCTTAGCATTGAATAAGTAAATTTCCATGTTTCTCTGCAGGAAAGTCCTCTACATCCTACATATCAGTCCATCCAACTATAGTTATACATAATGGCATTCAAGATCCTGCAAACTAGACAAAAATCTAACAACACCCTAGACACATCTTGTTGAAACCCGTCATCACATTAAACCTCACTCCAATATAACATACCCTGGACCAACGTGAACTAACAGTTATGTTTCCTTTATCTCGAAGCATAGACTTGAAACTGTCAGCAGCATAAGCACGTTCAGCTTGAGCCTTTTCCTGTGCTGCCTTCTTCAAAAGATGAATCCTTTCAAAAAAAAATTCTTCAATCAGTGTCATACAAAGAATGTCGAAAACCGAAGGACGTTTGCCATGTAATTACAAAGAGCTTTAAGGACTGAAGGGGACCCGAAGTTACTCTAAAACTCTGGTCACTAGCCTACCATCCACACACATGCTGGTATAAAGGAGGTATGAAAAAAAATCACTGTCTGCTAGAAAACCAAGCACATAAATCTGTAAGGATAGGAGTAAAACAGATTATGCAGAAAACAGCTCTGCAGAGTATCTTGCACCATATATTGCAGAGATACTGACATAGGACATGAATCTGAACAATAAGACACATAGCACTCCTTCAACAAAAAGCTGAAATATAAATACATGTACGCGCGCGCGCGCCTAACTGTGCATTCAAAATTCAAATCGATTTTTTCCAGTCACAAGAATAAGGGATCTAAGTCATAGGGTTAAGAGCACTAGTGCAGTGTACCATCAATATCTATCAAGCATACACATTAATGGTTGATCGTTGCCTGGGTGTTCTACAGCACCCCAGGTTATAAAGCAAGTAATGGACATTCCAAAAGTCACATGATGCAGCATTGGTAGAGCAGGGCCAAATGAGAACATAAAAAAAAAGGTCATAACAATCTCCAAGCTGGATCTTCTTTCTCTAGTCGCATAAAAAACAGCTGAAAAAGAAGTATTTTGTGAACTGTGTATCAACTACCATGGCCAACTATTCTGCGTAGAATTGTGTATATATATATTTTTTCTTTTTCTTTTTGGACAATTAAAATAAAAGTCATAGAGTAAACAATAACTATTATAAGAACAGCAAAATCGAGCGCAAATATACACATATACGTATGGTAAAAGAATGAAGATAATGAAGGAAAGAGATTGTCAATTAAACCAAAAAAATTTCAATCTAGAGATCAAAATTTAAGTTAAGTGACTTTGAAATTCAATTTACAAATTGATGGCACATTCACATTCACACGCAGGGCAACCATCAGCCATACCAAGCATGGGGCAAAAACCATAGGAATGGATTCTATGAATTAGGGTCCAACTAGACTTCACTGATGGACATCCCCTAAGTGGTTCAAATATGACACAAAACACTTAAAGGTGCCTGATAGACTGTAGTTGTCTACTGCAAAAAGATCACATCCAAGTTGCTGAAAAAAATATCATGACATTTTCTCATATAATACCTTTCATTTAATAAATGCTCTCGATCTTTGCGGTCCAAGGCTTCGAACCTTGGATCATTGCCCCATTTCTTTCTGAAAGTTTGATAATCAGTGTTGTGATCAATGTCCTGAAAATCAAAATCTTGCTGATAAATAATTTGCAATCTCCATAGTTTCAAAGCTGGAGAGAGTTTGAAAAAGTCACAGGAAAAAAAGGCAATTAAATTGAAGGCGATCCAGGAAACCTCTGATGCTTCCTCCAGCAACTGCTTGAATCCCTCCACTGCAGCCTTCTGAGCTGCTCGCTTTTCCTTGCGTTTCTCCTCAGCACGCGTTTTAACATAGTGTTCAAACAAAGATCTTCTTGCAGAATGGCTTGGAATAGCCTGCAAAAGATCAGAGCTTTCAAAATAAGAAACACAGCAACAAATTAACTTCTGCATATACCATAACCAGAGATGTGATTCAGAGAAGCGATGCATGATGTTGCAATAAAAAACGCAGAAGCTACATCAAGCAGAGTGTTCATCAACTACAACCCCTTTGGTGTATGCAATCTGCATGCATGCAGTATGGAAAGGGAGCTACTTTCTAAAATAAACAGTTAAAACACATCAGCATGGGAACAGATTATCTTCGGCACAATTGCCCCTCTCCTCCAGCTACTAGTCATAACTACAAAGGACAAATATGGAAGAAAAGAAGAGCATACAACCTGTTAATCAAGATACAACCTGTTAAATGTTCAAGATAACTTCAAGGTCCTTAATCTTTATAAAAACATTGATCCCATCTTAGTACACAGTGCCAGAAGTTGCATCAGCATACTCATAAAATACCAGGAAAATGAAACAAATAAGATCTTGGTGATGTCATTTTTCTATGATTAAGCTTTATCTACATGGAGGAGCACTGAGCAGGAATGCAATTGAGTAATGAGATGGATTAAGCTCAACTAAACAACAAGAATCCTGCACAAAACAATCATTTAGAAAAAAGAAATTCTGGAGAGGGAGACAGAACAGGCCCAAAGATCTCTGTTTTCACTAGGGAGTGATAGTGTTTGACACAATGATAACAGACTAATAGCCTGGGGGGAGAGTATGCAGCTCCTCAACCACCCATGTATAGCCTTCAACTCTAGCCACCAAACTAAAACTTCTAGCTATCCTGCAAGTCATTTTTTTTTTTTTTTGTTATATTCATGTATGTCATATTGATAGTTCCTCCCCAGCTCCTAGATCCCACTACCAGCTTGGAGGGGATAAGTGGCTTGCTTGGCATATGTAACAAGAGTCTTAAACCATCTTCCACCATAGGTAAACGAGGTAGAAAAAAAAAAGACCCAGAGAATTGGCCCCCTTAAGTCACTATCTTGACAAGGTGTGTTGATGATTTGTTTTTCCAGTCAAGAGCATCATAAGGGATTTAACAAGTGTTGGTCATTACCAAGTTATTGTGACAAAAGAAAGCACAACAAAACACAAACAAGTTCACCCCATCACAAGTTAGCAAATACATTAATGCAACAAACCTGTTTCAACGAGTTCCAGTTGCAGGAAAGGGGCTTAATTCCCGAACAAAGTAATTCATAATTCTTTAGACTCAACAAACCTTAAAACGTGGATCAAACACTAATTTCGGCAGCTCCTTCTCCCATTTTGAGAATGGTGCCACTCCACGTTCCTTAAGCATCTCCTGTAAATTTCACGGGAAGCGAGTGAACACAAAAATAGTGTTTCAAGAGGGAAAATAAAAATGTCCGAGGAAGAAAAACTGCAATTATTAATGAAATTTTATTTCAAAGCCACCCCCCCACTTCCAAACAAAAAGAGGGCGAGAGAATTGTATATTTTCCAATGAAATAAAAGTAACAAATTGTATACCTTAAACTGGATAATGCACTCCTCCTTTGATGGCCCGTCATCTTCATCCTCAGAGTCCGTAGAGGAATCAGATATATTACCATCCCCATTAGCATCCTTCAGCTTATCTTTGCTAATCTCACTTGGCAAGCCCTTAGCTGCAGCTTCAACTACTCTTGAGCCATTTGATTCTGATGCTGCTGCTCCTGATGAAACTGAAACAGCAGCAGAAATGGCTGGAGCTCCGAATTCTTGCAGCTTTTTTTTTATCAAATCCAGAGCAGATGAGGCTCCCGGCACACTTAAAACTCTAAGAGCCGTGGCATCACGACCACCAGTATTAGCAGCAGGGGCACTCAAACTAATTGGAGCAGATCCTTTTTCAGTCAAAGCATTAACTTGTGACACTGACATTGCATTTCCTTTTGATACTTCAGCTTCCTGGTTCTTTCTCAATTCTGTCACCTCACTAGGAATCTGCCAGCTGCTTAACTGATGGTGAAAAAAAGGGTAAAAAACAGAGAATATAAACAAAATCCAGGAAGTTTATGAATTCAAATTGCATTCAACTATTTATTTTAACCATTTTTATTGCTTGCATATGAAATGTAGTGTTACAAATGGTAACAAAGTCGAGTTGAATCAACCTCAAGTTGCCTTGGGGATATAAAGGTGTTATTTGGGATCTGGCCCATTTCACAGGACCATGTAAAGATGGGATATGCAAGTCCCCTCTGGTATCTAAAACATCAGGCAGATCTTTTGCTGCTGCTTATTTTCTCTCTATTTTTCCTTTCTCCTAGATAAACAAAAATTAACAGGATTTTTGAAAGCCTGTGATGCTTTGTGGCACTATTTAGCCTTCTGTTTGGTCCTTTTATCCTGCTAAATGAATTATCCCCATTTCTAAAGCTAGTTTATAAACTATCACTCTATCATTCAGTGCTAAGTTTTTATTAGCCGTCAGACTCATGTTGTTTGTGTGGAATTTTCTGATGGTGATACATAAAGCAGATCATTGGTGATTGAGTCCTTATTTTAATTTTAATGCTTGATGACAATGTCACTCTGATTTGTTCTCCCTCTCTCAGCCCTCATGTTATCATCTGAGTGTAAAAGGAATTATTTTTCCTTTATGACTGATCCATGATAGAATTAAAGACTAAGCTTCCCATACTTGGTGAGATTTCAACCAGCCTCATCAACCTCCCTGCATCACCTTCATGCCATATCAATTCAATGAAATTATAGGAAGATTCAAACTCCCGTTCATATAAAAACCTAGCAACAGCAAAGCTCCTGTTAAAGCATACTTGTAATCAACCTCCAATAAGGGAATCCACTGAAGTTATCTCATTGAAGCTCATAATGAAAAGGGAGGTAAAGATTTTTTTGCAAAACATCAATCAAGGTCAGGAATACAAACCGCCTCCACAAGTTAGATCTTAAGACCCAGAAGATCAAGCTTTAAGAAACTTTACTCCCTCCAACCCCCAACCCATAAGTGGTATTTATATTCTTCCCTGATTCCCCAACAAAAACATTCTTTCAAAATCCTAAATCCTACTAATAATAACAAGGAATATTTGTAGGTGATGATCTAGTAGGTGCATTGCACCTGGAACATATTTGATAAATGTATTCTACTGCTTGATTTTCTCAATCAAGAGAATATTGCATGATCATGCTAAATTATACAAATATTACATGAGTTCAATTTCATAAATAACCTCCTATAGGATACAATAACATCATTTAGATTTCATATAGTTTCATAGATATACAAACATGTAACAAAAGCCACCACAAACAAATGTTATTCCCATATACCATGCCTATCATTAGGAACTAGCTTTCACACAATATTAGCTTAGAAAAATTGAATGAAACAGCTCCATTGACATGGATAGACAAATGGCATATTCTTGTTTACTACCATACCTTAGTTTTGTTGTTGTAGTAATATTTTTTGCCATCATTTGTTGTGATCAACACCCAATCTGTGCCGGCCAAATTTTCCCTAAAGACAAGAAAACATGAAAATTCAGTAATTAGCTTGAAAAAGAGAAACAAAACTCAAAAGATGACAAATACACTGGAAGTGATAGATATATGGCACTACAACCCATTACCAAAATCTACGGATGGGATGGAGAACAGACTATCCCTCAAGTAAGCAGTTTAAGATTTTGCCAAATGACAAGTCTGTCAAATAAGAACTTAGATGCACCTGCACTTCTATTTTATTTATTTATTATTATTATTTTCACGAGTAAAAGTGCACAAATTCTATAAATGAATACAACAATGCTCAATGCTGTAAATGAATACAACAATTCTCAATGCTGAAAAATGCAATTTCTTATTGCTTATGATTATATAAAGTAAGACTTCTACCAAAACAATGGTATCAGAAATGTGGGTACCAGAAGGAGAATTTAGAGAAAGACCAACTTTCAACAGTTGTATACAAGATTGCTTTCAGACTCAAATCATGCACCATTTTCGTTGCAGTTCCAAGACATTTACCAATACATCATATAATAGCACCAACTTAAGGTCAGTAATCACCAACAAATTGCCTCAGCCATCAGGCCTAGGCGTAACTTCATGTAACATACATGTATATAAAGAATAAGAAAAAATGATAAATTCCACACGTTTTGTTTCTAGATAGCAAATTAGGAGCGATATAAGAAAAGCCAATAAAAGCAAGACACTTACATTGAAACTGGAGTTGGTTGCACAGGAACCTTCTCAGGCTGCATCCAGAGTAAAACAAAACAGAAACTTAGTATCAATGAAGAGTGTCATCAATAGTGAGGAGGTTAAAGAAAAGCAACTCATGATAGCAAAAAGAACCAGATGGGGACACTGTTTCAGACTCCAATACAAGATGGTAGCAAACAAACAGACAAGTTGATGGGAAAATGTCAAAAACAGATTCCCAAAACAGGAGAGGGGGGTCAACTTAAGAGCCCTAAAAGACCTACTCTATCATACAATTTTACTTGCTTGCATGTTCAAATTAGCACGCTCACAATGTTACATGAACCCACAAATTTACCTGTTAGCTCATAGGTTATCTTCTTAGAATATTGACACTATCATTTTGTGGCATAAATTATTAGAAAAGCAGCATAAATGATAATAAACTGAAATGGGTTTGATCACCAGTTATATTGTTTCCAAAATCCTTGAAAGCAGAAAAAAATTTCCCCAAACTTGAACGACAGTAAAGGAATTTCCCATATTTAACTGTTTTTGTGCATACCTCCTTAAACCCAGGTGGTTTCTCATAAGTTGATACTCCAGTTACAGCATTATAATAGTAAAACACTCCTGTGTCAGTCTTGTGTGCAGTCCACGCATGTGATGGTTCGCTAACAGCTGCATTGTCCCTGGTGCCACTGTGATGGAGATGGTTGTGGTTATCTGTGAAGCCCGGAAAAAAAAATTGGTGAAAAAAGTTCATTCCACGTAACTTCAGTGAGACAGACAACTCTTACAATGTAAATGCATCAGTAACCTAGCATGAAACCCTGAGCATACCAATTCCAGGAGGAGGTAATTCTGTCTGCATCCCTGGAGCACCAGGTAACTGATGAACTGAAGCAGAAGAAGACATGGAAATAGCATATGAATGTCCAACAGGAACAACCCCAGGAGGTTGAGAATCAGGCAACGAAACAGAAGGATATGGCATGCCATGTCCAGGTGGAGGAAAGGATCCAGGAAAAGCAGCAGGATATGACAAAAATGGTTGCCTAGGCATGCCTCCTATGGGTGGGGGATGCATCCAGAGAGCCTGTGGGGAAGCAGCCATGACAGGTAAAGATGGGTAGGTTGGGTAAGTTTGCTGCTGAACTGCGTTTGAAGAGGGCATCGTAGGCATGATGGGTCTCTGAACTCCTAGAGGTAAAGAATCAGCAGCTACAGATGGCTGGGTCATTGGTGCAGATGGTACCAGTCCTTGGGGGGCAAGTGTGCCAGGAGTTCTGGGCAATCCAGGGGGCAAGTAAAAAGAAGCAGTAGCTGGTGTCTGTGAAGGTGTCGGACCCAGGTTAGAAGATAAAGATGTGTGAGAACTTGAAGGAGAATGAAGGGGAAATGAAACAGACTGAGATGCAATTGGTGCCACTGATGGTGCACTGCCTTGGGCAATTGCAGGTGATTTGTCCTGCATGAATCAAAGAGAATTAAAAAATTGAATTCTTGGACCGTGAACAACCACCCAACCATTCCCCAGGGTTTCATGCAATGGCAAGACATCACCATAGAATATATAAAACAACACCATGACTACAGAAGCTTTTTTGAAAAAAATAAAAATAAAAATCCTTCCATGTTCTATTTTCATACGAGTACATGGCCATCATCACTGTCAAGATGAAGTCAAGGACAGTTTTATGCATTACTGGGATCAACTCCAATATATGAATTGTCTTCCACAAACACTACCACCTCTTTGGCTACCAGGAAATGGGTACAAGTAGAAAGTCATCATAAAAAACACATTGTCTGTGCAAAATGCCCATCTCAAACTAAAATCATAACTCTCACCCTCAGAAACTATTGCACCATCAACAACTCGTATGCATGTAAATGAGAGCTAGGCTGGAAACAAAATTCTAAACAAAATAAAAGATAAAGAATTGAATTAACCACTCACAACACTGGATTGTAACTGTTGATTGCCAGGAAAACCAGGCCCGGTTTGAGGAATTTTATATGAAAAGGAAAGACCAACGGATGAAGCCGGGCCAGGAACAGGAACGGGCTGTCCCGGTGGATTAGAATTCAAAGCCTGCACGCATTGCACAAAATCTAACTATAAAAAAAATATGCTGGCAATTAATTAATAGTAACTAAAAACGAGGCTGAAAAGGAATAGATAAATAAATACAGGCACTGACCGCACCGGAAGACATATTAGGAGTCACGTTGTAAGTAAATGTCGGAGCCGGAGATGAATAGCTACTGTGTGCATTATTACCAGCTGAATTCTCCGGTGGAGGGGTAGCTGCTGCAACTCCTGATTCTGTGGCAGTTGGCGGCGGCTTTACTTCTCGTTGCGGCAACCAAGCTGGTGATTCCATTATTTAATCTGCTATTGTAACAAAATGGGTGAGAATTCAAATACAGACTGAACTTAGGGTTTTTTATCCACTTTAATGAAAGTAAAGGGAAAGATAAAAATAACCTTTGAGGGAGTGACACTGGTAGGAGTAGAAGTAACAAATGCCAAACCCTAATTTTATTTTCCTTTGCATGAGACGAGGGAGGATGCTAGAGAGAGGTGGAGATGAGAGGGGTGGTGAAGTAATAAGAAGGGTTGTCGTATCGTCAAATGGGAGAGGAAAATCGGGGGTCGTTTTGGTGTTTGTTTTCTGGGGCCTTTTTGAAAGAGGAGCGCGTGCAGGAACCGAATTCGTGTGAATGCGCAGGGTTATTGTATTGTAATAGCCTTTCGGCCGGTGCTTCGTTGTAGATCAGTTAAGAAGATAATAATTGCATTAAAAATTCTAAGTGTTGTTATTTTTGTCTACGATAAAATATTTTAAATGAAGATTAAATTTTTGATATGTATATGAGATAAAATTAATCGATCATAATGAGTCTTAGTAAATAAATAAATAAATAAAAGTTAGTATGATTTTTTTTTTTTGATTTACGTGAGGTGTCCGGGCCAGCTTGCGCGCACCACGACTATTCCCCACGGCCCACTGGACATCCTGCAAGCCCAGGGGCAGGTTAGGCACCGCAGGGGTGACAGGCGTGCACATAGAGGATCGAACCCGGGACGGAGGCGGAACAAGTCACACAGTTGACCACTGCAGCTAGGCCCTCAAGTGCATGACTTCTTTAATCTAGCAGATCAAAACCAAATTGATTAGTTATTCGATATGGTTAAAAAAAATTCACACAACTTCTATTAGGATAATTATTTTTGATTTAGTTTGATTTTTATTAAAAAAAATAATCAAATCAAAAATTTAAAAAAAAAATAAAAAACTGAACTAAAACCTGTTGGTTTCAGTATGGTTTTTAAAAATTTTAATTTATTTAATTAGTTTTTTCACAGTTTGGTTTTTTCAATTATTTTTTTCTGATTTTCTCAGTTTAATTGATTTTTTAGTTTTTTTATTCATCTCTGACCCCTGTAAAAAAAAGTCACACAACCATTGTTTTAACATTGGTCAACTTATTTTTAAAAGAATAGATAACTAGTTATTTGCCCCTGTTTTTTATATAAAAAAAATCAAACAACATATTATTTATCTGATCATATTACGAACATCATGAAGGAAATTGAAAAATCAAGACATATCTATTTTTTCCCTCCTATAAACCTATGTAACTCATCCTGACCAAAAAAAATCCCATACACTCTTTTTGGAAACTAATTTATCAACCCAAGAAACCTTAAAAACAATTCTAAAACCTAAAATCAAATTTCCTAGATTTCAATTTATTCTTTTAGGTAATACTAAAATTTTAAATAACCACTAATAATATACTATTTTCAAATAGAACTCGTGATAGATTAATTTGGTAGTCAAAATATGTAAAAATAATGATTTCCTCTTGCTTTGTTAGAATCTGACAAAACCTTTTCTTTCATAAATCAGGGCTTGAAAAATAAAAAATAAAAAAATTTGTATCAAAATTGATTCTAGAAAAACATAAGGGGCTGGATAGTTTAAATTTTCTAATTCAGAGGACTAAGTTAAGCTTTTCATGTCAACTTTAAATATATCATTTTTTTAGCACCCTTTCTATGTTCGTCCTATTTCTTTTAATTTTTAAATTTGCAATTAAAAAACTCAATTCATAAAAATAAAAGGTATTCTAATCCACAGTGTATTCCAAATGTGTAAACGGTGTGTAGCGCGGTTCAACACCACGTTTCACATGACCTTCCATTTCAGTATATTTGTTTATTTGTGTCAAGACGAGTTCAGTCCGGTTGCTCATCATTTTTGCTAGAAAAATTATTCTAACTTTTTTTACTGAAATTTCAGAATAGTCTGCTGGGCTCTTATACCTATATCTAAAGGCTTGTATAAAATTCGGTCATTTATTTACTTTTCGCGCCACGTTGTGCAGGTGAGATAAAAAAAAATTAAAAGTAAAAAAATATCTAGACCAGGGGGATTTTTTTTTAGTGTTGTTATAAAAACTTGTTCTGATCAACCGTGTGATTTGTTCTGTTCCTGTTTCGGGTTCGATCTTTTATGTGCACGTCTGTCACCCCCGCGGTGCCTAACCTGCCCCTGGGCTTGTAGGATGTCCAGTAGACCGTGGAGAATAGTCGTGGTGCGCGCAAGCTGGCCAGGATACCCCACGTAAATTAAAAAAAAAAAAAACTCAGCATTAAATGTTGGTTATCTGGTTTGAAAAAAAATCATCTCGAGTTAAGATATGTGATTGAAGTTGTTAAGGTGATATTAAGGTTAAATTTAATTTTTTTTAATTTTTAATTATTTTAATATGTTGATATCAAAAATAAATTTTAAAAAATAAAAAAATATTATTTAAATATATTTTAAAATAAAAAATACTTTAGAAAATAATTGTATTTTAAAACACCATCTAAATTTAACAGGTCAAATCTAATATTAAATATTAATTTTATGGAAAAAATTTTATGCAAATTATTTTTATATTTAAATTAAATAAAAAATTAGGTTAAAAAAATTAAAGTTACTTTCAAACATTCCCGCATTATCAAAGCATTTCGTGGGCATATCACGGGACTTATTTTACACGTACCTATGAAGCCTCTAATTGAACTACCACCTTAATTTAATTTACAAAACCCATCGATCACTGGTGGAAATGCCTATAGTCCTTCAAAATTTTGTAGGAGTCCCAGCCCGAGTAGAGAATATTTAGAAGTGATATGATAGAGGTTATTTTTTATTTTTTTATATTAAAATATTTTTTATTTTTTAAAAAATATTTTGAAATCATTATATTATGAAAATATTAAAAATATTAAATTAAAACAAAGAAAAAAATAAATAAAAATAAATTTTTTAAAAACACTTTAAAAACATAAAAATAGCTAAATTCACGTGTAGAAGTAAATTTGTGAGGACTGTCTCTTTTGAATCACCCCATCTATGATCAAGTTTAGTCTACCAAATCTCTCTAGAGGTCACCAGTTTGTATTTCACAAATTTTAAGGTCACTGGAGACTTGCGTAGTCATTAATTTTAGAATCTGTAGGATTAGTCAAGAAATACATAAGCTGACTTAACACTCACATTAATCTAAAAACAAAAGTTTAGTCTAACGAGCAGTGAGGCCAAGATCAATTAATTCACGTGCCAAAACAAACTCATGATATTTGATCAGTAGTGAACTTTTAAACCTTTATCTAAAAAAGAAAAATAAATACCTTTCCCCGCTCTACCAAAGCCTGTGAGATCTTAATCGTTGAAATTGACACTCCATTATGTTATGTAAAAGTCTAAATGGAAAGCGACCTTAACCAGCATTTTTATCGTTGCAAAGAAGGGTGGCATGGCTGCCGGTGCGTGTGTTCTCGAGCAGTTATTCTCCTCCACGGGTTGAAAAGATAGTGGAGGGTCGGAGCCTCCTTTTCTTCCACAAGTATAGACAGGGATAAGTCAGGGGCCCTGAACTCATGACGGCACAGCCTTTTTTTCTTTCCCGGATTAGACGTCTATATAATGTGAATCATGTGATTGTGATTGGCTTATAGAAGAAGAAGAAAAAACTAGACTACCAGCAAGCAGTTCATTTTCATTGACGCAAGGAAAATATGGAGAAAAGATTGTTATGAAAAGAGTATTGTGTATGTATATATTATTTGATACAATGAAACAAGATTATACATATTTATCAAAAAATATCTAATCAGTAAAACATATAAATATAAATGTTTTTAAATTTTTTGATGTGTTGGGTTAGCATACACTAGCACCAAACACGTTATAATAAAGGCACATTTGATTTAGTGGTGAGCTTGAAAGTATGTCAAGCCTAGCTCCAAGTGGGCTTGAATCTATCATGACTTATCGTTTTTTTATTTTTTAACTGGATAAAATAAGTGGAACACAACTCAAAATACAGTTTAAAATATCATAAAGATAAAAGTTGCGCTTTAGCCTTTTTTCTATACAAAATAACAAAATTTATGGGCTATAAATATACAATGAGATTTTCAGAACAAAAGTTTATAATCTTCATTCTCTGCTGCACATATATTTTCAAAGCATCTCTCTCTGGAATATTATTGTATTTTTTTTATCTAAAAAGATATTTATTTAAGTATTGGAGATCCTCACATCTATCAAAGAAGATCTTTTATGAGTATTAGTTATAAATCACATTAACATATCAAATACTAAATACAAACTATTAACCACGTGGTTAAGAAAAATATACTAGATTATTATGATTAATTCATTAATTGACTATCCAATCTGGGAGTCTTGTTCTTAAACTATTTGAATTTTTAGAATTTCATCACGATAATATATATTTTTAATGATATTTAAATTTATATTGATTTGATGTGTTTTAAAAACTAATTTATTAAATACTAAATTTCTCAAAATATTAATTTTAGAATTTAAATTCGGCAAGATAAAAAAAATTAGTAAAAAGATGAAATCTCTAAACCTGTCAAGAGAATTGACAAAGACAAAAAAAAAATTATTTATTTTTATATTTGAAACTATATTTGGTTTCTTTTAAGAAGGTTTTTAAATATTAAAATTTAATGTACTTATG
The DNA here is from genome assembly GCF_951802175.1 of Populus nigra. NCBI lineage: Eukaryota > Viridiplantae > Streptophyta > Magnoliopsida > Malpighiales > Salicaceae > Populus > Populus nigra. Next base: position 5,528,216 of record NC_084857.1, read on the forward strand.
TTAAGAATAAAAAATATTTTAAAAAACATATTATACTACAATATATATATATATATTATTATTTTATCTGCCTTTTATTCTTAATAAATGTTTTTTAATTAGCACTCTATATTTATCAGCTGATTTAATAAGTTATTTTCACTTTTATTTTTTTAATTATTAATCAACCTATCAAGTTAAAAATTTCAATTTCAATTTAAATAGACTAAAATTATGAAACATTGTTATTGACAATTATCATAACTTGTAATTAACTTAATAAAATAAGGAACTATATTGAAATTTAAATAGATTATAATTAATTTTTTTAATTGATAATTATTATAATTATCGAGTATAAAACGATAGTAATATTTTGACTTGTAGATGATAAATATTATTTAAAACTCTAAATTAAATTTAAAAAATATATTTCAATTATAACAACGGAACCTAATGAACTGTGTTACTAGAAGAGAGCAATCCATGTAATTAATATTATTTTTAACAAAACAATCCATTCACCACACTATTTTTCTAAAACAACGCAACTCATAACTATTTTATAATTAATTTTTTTAAATATTTTTTTTTTGAACGAGTTTTTTTTTTTTAAAATAATCGCACATTTTCTCCATTCACAAAACAGAAGACACCAGAGACAAATCTCTCCCTCCCTAATTTTCACCCCCCACTCTTTAAAATTTCCCCAGTCACACAAAGCAATAAAACACAACACAGGCACTCCTCCTCATTCTATCTCCCCTTCAATATCCTCCACTTTTCTTCTCCTCCTCTCCTTTCCAATTTCCTATGGACTTTTCAACTACAACTCTTCTACTGAGTCTAGCCCATCACCAATGCCCCAAACTCTCTAGATTAAGATTTCATTGAATTTCACTTGTTTTTTTTCCTTTTAATTCATGTTCCTATTCCCAAGCAATGATCCTTCTTGTGCCCTTTTCAAAACTGGGGCACTGATTTTTCCATTTCTAAATGACTCTGCAGTCTTCTTCTTCTTCAACTAACTTCAATTCCTATAAAATTCTCCCTCTCCTCTGCCCATGTAAATCCTCCAATCAAACCAACTACCACCCACCACTCCCTTTCTCCAAAAGAAGACGTAAAAAACTAATCACCAACTTCACTCAACAAAATCTCAGAAGAAGGTTTCTAACTTTCCATGCTTGTGTCATCCCAAACGACACTCGAAATCGCAATGTAAACATTGAGCTTTCAAAGGGCACTAAGGGGTTTGTTTTTAAGCGAATTTCTAACGAATTGGAGACTGAAGAATTATCTCAAGAGCATTCCATTTCCAACTTCACTGGCTTTCAAGAAGACCCAATCGTCGGCAAGTTAAGGACACAATTAGGAGTGATACACCCAATACCATCGCCTCCAATTAATAGAAACATTGTTGGGTTATTTGTATTTTTCTTTTTTGTTGGTGTTGTTTTTGATAAAGCATGGAATTCAAGAAAGAAAGATAAAAGCAACGAGGAAGGAAAGCGTGGTGGGGCGTGGCCGCAAGTGCCCACCAGCTTTTCTTTGTTTTTGGAGAAGGATTTGCAGAGAAAAGAGTCTGTTGAATGGGTTAATATGGTGTTAGGGAAGTTGTGGAAGGTTTACAGAGGTGGGATTGAGAATTGGCTCATTGGGTTGTTGCAGCCTGTTATTGATAATTTGAAGAAGCCTGATTATGTTGAGAGAGTTGAAATTAAGCAGTTCTCTTTAGGGGATGAACCATTGTCTGTTAGGAATGTTGAGAGGAGAACTTCTCGCCGTGTCAACGATTTGCAGTAAGTTAGCTAGCTATTTGAAGTCCTTGTCGTCCATTTTTAAAATTTTTGTAATGAATTTTGTCGTGGAAATCCGATTGTTAATCAACGGGGTACGGTAAGTGTTAGGCATTCATTATTCAGATTCATAACATAGAAAACTGATTTATGTTGTTTTTCGTGATATTTAGGTATCAAATAGGCCTCAGATATACTGGTGGTGCTCGGATGCTGCTAATGCTGTCGCTAAAATTTGGCATTATCCCCATTGTGGTGCCAGTCGGTGTTCGAGATTTTGATATTGATGGTGAACTTTGGGTCAAATTGCGGTTGATACCAACAGAGCCATGGGTGGGAGCTGTTTCATGGGCTTTTGTGTCACTCCCGAAGATCAAATTTGAACTTTCACCATTTCGTTTGTTCAATCTAATGGGTAGGCCATTGTTATTGTCTTAAAGGGTTTATTTCATCTATTTTATGTCTTAATGATACTTGCATCTGGAATCATTCAGCTATAATACACTGAATAGCTAAGAATAATTACTGAAGTTTGATGTCATTTCTTCTTGAAATCTGCCAATCTGTTGATGACGTTTACTAAATCCCATTTGCTTTAGGAGAACGCATCTGCTGATTTCTTAATGATGAAAACTTGACATAAGTAATGGATGATTGGCAAAACTGAACATGATTTGAGATTGTGGATACACCATAGAGCTCTTCTTTTCTAGTTCCCTGTGTTCTATCTCTTGTATTTTAATACCTGATTAACTTGATACTGGAGATTCTAATGCAAACCTCTTCTTTTCTCATTTTCTATGCTTGCATTGGGCGACACCAGCAATTCCTGTTCTCTCAATGTAAGTGGACTCTTCTCTCCATTCTAGTTTTTAGTTTGCTTTGTATTATTTTTCACTGTAATATTATTGCTCCTAGGCAGTCTGTCTTTGAAAAGTCAATTATCCCATAATTTCAAAGTTAATATGGTCAGATGACCTTGAATGCAACCAGATGGTATTTTAGGTTTTAGAAGATGCAGCATAGTACAAATGATAATCGTGCATTCTGTTAAGCAAATAATTTGGTGATTTATTACAAATGCGTGTTTCCTGGAAACAGTAAGTAAGTTTGTTGAATTTTTTCACAAGCCATCCTCCGGTTGCAAGCCAATTTAACTTCCGACTTTGAAGCCTATGTTCTCTGATGTGTCTGGAAAAATGTATTTTGTTTGATAATAATACAATAACAAAATGCATCAAAGGAGAAGGACCATTATAGCTACAGCATATTTTAGGGATTTTGCTGTCTTTCCTTTCACCTAATTTAAATGGTTCACTGCATTTCCATAGGTTTCTGAAAAAACTTCTCACTGAGGATTTGCCTCGACTGTTTGTTCGTCCTAAGAAGATTGTTTTGGATTTTCAAAAAGGAAAAGCGGTTGGCCCTGTTGCAAATGAATCAGGAGAAATGCAAGAAGGAAACAGGGATTTTGTTGGAGAACTATCAGTCACTCTTGTAGATGCTCAAAAACTTTCCTATGTCTTCCTTGGTAGAAGTTCTTTCTACTTCAGTTTTCTTGAAATCTATTATTCATTAGAATCCTTGCATGCAATTTTGAGTAGTCGAATCTTGCTCAAAATTATTATTGACTGAAAAGGATGCCTCTGCTTTAATTTGATCATTTTTTACATCTCTATTGAAGTCATCATATATGATGATGAATATCGTGTCAAACATGTTTCTGCCTAGTGCTTGACACCCGTATGGATGATTTAATAAGTACCAGTCTTTATCTTCTGAAATAGTAAGGAAAGCAGAGGGCTGCCATGCATTTGTCTTTTAACCCATTTTCAAGTATTTCAGTATTTTGTTCGTTCTGATTCTTTCACATTGATTTGCAATCTTAAAGATGCATCACTACATTTTGTTGATGTTATCAGTTATAAGAGTCACAAGCATAATACTACTGCATCCTCCTAGCCTTATATCTGTCATGCCCATTTGATCATTGGTGTATGACTGTTTGGGTATCTTAATTCTCATATATATTTTCTATTCCACTTGTAGCACTCATTATTTACCTGTTGTTTTTCAGGTAAAACAGACCCATATGTTATTCTGAACCTGGGAGATCAAATTATGCGCAGTAAAAAGAATAGTCAAACTACTGTCATTGGGCCTCCTGGCGAACCAATTTGGAATCAGGTGATTCTTCATGTTCCATGTTTCATTTATTTGCAAACACGTTGTTTACAATAAAACATTCATTGTTGGGTGCGATTTGTACACTTATTGTAAACTTTCATGAGATAATTGTGTTTTATGACTTTGGCCAGGATTTTCACATGCTTGTTACAAACCCCAGGAAACAAAAATTGAACATCCAAGTGAAAGACTCTCTTGGATTCACGGGTTTAACTATTGGCACAGGAGAGGTAAATATCTTATTCCAAACAACTCTTTTTTTGCAAAAGTACAAAGTTGTCCTTAATGTTTTCTTTGGATGTTTGTCGTACTTGATTGGTTGATCACATAGCATATAGAGATTTTTTTATTAGACATAACCTCTTCAGTGGGTTTACTTATATGCATAAGATATGCCTAGAAATTTACCTCAAACAAGTGAGATAACATCAGTTTTAATGAACCATTAGGAAGTTTGGATATCTAATCCCGCTGCAAATAAATTTATTATTGAAATTGATATTTTGATATCCAATCAAATGTTTGGTTTTGTGCTTTGTAATGATATCATGTTTTTTTTCTTTACATTTAAACTGGCATTAACACTAGCATTTATTTTAAAAGAATTGATGTTCATAGTAGATTCATAGAACCTGCCTGCTTCAGTGGTATTGGTGAAGAGAAGAAATGAAGGTGGTGGTTGTGCAACAACCAGAACATATTTTTAATGGTCTTGGTATTAGTTGACGTTTCCTTGCAGTGTGGTGACATGGTGATTCTGGGGGATTGAAATAATAGTGGTGCTGTAGGTGGTGACAGTGATGGCCAGAGAGGTGGCAATAGCAAGTTTATGAGTTGATGGACCCAAAACTCTCTCTCTCTCTCTCCTTCCATGATTTTTGTTACGTGAGCTTCAAATTGTAATTTCCCTGCATTTATTGGGCAATTTGTGCAGGAACTGGAAATTTTGACTGTTATTTGTGGCAGTTACATTCTTTCATTTCTCTTAAATATAGCTTTCTAAATTCAAAAACATGGACAGGTTGATTTGGGATCTTTGCAAGATACTGTACCAACTGACAAGATTGTGGTTCTGCGAGGAGGTTGGGGATTGTTCAGAAAAGCTTCTTCTGGAGAGATTCTCCTTCGACTAACTTATAAAGCCTATGTTGAGGATGAAGATGATGATAAGAATGAGGTGGAGCATGTTGATACAGATGCTTCAGATGATGAGATGTCTGATTCTGATGAATCAAATGCAATCTATGAGCCTAGCAGAAGGGGTTCTTCAAATGAGATGGATAAAGAGTCATTTATGGATGTTCTAGCAGCTTTGATTGTGAGTGAGGAATTTCAAGGAATAGTGGCGTCTGAGACAGGAAATAACAAACTTTCCAATGATGCCTCAGGTGCAGGATCTGCAGGATCACGCTCACATACTCTTAATGCTGAATCAATGCCCTCAGATAGCAATAACAGTTCTGAAGGGTCTGCTGGTAATGTTTTTATTTTCTTTTTATCATTAGTCACCTGAACATTCAATATGTGAAAGAACCACATATCTAAGGCTGGTTTAAATTGTCATCTCACGATCCACATTTGAAAACTTGTTATCGCAGGATCAATCTTAGTTTGGTTTGCGGTGATTACAAGTATATTAGTTCTAATTGCTGTCACTTTGGATGGTTCAAGTTTCTTCAACCCTTGATCCGAATCGGTAAAGCATACTATGAGCCTCTATGATCATGCAGTTCTGAAAACCCCTTTCCACTTTATTTCAGCTTTGAATTATAATCATAAATCTAAGGTTTCTATCGAAAGTCTATAAGTTCACAAGCAAGTGCCACGACACACTAGAATTCCACAATCCAGGGCCAAGCAGCACAAGTCCCCAAACATTTGTGGCATGGCCTACTGCTTGTCATATGATCTTTGAATTTTGATCGTTCAAAATTAGAATGCTATTTAGATGTAGTTACAGCACCTCTTTTTGTCTCAGATTAAAGAAAGCCCTGTAGATTAATTGGAAGTAAATGATGTAAGAACATGGTGTAGATTAGTATCAATTCAGTTCTCATGTTTATGGGAAATCTCCATTTTGGTATCTGTTTTTGCTTATTTACTACTCCAGCATCTTAAACTGAATTAGACTTCGAAGTTGAGATACCTCATTTTTTTGCAGGTTGGAAAACAACCCCCTTCTCGCGTCTCAGGGATGATTTACGAAGTTCCCCCACCCCCCACAGTTCTTTCTCTATGTAAATTCATGGTCTTCAGCAGAGGAATATTCTGTTACGGCAAGAAAGTTTTGGCTTCTCTAATTTGAGGAATCATTAGTGTAATTTGCGTAGTAGATCTATACATTGTTCATATATGTGAAAACAATTCATTTTAAATTCTATCATAACAAACTTAATCGATGGAATGAATTGGCTTTCAATCTAGAATATTGTTAATCCAAATTTTATTCGCAACTGATAATATGAAAGAAACATAGCTCTTAACATGTTCTTTTAGAAAGAAGGAAAAAACAACACTAAATCCTGGGCTTCCTAGCTATCAGGAAGGGTTTCAACATAATAAGACATGGCCGTGCATGACCACGATTGCTCCTGAACTTTTATTGGCAAGTAATATAGTTCATCAAATTCTAGTACGTTTTTCACCTCCATTCTTCAACCCTCATGATCATGTTGTTCAAAGCTTTGGCTTCAATACCTCAGCCATGCTACTTCTGTCAGGAAGTTGTAAGAACTGCCAGTCATCATCGTCATCAATGCCAGTGAAACAGCGATCCACCATATCTTTGCTGACCAGCTCTAATCTTGAAGGCTCCCACTGGAAAAAAAAAAAGGGAAAAAATGAAAATGAAACTGTTACTATCATTAATTTTTTTTTAAAAAAAATCAGGCTTTTAATCATAATAATTGATGCTTATGTTATTGCAAGTATTAAATAAAGGACAAAGGGAAATCTGGCAATTATTAAAGCACTAATTAGAGAAGTGCTAAAAGATCATCTATACCTGGGGTTTTTTGTCTTTGTCAACCAGCATTGCTCTTGCTCCCTGTAGATGTATGTTTAATTAACAAGGGAGATGTTAAAAGAATATATAATAACATGGGAATTATCTTGTGCTAGTGAATTTTAAAAGTATATTAAAATAATTTTTTTAAATTTAAAATAAAATAAAATAAAATTTCATGAAACTCCTGTTGTATCGCTACCATAAACAGCCTCTTAATTTACACCTATTCATTTATTTTATTTTATTTTTGACGTATTTAATGCTGTATGTACATGTGAATTAATTAATTAATCTAAGCATTCAAACAACCAGTCTGTACCTCAAGTGCATCGTTACTAACAGTTGCTCGAATGCAGTTGCAGCAGATAGTGTACTCACGAACGAGACACTGCTTCAGATTCTGCGTTCTTCCTTCTCTTATCTAAGCAGATTAAGCAAGACTTACCCATGCCATTAATGTATAATGGTTAAGAGAGTAAAAAAACAAAACAAAAAAAAGAAATGGTTGAGAATTCTTTACCGATCTAAGAGCAATTTTAAGGCTGATTGGGCTAACTGATTTGATGGATTTTATTGCCAAGAGGATCCACTTTTCTGTTCGATTTTCAACTTCATTTTCCTACACCATGCCAAGCAATTAAAGCCCGCTTTAATTAATTCATAATAATATGGAAAATCGCGCGTGCATGTTTCCTTGTGAGAAAATATTACTGACAATTACCAGGGATAGCAAGACTTCCTCAACTGTTTCCTTGGAGAAACACTTGTTAATAACCTCCAATCTGGGCAACCAAAACAGATTAGCTGGGGCTTGTGACACATCAAGATTAATGAAATAAGCAGAGGAGCAAGCGTTGGATATTGATATTCTTTTTCGACCTGCTGTAAGCACTATCATCTTTTATAGTTGGCTTGTGACCAAAATTACTGATAGCCTCAGAAATTGTTGCTGTATCCGATGAGCCTAGAGCTTGGAGCGCATTCTCCAATGCAAGCAAATCCTATAATATAAGCATAATTCCAGTGATTTACTTTGTTAGTCACTGGGTTTATATAGGGATGTTAAAGCAGTCTCAAACAACACTAGGGATTGAATATGGTAGGTACTTTAGAGAGAACGAAATGTGTTGCCAGGCCGCACGCGAGCATTTCTGCTCCATCAAGCCGGGCACCGGTAAGCCCTAGATATTCCCCTGCATAATGGGATTTCACAGAAAATGCACGTATTAGCACCGGTTCTTTTGCGTGTGGGGTTATTAATTACCACTAAACTCATTTCATAATTGTGATTAAGACCTGCGTGTGGGGTTATTAATTACCACTAAACTCATTTCATAATTGTGATTAAGACCATGGCCATCACTGTGATTCGAAAAACAAATGTTACCGGTATTTCTAGCATCACCCTTCTTATCAACGAAAAAAACAGAAATGAAAGGGTGTCTGGCATAGTATTACCAAAATGCCCTGGGAGCCTGGAAAGAAAATGTGAGGCACCAAGATCAGGAAAATGCCCGATTAATGTTTCAGGCATGGCAAATACCTGGATGAAGAAAAAACGAACCGAAGAACATCACAGAACAGGATCAGTGGGGGGTTTGTACCAACCATGATGCTTCTCAATCACAGTTCCATTGCAACATCAAGGATTTATTACCGCTATTCTCGGTGGCAATACTAACAGTATTGAAAATTATGCTGAAAGGAGACAGGGAACTTACAGTATTCTCGGTGACAATCCTGAACCTTCCATGCATGGACAGGCCAGCACCTCCTCCCATTACAATACCATCAACCAGTGAAATCTTCAAGGAAATTAAGAAAAAACTAGCATCGAGTGACTGAAAATCATCTCTTGAAAGAAACACATGTAAAATTTAATCCTGTCTCACCAGAGGCTTCCTGTATGTAGCAAGTATGTAGTCTAAGATGAGTTGTTTCTCGTAAAATTTCTCACCATAGCTCCAATGGCCTAAATAATGGAAATAACATTACAGATTGTTAGAACTACAACTATTCCAGTTTGTGCATATAAAATTATAGACATTGATGCTCATGGCAGGAACTCCTGCTGCCAGTGGGTGGTAGGAGGACATTAAGCTTCCGTGTAGCAATCGGCAGCAGGAAAATATACTCCCAAACAAATGTTAATTTACCTTGAGTTACAGACAAAAAATTTGAAACAATATCACCACCAGCACAAAATACATTTCCGTTTCCCTGTAAAAAAGATGAATGGTGAGATATCTCTTTATTTTATCTCGTGGCCGACCTAAATTCCATCTCTAAAAGCCCACATTTTTTGGCAGAGGGTTAATGGCACAAAACTCTGCCAATTACCAAATCGCTGTATATATTTTCAGATTGACATTTGTTATCCACTCAAAGAGATCAAGGGAATGTTGAACTTGACAATGCTAAAAGCACCGCTCCAATGTCCAAAAGCTATCGAGTTAAGCTCATTTAGATTTAGTTTTTTACTTTTCATGTAACCACATGCTAAAACAGTGTCCCCCCCTGGGCCCCCTCTCTACCTTCAAAATTACAAGTCTAACTGCAGAGTCATTCTCAAAGGCCTTCAAGTTCTTTAGCATTTGAGAAACCTGGAAGGTGGAAGAAAGAAAAAAGGAAAAAAAGTTTAACAATATATTGGTGCAAGTGGAGCAGAATGAATGCAACACATAACAAATGCAAAGTAGTAGAAAGAAATCAATGTCTTTTTTTTTTTCAATGTCTTGATAGCCTGGAGATAGGACAACCTTTCCCACCAAAATAAAAATAAATGGAAGACATAAATCCTGCTCTGCTTTCACATCATTCAAGAAGTAATTCAAAAACGTTAGACGCGTACCATTTCATAATTGAGGATATTTAGCTTCTCAGGTCTGTTCAAGATCACCTTTCTGGAAATTGAATCCCCTTCAAACAATACCTGTTTATATATATATATATATATATATATATATATATATATATATATATATAAGAATCAACATGGCATGAATCATAATTCCAAATTAGGATCACAGACATATCAAAATGCTTGACAGAACAAAATTACTTTTGACTGTATATGAAAAAGCTTATCATATTTTTTATATGTAGTTATTCAGGAGTACGAATATGCAGATCTGCACATCATTCTCATTTGTAAGTCTTGTAGTATCTTGAAGAGTTTCCAAACAAGGAAAAGAAAATGAAAAATAACATATATAACCAAAAATTCCTCCCCTTCTGATAATGTGTTTGGAAAAAATGGCCTAATCACAAAAAAAATACTCCATGCTCGTAAACGCCATTTAATGTATGTGAGATTATGTTTCCTGCAACAGGACTTTGCTGCATAACAACCTACAGTAACTCCAATACCTACAGCAAGCAAACTAGTGAAGGAAAAAAAAATAACGGAGAGACAACATTACCTGATTGAGCTCCTTTCTGTAGCTGAAGAGGGGAGACATATCAAAGTCGTGTCCTTCACTTTTGCAATAGATGATCTCAATCGTTAAACGCTGTAAGACCTGTTGGAGTGGGATACAATATAGGGAAGTGCTGTATGTAACACAGATATTCAGATCCTTGGCTTCCTTCCCATGTATATTTATTCTTAAGCTTCAAAGGCACCTTAATGAAGAACATATTTAAGAGCAACGGTATGAGGTAGGTATATTAGCTAATTAATGCCTCAAGTTGGCTGGAGGGTTGAACTTATCCTTTGTTCTGAAGATTCGCTACTGTGGTGTGAGACATCTCTGGAGCACTCTCCTACAAAAAATAAGCTTGTATGCTGCATTAATCATGATGAAAACGACAGGCCTTATGGATTCGCACTGGCACTTCACTCACTAGACAAGCAATTATGTGTTCAATTTCCTCTGCCCATTAATTTCATTTGAGGACAGTTCAGGGTTTGGTGAAGGAAGGGAAGTGGGGCTGTGTGGTTAAGATTAACAAGCACACAATTTTCAGTGCTCAATGGAACGACATTGATCTAATTCCAGACCTGTCTTTGGAGAAGGGAATTTAATGCATTCAGCTATCTGGAGAAAAACATGCTCGAAGTGGCGAATGCCGCAAGTGGAACTCATAATGAGCACACCCATTTCTGCTCTTTCGGTATCTGTCTGCGACTCAAGTTCATTTACATTTCGGTTTTAGAACGACTGATTGCTGAAATGGGGTGCTTTTCGCATCTTTTATCCAGTGTCGATGCTGGAAGAAGTGGATTATCTCTCATCCAGTGTCAACGTTGGAAACTTGGAACTGAAAAAACAGTTTTTTTTTTTTTGTTTGCGTGGTGTAGTTGGATGGATTTTGGTTGATAATTATATTCTATGTAACTTTTAATATTTTATAAACTGTTAATTCGAGATGTGATATATATATATATATATATATATATATATATATATTATCTTATTGGGTTAAATATATCAAGTTAGAATAAATTTTTATAAATATTATAAATATTGATGGATTAAATTTATATTATTGATTTTCACGAGTTGAATTTAATTAAAAATATGATTTAGAGTCAATAAAATAAAAGAATTAATTAAAAAAAAAACAAAAACATATAACAACGAATTAAACTTTGAACAGCAAAAATACTCGTCACACCAAAACATAATAAGCTGTGAATATGAACTTGAATTGAAATTGCAGCTATACAATTTTTACAATAACATCGCCAATGTCAGCTACAAAAAGCAACATCATCTCACAGCAGTACAGCACCTCCAACAAACAATTACTTTAGGTTTTAGACTTTAAAATTAAGGTTTTGGTTTTTTAAAGAAAGTTTGATCGATAAAGATACGGTGAATGTTCTTCAAAATCAAGTGGTAACTTTTAGTTATTAGAATGAGAAGAAAGAATTTGTGGTTTTAGTTTGTTAAAGCAATGGCAGAGGAGATCATCACCATTAACAAGACAGAGAGATAAAAGAACGAGCAGCTAGAAAGAAAATAAATAAATAAAATTGAACCACTCGGGTGGCTAGAATATATGGTTACACTGATTTCATCATGGTGACCGAGTTTAAAAAACATTTAACTCACAACTCGACCTGTAATATTTATTTTTTAATTTTCTTAGTTTTTTTTACCTGTTACTATATATATTATCTAATTTTGATGGGTTAATGAACATTTGAAAGGGGTCTGTCTGCATGTGTTTTATCACACATGGAGGTAAAATCCATATGATGGCGTGGCGTGATTCAAATGCACTTTTGGAGAACATTTTTAAAAATTTCCACCACTTGCGAACGAACGCGAGAAAATGTTTGAGGTGCAATTACTCTTAAGATTCTGACAGCATCTGTTTTTTCAGATCTTTAAGAGGGCCGGGTCCTCTCTCCTTCTCCTTCTCTTTGCTACAGTTACAACTGCTTTGGTTCAAGTTTGTACCACACTCGAGGCATAAACCTTTGCAGCTTGGATCACAGATAACATCAAGGGTAATTTCTACATGCACCATATCTCGGAGGGGCTTTGAAATATCAATTTCCTTATCTTCAGGAGGGAAGTGCAACCGGTCGTCCCAGTCGATTGAAGCTTCATCACCGTCTTCTTCCTCAAAAATTGAAGATTTCAATTTATCATTACCAAATACTTTTCCCATATTAATAATCTCTGGTTCTTCCACGGGTTCTTCAGATAGTAAGAGAGAGAAGTTGGAGAAAATGCCCTCAGCAACTGGCTCTCCACACCTTCAACATAAATGATAAACAAGTAGGTTCAATAACAGAAGAATGATAAGGAAGCACCGAGTATGTTGTGAAACAAAATGCAACATAAAATTTGGCCTACACGGGAAGATTATGTATGACTTGGAAAATTCTTGGCATCAAATCAAAATATATTGTCGTATTATTCTCAACCTTTTGTCAATACTTTTAAATGAAGTTCAAGATGAACACTAACACCCATACCTGATGCGGTCAGACATCAGAGGTAAACAAGAAAATTTGATGAACTGGTTAAATTGTTTTTTCCAGACAAGTCAAAGGTCTTTAATATCAGCTGCTGCATGTAAATTACAGCAATCGCAATCGTAAAATATATTCTCACATTAAGTGCATTCAACGAGCAAACATGGTCAAGGTATAAGCTACTTATCTCATGCATAACCTACAAAATTCTTGCCAGCATAGATCAAAGCTGGTAGTTCTATTTGGGGCTGGTGACAAAATAAATCATGATCAGCAATTGGTCAAAACTCAAAAGCGCAACATTTTGCAATTTCCCTGAAATATGGTCACACAGCTGTCAGACTCCTATTGTGAGCGGCATACTTTACAACCCAACTCTATGATAATTGTATAGGAACACTACACCGCCACATTAAGAGGATCATAAAATGGATTTTTCTGCTTTTGAAAGACTGGAGTCACTATTTGTAGCTTTTCATAGATGCTATAATAAAAATCACACAAGAGACATCCAGATAATTCTAAAAATAGATATGTTGAATTGGTTGGATTGGGGCAAGAATTTCCATGAAACCTCTTACAAATTTAATCATATGCAAATAATTTCGAACAGCCAACACAAACACATACAGTAGACAGTGAATCACCATTCTGATTAGCTTTCGATAATCATTCTCAACTAATTGTTAGGTAAAACTGGAAACTAAAGAAAAAAAAATACAAATAAATGCAATATGGTAGAAGCAAAAAAGAATTTTAAAAGTGCGCGAATACATAGGGCAAAAAAGTTAAGTCCACTGGAAAAGAAGGATCAGAAACTAAAATACCTATAGCAACCAAGAGTGATGACAGTTTTGATGATCCCATCTAGTCTCAACCTTTTCTTCTTCTTTGCCACGTCAATGGAGATCTGAACAGGAGTTCCAAGAGGGTAATCCTTCACGGCCTTCGTGACACGTAATCCCATTACCGAAGCCCTTGATTTTGAAATCTCAGTTGAAAGTTTTCCTAACCCAAGCCTTTCTAAAGTTGTGCAGTACTCCACATGTGAAATTGAAGAATTTCTCTTGTAAATAATAGCACCTTCCCATGGTGATTCCATGTCTTCAGCATCTTCTTCCTCTTGATCATCCCAATTAAGAGATACATCAGTAAACTTCTGACTGTTAGAGTACACTGCATGTCTTGTAGTAAACCTTATAATACTTTGTGATTTGTTTCTAAAAACATCACACAAACTCTTTCTTATACCCCTTGAAATTTTGCAATCAACAACGGAAAAGCTTGGATTTGATAGAGGAATTTTTTGGGAGAACAAATCATCTACTTTAAATTGGTTAATGTGCGGGGATAGAGCTATTGGGGATGTGAAGTAGACAAGTGACATCTTGGTTCCCTATACTCAGCTAGGAGAAGTTCTAATTGAGAAGAGGTGATGAAGCTCTTTTATTTATTATGCAAATATATAGATGTATAAGAAATGCTCCAGATAATAGTTATGCAATTCTTGATCATATGAGTTGGGAGAAATCAAGACGAACTAGAGGGAAGTCAATGGTATTGACTAAATCTGCAAAATCAATGAAAAACAGTTTAGACTGAAAGACATAATAGAAAAAACAGACTAATGTTCTACATGATTCTAATGCTCTATTTAACACAGGCAGCTTCTACTTAAAAGTTTTGAATGCTCAACATATGGAAGTACATGGCAAATATGAAACTAAAGGGACAGCAATAAGATATTTTCGTATAGCATCAAAACAATCAAAGAAGGAGAAGGGACAGAACATTTCAACATACTGCTACATGTATCTTGATGGTCTGGCTAATGGTTACATTTTGTAACATCTCATATCACAATTCTCTCAAAGTTTTAAAATATGAAGCTCTACCATAGGGTAAACATAATCACAAAGAGTGATAATAGCTAGTGCATGGCTAGCAAGAAACAGTTCTAAATAGACTTTAATTGAATTGCTGACTCAGAAAGTTCTATAGGAATAACATCTGGAACCGTCTTGAAGAAAAGGAAAAGCTGAATAAAGGCAACTCAAGAACACTGAAGCAACCGCGACTTTTTTGCCTATTCAAGGTAAACCCTTTAGAAATTGAATAGTGTACTTTTCACATCCAGGTTATTTATGAACAATATGCAGCTAATCCTTCCATTCACAAAAGAAAATTTCTTAAATAAATTATAGACAACAATACAAAAGTTTAGAAGAAAAAAAAAATGCAAGGACTGAGATTGAAGTTAGAAACCAACAGGCTTACATGGGATTTTAGTGTCCTGAATTGTTGTCCAGTTATTTCAAGATTTCCACTTTCGAACTATATAATAGAGAAGGTGAATTGGCTGCAACGCTGCACGATGACTTACGAGGCTAAAACTACATGCTTTATTCAAGACCATGCTCAAACCGGAAAACAAAACAAAGAGCCTAAGTGCTATTCTCTGGGTAGTTATAAGCAAATCTGTCTGGCTAGGAAAAGACACTGAAGCCTTTAAATTGAAATGATTAGTAAATAGCAAGAATCCACATAAACCTCAACAGAATTTGTACTCGGAACATTCTTACAAACAGCTTATAAACATAAAAGCTAGACCAACAAAATGCAATTGCATCTATCTACAAGAGTTTTGAGAGAGACCCAGTTATTATAGAGACCAAGAAAAGAAACCCATTACACATAAAAATGATTAAAGCAGGGAGGGAGCAGCAAAGAAGTAACACTTGTTCACCTATTACAAACAAGTAGTAATAGTTCAAGAGTGAGTGAAGTTGACAGGTGCAGCAACATAGACACCATAAAGAAGATTGTGTGGCTTAGCTACTTACAGTGACTAAATATCAGCTTCTCGTATTGAAGAAAACTCAACTCAGTTACGGGGAATGAACTGAATACAGCTCTACTGTGTAACTTCCATTAGATTAGATTACAGCCAATACTTTGTTCTCATCTCGGCCCAAGTCTAGTCTACAACTAAAAAGGCCGAAGATGGGCCGAATGTGCAGACGGCTAAATACAGAAAAAGATTGGTTTAATCTTAATTTTAATCCCTAAAATCAAGATTGCTTACTATTCGCCCATTCTTCGTATATTCTTATTTATTTATTAAATTAAAACATTTCTTAATGCACTTCATTCATTGTTTAACTCCCAGTAGTCTGGACTCTGGAGCATCTTTGCTGTATAAAAACCTTGCCACCACTTGATAAACCCACAAATACCAAAGCTACTAGCTATTAACATAATTAGGTATTAATGCCAGCCCAAAGATCTCGATTCGAGATTGAGCTAATAGTCTAAACATCAAACACCACTACAGAAGATCAACAGACCAACCCCTCGAGCATCATTGTGGACAGAATCAAGCCATCCCCAGTGTCCATCTTAACAAAGTTTCACGCTGGTTATTTTAGGATTGGCCTATCTCTAGGTGGCCGAGCTTTGTTATTCAAGACACTGGTAATTTCACCAATTGATGACAGACCCTCTGCACCATATGTTGCGCTGCTCCACCCTGCAGGATTTCTTGTGCTGTGGTCTCTTGCTTTCCTAATCCTTACTTCACTTTCTTTTCTTTACATATTGAGATGCATGTTTTTCTTCAAGGTGGTGGAAGCCGAATTCTGGCATCGTGTAGGGGTTAATCATCTGTTTGCTCCGCTCCCTGGATTTCTTGGCTTCTTTTGCTTCAATCTGCACCCTTTGTTGCTCCAAACACTGTGTCCTACCTTGTTCTTTGGTAGGTATTTGCGGTTCCGATAGTGGCACTTGATGTTAAAAGTTATGGCCAATGGTTCTCTAAAGGAAAGAGGTTCCGTCAACTTTTGCAAATCCAACAAGCCAGTTATCAGTAATTGGAAGCTTGGTTGGTGCTCAAGCTGCAGCTAAGATGGGGTGGAAAGAGATTGCTATTTTCTTGTTTTCCCCCGGCATGGTCCATTATTTGGTGCTGTTTGTTACACTTTATCAGCGCTTATCTGATGGTGACAGGCTTCCAGCCATGTTTAAAATGTGGCCGAGACATTGACCGACTTTGGAACTATCACACAGATCTTATTCGTCGAAACTTATAATCCTGTGTCAGGACCTAGGAAAACTGCTTGAAATCATTGAATACTAATAAATTATATATAAGAATATGGTGCAGGTGCAAGGACCATGAATTAGGGTTTGGTTTTTGGTTTTTGCTTTGATAAGTAGGACAAAGCCGTACAACCAGTGAAGGTTTGACTATATATATTTATTTGATTATGACTATAGTTATGCTGATCGAAACTATATATCTAATTGATTGGTCTGTCGCTGTTTAATTACAAGTTAGCTATTCAGTTTCATTCTCATTCATAACTAGTTTTTTCTTACATGTGAAGCGGATTTGTAGACCTAGCCTCTTCAAGAGATATCTATGAGAAGGTTCAGTGTTGCATGGTGGGCTTAATTGCTCGTTCCCATTGACTGTCCAAGCTCTCGCTTCAAGGGATTATGCAGAGGAAGTGAAAGGGGGCATTGCAGATGCTTTAATGCTTCTCCTTTCCGGGACCTCCATCGTGGTCTCACTTATTTTGACAGTGTTTATTGTGTTTAACACTAAAAACAGAGAGATAGAGCAGAGTCATGAAGTTGATGAACGCGTGGAATGGATGATCGTTGAATAAATATATTAACCACCCACCATAAGAAACTATAATCTAATTAGAAGCCCGTCTAAATCAACGCATATATTATGAGCTTTTCTTATACATGACTTGATTTGAATACAGATAATCTCTAGCTTTTCTGGGTTTTCAGCTACGTTGATGGCCATCTCAAGCTGGACAGGATACGTTAAATTGGGTAAGAACTTAAGATCGTGGATGGCGCTATGGGTACACCGTTGGTGACTATTAACCTATAACCTTCTCATGGTAAACTCGAAGATTAACCTTCACTCCTCAAAGAGAAGAGAAAAAATTGACCGTTGCTTGCGAGGAAAATATTAGCAAGCAAATCAAATCGTTTTGGGGTTTTTCAATTGCAATTAACTTTTTTTTCTTGGAATTATTTTTTCACAAATAATTAAAAACGTTGAATATACTGTTCAGTTACAGGCTGGAACAGAGGGGGGAAAGAGAAGAAAATAACATTTTCACTTTTGAGTGAATCATCATCATCTCTCATTTCTTCTCTAGTGCCAATTACAACTCCACTCAGTAAACAACGGTAACCTGACCTGACTAGACGCGCTCCCCAAGCTACACAACAGTTGCCAAACAACAGATGCCCTTTGCAGGCTGCAGCAGTGTGAAGAGGGCTACAGTCTCAAGACTATCTAGAACACGAGTACGACTGGAAACTACCATCCAAACAAGAGTCTAATCTATCAGCAACAACCAGAAAACGCAAGAAACAGCAAAGAAAGAAATGCTATAGTTTTCACATTTCCAAACTTCACTTCAAAATCAGTCCATTACTAACCAGCCTCAGCATAAGCAGTCTCCAGGTGGGCTTGTTCTGCTTCCTGCACCTCCTTCTCCGTCTTCCTTCCTTTCTTGGATTTGTAGTACACGCTCATGAAGGTTCCCACAGCTCCATATTTCTTCCTGGCGTGTTCATAGAGGTCAGCATCAAACATCCTCCAGAATTTCTTCTCATTCAGCTCAGACACTGCATACTGAGGCTGGAAGCCGTGGTTTTCTATCAACCAGTCCTCCATTCTACGAACTGCATCCGCACCATCAAACACCTCACCCCTCAACACAGGTCCAGGTGAATAATACACCCCAACATCGGTGTACATCTGGGCATAGGATGTGTCTCCCTGTCTGTGCTGATGCTCAAACCCTGGCTCAGGATACACCATAGTTTTCACAGGAAGCTTGAACAACCTGTGCGGACAAAGCCAGATGGGATATACCTGGAAAAATCAACAACAGTCAGGTCAAAGTCTAAGACACTCAACCCTCATGCAGTCATTTTACATCCTCATGCTATTATGTATTACAACATCAAACACCTGCGATGGTCATGTGCTCTCAAATAGTTTCCTTGCCCAGAGCCCACAAGAGTTCCCGACCAAAGCTAGGATGATACAAGGTTGACTTAATTTTTCACTCAAATCAATCATATGAGGTGACTACTTTTAGCATATGCCAAGAAAAGATGGGAAGTAAAAATTATCCAAAAAAAAAAAAAGAACTAGAGCTGTAAAAAGAAAAGGAACAGAGTAGACCAAGGTTACCTCCATCTCACGGTCGACCCATTCTAGGGCATCCCCAACCTTGTAAAGAGGAACAAGCATATCCTGAATGACATGCATCTCATGGTAATAGTTTCTGATTGC
The DNA here is from genome assembly GCF_951802175.1 of Populus nigra. Lineage (NCBI taxonomy): Eukaryota > Viridiplantae > Streptophyta > Magnoliopsida > Malpighiales > Salicaceae > Populus > Populus nigra. The sequence goes on from NC_084857.1 coordinate 5,547,457, forward strand.
TTCACCTTGAGTAGCCTTGAGAAGAGAGACCTTTGGAGGCATCATCCAGCCTAAGAGAAATCTAAACCACCATTGGTCAGCAAATGGAAGTATGAGCTTCCCCTCCCAGTACAAACACCTTGTGTGCCTGTGGTAATATTCTCTGGTTGGAATGTACTCTACAAACTCCCCTTTCTTCAGGGCTGTCTGCGCATGCTGATAGAACCACGGTTTAAACCACCAACCAACATTGTTAATCACATTTCCCTTCTTCTTGGCCTCTTCTTTGGAGGCATATCTCCCTGTCATCATCACACCATCGGTAGAGTTATAAATCATAGTCTCCACAAAGTCTGGAACCTTGCTCGGGTTATCCTGATCTCCATCTCTGGGTGCAAAAGAGTCTATATAGGCCTGTGCAAGTTCTTTCAGATTACCCACCACAGGTTTGTAGGTCAGCCTCATGTATTCCTTAACGGGAATAAGCTTGATCTCAGCAGAGACAAGAAGCCCAAGTGTTCCCTGAGACCAAGGGATGGCATAGAAAAGATCAGAGTATTCATTGTCCTTGGTGGCTCTAACAACCTGGCCATCTGCCAAAACAATCTCATAAGCCACAACAGTGTCAGAGAACAAGCCATAGATGTGAGAGCTTCCTTCAATCCCATAACCATTAATTAGCCCACCAACAGTGAGATCATCAAGTTCTGCAACCACTGCAAGGGAAAGATTCATTGGGACACTTGCCCTGCTAATCTGTCCCATATTTACAAGTGGCTCAACTCTTGCAACCATTCTCTCTCTGTCAATTTCAAGGATATTACGGAAAGCTGATAAATCAACTTCAAAGTGCCGAGCCCTTTTATAGTCAACATTCCGCATTCCAACAGCAATCCAGGGTTTACGAGCAGTGCAAACAAGACCATCCTTGGATGGATTCCTCTCTTTGAGGCGTTTCACCACTTTTTTAACATTTTCATCATGTTCCTTCTGACGCTGTTTGTAGGATTTCATCTCTGATTTGACATCCCCAAGGTAAGTGAGAAAGTAAAGGGAGAAGGAGATTGGGAGAACAACAAAAATAACCAAGATCCATCTGAACTGGACAAAATAGTCTACCCACACCTTCTTCCTCTTTGGGCGCAGGGGGGCCTCGAGATCGGACATTGTGCTTCAGGAAGACTCCTTTCACTACACAAAATATATAAACATATAGAAATTGCTTAAATTCACATTCAGGCTCCAGACCTTCAAGATGAATAAAGTAACATCAGTAAGGATTCTGGGACATTAGCAAAGAATAGGCAGCAAAAAAGAGCACTAAAGTTCAACAATTTCTGCATTCCACTTAAAAATAAAATTTGGGAAAGGTATTGATGACAATGCATCAACATCATATACTACAGGGAACCTTTAACCGCAACTGTTACACATGACAGAATGCATGTAATAATCTAATATGTTGCAGTTTGCACTGAAGAAATGAAAAGGGTTCTTGAGTTAGTCAATAGGATGAATCTGAAATCAATCAGGTCTTTTCCAAAATTACAGTTGTTTAGGGACAATTGCATCTCTTAAGAAACAGTATGTGAACCTTTTGATGACCATATTGAAGGAGAAAATGTTCTTCAAAGAAAGTTATACTACAGAAAGCTGTAGTTAAAAACATTATACAGCACAGTAGTAGGTAGTAATAAGGTCAACGGATGGCATCATGAGCAGAGAAAGATAGTATCTTAATGCACCAGTATCCAAAACATGCAAAGCACAAAGCCTAAACCTTTAGCCCAGCAAAACATGAGTTAGTGAGAAGCCACAGGGATTTCCATTATATATCTCCAACAAGTACAATGGGTGAACTAAAAGTGCCAAAGTCTAACCAAGATAAAGAAGTATGCCCTGGGTCTGTGGCATACACCAATCCCTCCCATTGGAACAAATACCCTTGGCAGATTATATTGAAAAGCACATGCTAACTTCGAATGTCAAGAAAAGAGAGATTAACACAGAAAAAAAGACATAGGAGAAGCAGTCATTTAATGTAGCATAAAAAGTTACTTTAGGACCACAAAAGTTCTTTCCGAAACTAAAATATTCAATTGAATCACAACTACCAGGAAAACTATGATATGTCATAAAATTTAACAAGCTGATTAGGTGCATATCAATTCTGCAAAAAGATACATACAATGAAGGCATGCAGATGGCCCTGTCTTTACTAAGCATTAGACAAACTAAAAATAATAGCCAACATTAAGATACCATTGACAATGATGCTCAGCTTTATCATCTACCCAACTGAAGGGAACAATAAAAGAGGGACAAAATTGAGTTCACATTAAAATTAAAAATAACATTTCAGAGAAAGTTTCCAAAAGGGAAAAAAAGAAGAAGAAGAAGCTCAAACTGCAACCTATAGGTTAATTAAAAATAATTGGAAAAAACCCATTTGAGACTGTTCATATCAAATAGGCAAATTGAACTACAACACTATGTTTGTTACGTTTAGGCAAAGATCCAACTAACATTAATTGTTAACAAAAATCCATTTGCTGTGTTAAAGATTGCTGAGTTGATAAATATTCTCGTTAGGCACAAAATTTCAACTATGAAGCTCAACAAAAATATATATTTTTTTAAATAGAAATAAAAACCTAATTCGCAGATTTGGGAAAAATTGGAAAGAGAAGAAAATCTCTCGGTTTATTTACTTTACAACCTTTTTCTTAATTATTTTAAAATTGTATGCCACATGGCTGATATTTTCCACCTGGCTATGCTTTAACATAGAAAATGGATTTATGTTTACAATTGAGATAAGTTGGTATATATATATAATGAGATTAGTTAGATTGAATTTGCAAAATCATCCGCACATGATTCAATAGTCTATAATAAATCTCGCATGCAACCTGGATATTGCTAATTATCCTTTTAGATCTACATTGCATTTCCCCACTGTGATCTGCTTAACATTCATAACCTCAATGTACCTCCATTCCGCTTTAAGGAACAACATTCATACCATAGAAAGCACAAGGAGCGACATTATAAGACCAAAATTTAGAAGATCTAAAGCAAATTATCTTCAACTGCGTAACATTAAATATCATATGCTCACTTAGAGACCCGAAAAGCACAGTTCTTTCAGGAAATCAAGATCTTTTTGACAAGATCACAGAACAAAAAAGGAAAGAAAACGTTGATCTGAAATGGAACCCCTGGGTTTTAAAAACACTGATAAATGCCAGATCCACTAACTATCAGATCGAGTTCAACGGGTATTACGAATTTCTTCAAGCAAGATGATGACATAGTACAGAAGGCACTTCCAGAAAGCCCAATCTTCTAAAAATGATTCCACCAAAGAAAGACACTACCACAACTAACGATGTGACGATTTTTCACATGAAATTAACAAAGTACTTAACTAACAGGAAATGAGACCTGCAAAAAAGAAATAAGAGATCCGATCTACCCTTAAAATAAAAAGATTTTGGACAGAAACTAAAATTGAGCGCGAGAAAAATAATTAAGGAACAAGAACAATAACTGTCTAAAAGGTTTAAGTTTCCTTCATCTTCTCTGCAGCCAAACAGATTAGTTTAAAGGACACAAAAATTAACAAAACCCACTTGGATGACACTCACCAGAAACCAAAAAAATAAAACTTTCTAGTCATTTTGTTTCAGTGAAAAGGGAAAATGTAGCTTTTAACACATCACACGAATCCAATACCTCCCTTTTCCAACGGATTCCATCATTTTCTAAAACATATAGCAAACAAAAACACTGGAAAGGGACCAGAGAACCCAAAGACTACAAGATTTTAGAGAAGGAGAAAAGAAAAGCTACCTGAAACACAGGAGGCTCGGGAACGGGCAGATGGGGACCGGATTTTACGCTTAGAAGCTCAAGTGATTAATATAGTGAGTGAAGTTCACTGGCGACAGGTGAGTGGAAACAGGGTGATATTTTCTTTAGTAAAATACAAAAAAAAAATTAACAAAATAGTATTTTCCTTTTCTTAAAAAAGAAATACTAAAGAGAAAGAAACAAGAAAAATGAAGATATCGAAGACAGATCACAAAAACAACCCGCAGAGATTCGCTGGCTGTCACGTTGGACTCGCCCAGACAGACTCGCCACCATGTGACGACCGTGACAGATATTTTTTTTAGAGTTCTTTCTTGCAAACATGCACAGATGAAATTACCAAAAAAACTTTAATATTTAATCTTGCACTTGCTTTATAAATACTTTAACGGAAAAGGATGGCCAAGAAAAGATGATTTGATGTGACCCATTATGCTGCTAGGTTCATTTAATTAAATGATGGTGATTTTATTTGATATGATGCGCATGAATTGCCTATGGAAATATATTGCAAATGGAGAGGGAGGTGGACCTACCAATATAAAAAGTGAAACTCGAGAAGGAGGGAATTAGATTGACATGGATGGGGCACTTTGCATCATCTGCGATATAAAAATATTTTATATTTTAAAATAATTGTTTTTTATATTAATATATTAAAATGACATGATAATATAAAAAAATAATTCAAAGTAAAAAAATTATTTTTTAAAGCACGATTAGTCTATAAAAACAAATACTTTCTTAAGCATGGTAATAAAATCTTTGGCATTCCAGACATATATTATTTCCAGTTTTCCTATTTTCTTAAAAAAACCTATTTAAAAAATAAATCAAACTTTATTCCTATAAAATAATAATTGTTTTGTTTTTTCACAAACTCTACACTACATTTATAAATTTTCTGTTTTTATACAAACTCTACAATATTTTAAATATATATATATACACACACACACAAATAATATTTGAACCGCGATATTAAACACTCCTTATATAGTATCATATTACTAAGAAAAAGGACAGTAAATATTCCCCAGTACGACAAAATGAAGAAAAAAACAGTAAAAAGAAAAGGAAAATGAAAAAAAAAGTGCTTTGCTTGCTTAAAAATAGGTTCAGGATCGACCATCAAAATTGCCTATAACTAGCAAATTTCTTCCTTGATTACCGGTTTCATAAATTGCAACCGTTCTCGTATATGTTTGACTTGGTTCTTTGAGTTTATTTTGTAGTGTAGTTATAGTTGTCTTTTAAAGAATTTTTGTGCTAAAATACATATTAATAATTTATTTTTATTTTTAAAAAATTATTTTTGATATCAATATATCAAAAATATAAAAAAATAGCATATGTATAAGTAAAAAATAGTATCATTAAAATTTTGTTTTGATATAAACAAATAAAATTAATAACACGGTTTAACAATATATTTTTCACATTTCAAAAAAATCAATAAATAAAAGGGCAAGGTCAATTTTATTCAATGTTGTTTGATAATAAATTTTTATTATCATCAAGAATATCAAATAATTATTTTTTTGCATGTGAAATTATTTGGGATGGTGGGTAAAGTAGAGAATTAAATTAATTTCCTTGTTGTTTTTATAAATATCTTAAAACCATTCTAAAAATGAACGATTAAAAAGAAATTCCTTCCTCGCACCCTCTAAGTTATTGTGTTGAGTCTTGAATCTCCAGGCAGATAATATATGAAAAGCAAGTACATTAGCTTAATTAGAGTCAAATCAAGTAATAATACTATGATAAAAAAAAAAGTAATTAATGGCAAATCTTTTGTTAGAAACAAGGGGCCGACCATGTTTACGGTACAATTATAATTATATTATTTTTTATTCTTGATATAATATATGTTAATTAGGAAGTTCTGCTTTAAAAAAAAATACTTAGGTTATTATTTATTACGATTAATAAAAGGAAAAACCAATTATAAAAAAGGAAAACGAAATTTTCTAACAAATTCCTTAACTAGAGGACCCCCTTTCTTTTTACAGTCACTGTCTTGACTCAACGATCCCAGTTCCATTCCTTCTAATATTGCTTATCCCTGCAAAAAAACATAGAGAGGGGTTGTTGCTGCCATTTTTAACTTCTTTTGTTTTTGTTTTTTTTTAAAAAAAATATTTTAAAAATCATCTTAACTCAATAGCTTAAGCTGTCAAGTGAGGTTCCGGAATATGATTTATATTATTCTCTAACACATCCCCTCAAGTGAAAATCCTTTGAACTTGCTTGGCTATTAAGAGTTTAATATCATATAAAAAAATTATTTTAATTTACTAACTTAAACTATTAGATGATATCTTATAATATAATTCATATTATTTTATAACAATAATGTTAAGGTTGTAGTTATAAATTCTTAAACAATGACTTTCTCTTCATGTTATTCCATTTCTCAACGCAAAAATTGGCATCAATCACAAAATTGTTTTTATTGTAGGTGGCTGGAGAGGTAGCATGTACCCGTGACAGTGGAATGGTTTTTATTTTATTTCAGGTATTTGAAATTATGGTAGTTGCTATTTTTAAAAATAATATTTTATTAAAATAATATTTTTTATTTTTTAAGAATTATTTTTAATACTAACATATAAAAAAAATTCAAAATTTAACAAACCCCGTTTGAAACTTTAATGAAAAACGGCGGCCTTGACTTTGCAATCAATTTTTTTTAAAGGACAGTGCGCCTTGTCTGCTCGGGCCATGCGCGTTCCTCTGGGACATTGTTTATTATTGTTTTGTCAAGGAGCACCCGTCTTTTTGAAAAAAACAAAGCAAGGCGTTATTTGCTGGGTTTAAAAGATGGGGTTATGATAAAAATGTGGTTGGTTTTTTTTTAATGTATTTATATAAAAAATATATTTTTTTATTTTAATAAGGTGTGATTTTTATTTTAAAAAAATTGCACCTTTAAAAAAATCAAACACAAATTAAACTTAGATTCCTGTCATCATAATTTGGTTGGCTAAAACAAATTTTTTCAATGTTTTGTACCGAAAACAATTCAGAAAATCAGTTTAAAAATGCAAAGCCAACTCAAAACCTAAAAATTCATAATGATAGATTTAATTTTTCAGGTTATATTAAAGTTAAAAAACACTCGAATAGAACTTTTTTTATTAAGATGAATTATTTAAATTCAAAATCTTTTTTTTTTTGTTTTGACACCAATAAAAAAAAAATTATTTGAAATTTAGTGATTATCTCTCTCATCTCACAAACCAAGAACTAAAAAAAATAAAGTTGTGGGCTTAAAGTAAAATTTTAAAAAAACATAGGGAATGAAAACATATTAACTTAAGAGTTGGAGGACAAAAGTTAACTTTTCTCACCGAGTGAGTTTTCTACTTTGATCCCTTTCTTTTATTTTTTTTATATTCTTGATGAATTTTGACATATTTGGCATTAATTTATGCATAGAATAATACAATTGAAAAACAAAATTTTAAGGACGAGAAACAAAACGCTGCTGTATTATTTTACCAATGCGTATCATATAATATAATAACTCGAGATACATATTATTTTTCTACTTAAGTGTCGTTCCTTTTCACGTTCTATGTTATAGCATATTCCTGTAGATTTAACTATTTTGCAATTTTGTGCTATATTGCGGGAAAAAAAAGGCTCAGATATTAATAAATTATTTGATATTATTATTAAATTTACAAATATAATTTTTTTTATTTTTTTATATGATTGCAATATTTCTTGATTACAGCGATTCTTTAAAAAAATATTTTATGATTTTCAAAGCAAGATAATAAAAAATATTAAAATAATATGTTGATGTTGTATACTTGATTTAAAGATGAAAAAAAAACGCAATAAACATAATAAAATCATATTCAAAATCTATTTAAAAATTATAAAAATAAAATAAATAATTTAATCGAATTTCCATGAATAATTAATTATTGGTGTTAACTTTTTCATACCAAGTACATAATAATTGAAAATAAATTAAAATTTAAATAAAAAATTATAATAACATTTAATAATCAAACTAAAAAATAAGTAAATATTGTAAATATTTCACAGGGGTTGGGTCCAATCATAGTTATTAAACCTAATCTGAGAGTTTACCTGGCCAAGAAATTGAGTCTCAAGTTACACAGGTTGACTCGGATCAACCCAGAAAAATAAAAAAATATTTGAGATTTTAATATCTCACATAAAAAAAATTAATAAATAATTAATATAAATATAAGCTATATATATATTGTAAACAATAAAGTTTAAAATATTATTTAAAATAATTTTTTATTTTATATTGAAATGATGCTATTTTTCCTTTTAAGTTAAGTTATCTAAACTAAAAAAATTTATTGACTCAAGTTAAAAAAACACATTTTTTTTATTGTAAATATGAAGTATATATACTAATAAGCTTTTAATCATATATTATAAAAATAAAATTTTATTTTAATGTTTATATAATAAACTTTGTTATAAACTAGTAATCAATAACAATAAAATAAAATAAAATGATAAGCTCACATACATAAAGGTGAACTGAGTCAGAAAAAAACCTCATATTGTTTCCGTGCGCGAGGCAACGCTATCTTTTATCTTTGGTGGTAATTTGTTTTTAACCCTTCAAATAAAAACACACAAAAAAACAACGTGAGGTTAGGTGCGTGCGTGCGTGCGTGCGTGTGTGGGGCCTTGTACATCAATTATTGTTGTAGATAAATATGTTAGGTTACTTTGAATATGGGAACAATCACCCAGCAGAGTTTGTTCCACCGTTAGATTTTTGAAGAACGGTTTTTTCATTTATTAAAAAAAAAAGAATCGGGTCTCTTTTAGGTCACAGCAAGTCTCATGTTGATCTGGAAAGTTGCTTCTGTCTCCCCAAGCCAACTGCTACTCGGACAGGGCTTTGGGTCGCTTGGGTCTTAACTTGTCGGGCATACCAGGTCTCATAATTATGGTTCAGATTCTAGACTTGCTAGTAGCAGGCAGGCATGTACACGACCCAGTATTTTTTTGGTGTGCCCTTTAATTAAAAGAAAACACAATAGACATTTAAAAAACATGTCGAAATTAAAAGTAAATGAATAAGATAAATATTATTCTATGAAAAAAAAGAAAAGAGAACAGAAGAGAAGAGAGAAATACATCAAAGGTCAAGTCTAATGTCAGGCCCGCCAGTAGCAGGCTAGGCGTGCACGCGGTCCCGTACCAATACTGCTCTCGGCAACAGCTGCTGGTACCGATACTGCTTCAGCCTCGTTCGGATGAAAGTTCGGAATTTCAACATCCTTAAATGAAGGATTAAGGATCTCGCCTCTGTAGCATGCGAGGGATGAAGATTGAAAGATAGGAATTAAGAACAAAAGTATATGAAGACTGTATTGTTTTGCCTTGTTACAAGAACAAGATTACATCTTGCCCAGCTCCTTCGTTGTATCCTTTCCTGTTCAAGAGATTCCCCAGTTTTTTTGACAGAAGAGATAACGTGACTGACTTTTTGTCAATGAAAAAAATCAACGTACGAGCCCGTAAAATGATGGCAATGGATCGGAAGGACGTGTGAATAGCCATTTATTTCCTTTCGAGATACTTTACAAGGAGTGATCAATGCTCGGTGGTGCCAAAATGTTCTTATCAATGCTTTTGTCGTCGAACATTTATCGTTTGCTTGTGGCATGGAAGGGGCAGAGTAGAGTCATAATGTCATGTTGTTTCTCGAGAAGAAAAATTGCAATCAACTCCAAATTTGCACTTATAATTGTCCTTTTTATTCCTTCCTCGTGTTACAATTCTTGTACAGTGTTTTTATTATTATTTATATAGAATGTTATTTTTATGAAGTGTTTTTTATTTAAAAATATATTAAAATAAACCAGAATAACCAAAGTTTTGTAAAGTATTTTTTAACGGGCTTTTATAAAAATATCAATTTTGATCATAATTTCAAATACAACTCAGTAGGATACAACAATCCTTTCAATAACAAACTAGACAAATTTGATAGTAACGGTATCTAAATTTATTAACCCTGTAGATTCTTACTATTCAAGAACTCCAGGGCATTTAGAATTTGAAGGCAAAAACATGGCAAGAATCCAGAAATACTGGACAAAATGTAGAAAAAAAAAACTAAAAATTACAGATGTACATTTCGATAAATTCTAGAATTTAGATATTCGGGAAAAATGCATTAGAAGTTCTAGATATTATATTATAATATCCTTTCCAGCTTAACAATATGTTGATATCTCTTATAAAATAATTTTTAACAGTACGATAATTTAACTGATTAGATTTTAAATTTAATTTTTAATAATTATGAATTTAAATCCCTTCAAATCCACTAAAAATTTATATAATTATTAACTTTAAAGTCTATAAACTACCCCGAACACCTATATAGATAATAAAAAAAAAAATTCAAACTAAGTCTAACATCTCCACCAGACACATACAACAGATTCGATGAATCATTAAAGGTTGGAGATGCTAGAGAAAAGCGATACAAAGATCCTTTGTTTTTACTAGATAAGTATATCAACAAGTTATACAGCTTATATATGCACAAAATCAGAGTTTTATTGGCCATAAACGCCATTTAAACATGGAAGCATTGAGAGGATTCTGAACATTGTACTCAAAGCCACCATTTGACCGCCAGATTATGATGCAGGCTTCGCCTGAATGATGCTGATGACTCTTATATACTAACATGTGTATTATACTCATTAATTACCTTTTTAAAAACTATTATTTAATAATTATTAAAACATCAAATTAACCTCCTATTCTACTAGATTATAATAGACAAACCAAAATAAAAATACAAAAATCAAATTGACCTCCTATGTTACCTTTTTATTTATTTTAAAGGTAATTTAATCATTTAACCATTATTAAAAAAACTGAAAAGATGAAAAAATCTCTTATTACAAGTTTAAGTTTTTTGCTTTTAAAACCATTTAAATCATTTTACTGCACTGGAAAAAATAAAAGAATACTAATTTGTCCAAATTAATTTCACAATGATTAAATCATACTACTGATAACAGATTTATTGATTTTATTTCATAATGACAAAATAGTCTCTACAATGTTCCAAGTAATAGTGATTTGCTAATCTGTTTTTTTTTTTTAATTTAAATATTATTGAAAAGTCCGGGACGACACCTTACAAGCAGGTGGCTTGCCCAATTAATATTAATATTAATAACACTCTCTAACTGCTGTAGATGGATGCATAAAGAAAGAAGCTTTCATTGACCGATTGAGTTTGTTTGACTTTGACATTATCTTATCTGCCGTGTGTCTTCTAAGTTGCACTTGCAGAGGGATCTGTCTATACTGTGTCCATTCCTCTTTCGTTCTTAACAAGCAAAGAAGAGTGGAAATGGCTGTGAAGATTACTGCAGATTTGAGGTTCCCAGAGGTGGGGCTACCTTCTTCGCTATTCAGTGGTCAAAGGAGATTGAACGCAAATTCAAAGGGCGGTAAAGTTTCTGTGATTAGAGCAATCCAAATCCAAGAGGAAGCAGCAGCTGCAGGTCCCACTTCCACTCGATATCAGGCTAGACGAACGAGACGGCCCCAGAATATAGAAGGAGACTTCTTTGTAGGTAATTTAACAAAAGTTTCTCCCCCTCTCGTTTCTTTTTTATAGTAAATAAACATTTTCAGACCAGCTCAGTGTTTGATGCTGGCTTTCTTTTTACACTATAAGTTTTGATATGGAATGAGGCAATATAGTTTATTTACTTTCTTCTTTGTTTTGCAGATCACACATGCATAGATTGTGATACCTGCCGTTGGATGGCTCCAGTAATCTCTCTAATTGGTTTTTCTTTTCTAGTCCAACTCCAGTCTTTAGATTTTCAGTACCTTTGTTTTACTGGATTAATATTAATCAGGATGGCTTTACATGTTCCATTCAATCTAATGTATCAATGAACTTCACTCATGCGTCTCAACGAAATGAAATTGATATCTCAAACGTTGAAGATTTTGACAGCAAGGTGTTGTGTTAATACATATAATTTCTTTTTATCGTCCAAGCAGCAAGTCTTCACACGAATTGGTGAGATGTCTGCAGTTTTTAAGCAGCCTACTTCTGGGGAGGAACGCCTCAAAGCTCTTCAGGTGCTTTTACAATTTGATTCTTTTGTCTCTGTTTTAGCTAACTCCTGTAGGTCATTTTTCTCGCGGACAACTATTTCCACCGGCCTCTGAATCTATATATATAGCAAATAAATAGGAAACATTTACAGTGCTAAGCAGAGTAGAAAAATGGTCTTCCAAAGAATTGAACCTCAAATCTGATTTAGTTTGTAAGGTGTTGGAAACTGACACCCCTACCCTCCCCCATCCATAGCTGATTAGTTCGGGAAGCAATTCTCTGCCTTGATTGTTCAAGGAACTATTTTATGATCTTTAAGAGTTCTCTTCTAGGAGAGTTATAAAAAGTTAGTGGGTGCATATGGATTGGCCGCCTTTGGATGTCCACTGGAGTGTGGTTGGGGCACTCTCTTCGTCAAGAAGGGAGAAATGCAAAAGCTTACAAAAATGGATTCTTCTTGTAGGAGAGTCTGGAAAGGGGGACTTTAAGACTTCAAAGTGAAAATGGTTTTATCGTTATTAACGATCTGGAGTAGAAGTTGTCAACTTTTCGGACCATGTTTTCATCCACATCAATTATACAGTCAATTAAAATCTACATGGAGAATGCGAAGAGTAAGATATGCTTATCTGAATAAGTTGGATGCATTTGAAGATGACTTCTATTTATTTTCTGGATTTTCTGGTGCATTTTTAAGCCAGCAGTTTACTTACCTTGCCAAGTTTGTTCCTTTTTTTTTCCTCTAATATTCTGCCCCCAATTTTTGTGTGTAGCATGAAAGTGTTTTTAAAACATAATGTGTTTCAATTGTATCAGCCTAACTGTTGACCTTAAAATGCTTACATCTTCAGGCCTTACTCTCTTGTCCAACAAGTTCAATCCATACTGAGAAACCTGCTTCAGATATTCTTCAAGCTCAGAAAACATTCCCAACACCAATTGATCAGCAGAGAATTCCGGTAGCTTTTCTTCCGCATTCATATTTTGTACATGTATACTATCACTTGCTAATTCAAAAATGTCAGCTAAGCATCCCTGTCAGGTCCTGGTTCTATCATGAAAAGCACCCTGCACTAGTCTTTGTACCAATTGTTCCAATCAAGTTGCATATGATATTGATTTTCATTGTATAGATCCATATATGCATTCAAGCAAAACCTGTTTTCATTTCTTTTCTTCGTCTTGGAAATAACCTGGTGAAAATGCGTGATTGCTGAAAGTAATTATCCTCGTTTACTGTTGCAAACTGGTGACAAAATTGATGATCAACGAGATGATCTCTGTTTGTAGAATACGCTGCAATTGCAGCTGGACTAGCAGTATAATATTATTATATAGTGTATTTCCTCATAAGCCTAAGGTATGAGGCCAGGAGTCAACCCAAGTAAGTCTGGGAAAGATTTAAGGAATTGTGATTATCTGTCTACATTCCTTTTCTTCTGTGTCCCTGTTGCAGCACTTTGATTACAGTTCATACAAGCAGATCATGCTCAGACATCATTCTCTCCATGCCATGACTTTTAAATTCTGCTTGGCTGACATTCAAACCTGTTAATGCATCCTTTCTTGCTTGCTTCTCCAATTCCAAAAAACTCCGTGCTTTATCTTCAAAGGCTTCCAAAAAACTCTGTGCTTTATCTTAAAAGGCTGTGGAATGCTTTCAGGGTGTGTACCACTGTGGATATCATTCAGAGAAATCTTATGGAGCAGCTTCCTTCTTGATTGTCCATCCTGAAGGAAATATAATTATAGACAGGTAACATTATACATCGGTGCACAGTGCTCTCTACACTTTGAGACACCTTAAGGTCCCTGAACCACCATGTTTAGTCTAATATATGAGATTTGTCTGACATTTTATTTTACATTGTTATGCAGTCCTAGATATACAGAGAGACTGGCTCGTAACATTGAGATGCTGGGTGGAGCACGTTACATGTTTCTTACCCATGAGTACGATGAAATAAACTCATCCCATCATTTTTTCCAGAGCTGTTGCAAACTATACTGAATTATGTTTTGTTGATCAGGGATGATGTTGCAGATCATAGGAAGTGGTCAGAGAGGTTAAGCTGTGACAGAATTCTGCACTCAGGAGATGTACCTCATTACTTTTGCTCCTCTTTCTGATGCGCCTTTTATTTTTATGTGTTCATTGTCATTTCTTACATCTTGCTACAGTATAATTATCCATAAGGAATCGTAATTATTTATATAGTAACTCTTTTTTAGTGGATGAATAACGCATGGCTTGTCATAAGTATCATTACCTTTAGAATCTTTGAGGTAGTGTCTCCCTGCCATATCTGACATGGCTGATGTAGAAAGTAATTCATCGCATGCTCAAACAGTCTGATGGCTTGAACAATGCTAGCAATCTTAAAATATCTCACTGCATCTGTTCTCTCTATCACTAACCATCAGCCAAGGAGGAATTCAATAGTTTGCATGTCGGGTTTATATATGACAAAATGGTAGCTTAACATAGCCACTGAGGCACTAATGATTATTCTCAATAAAGTTGTGACTAACGCTCTGAATATTAAGGTGACTTTAAAGCTTACAGGCTGCTATGCATATTTATCTTGCAGGTTGACAACTCTACTGCTGATGTTGAAACAAAGCTACAGGGTACTGGTCCATGGAACCTTGGAAGGGACGTCCAGCTTATACATACTCCAGGCCACACAGAAGTGAGTTACTGGATCTCATGCTTATTGTTTTTTTTTTCAATTCATACCCTGCTTGGTTAAAGGTTTGTGGAGGGAAGAGAGAGTATGCAGAAAGATTGTTTTTCCCCAGAATCTATTAGAACCTTCTTTCAAAAATGAGAAGCAGTGGAAGGAAAGAAAAGAGATTGCTTCTTTTCCTTCTGGTTAAAAAGTTTTATTATCCTTCTTCCTTTCCTTAATGAAAAGAAAGCAAAATGTACATCATTCCCCTTTCCCTTCTTTTTTCCTCGAATATTTTTTCCTCATCTCACTTGCTGCTCCCTCATAGTCTTGTTGATATCTTACAGATCCAGTTTTTTTTTTTTTTTGAAAAACAATTCTCTGAAAAATAGGTTGTACCTCTGTAGCAATTACTTCTTGTTCACTTAGCAGCCCTTTTAGCATGTTACTCACTGACATCAATGACAATGACTTTATCTCATGGCTGGTTCAGGGATCAGTCTGCTTATTCTACAAGCCACTGAAGATATTATTCACTGGAGACCATCTACTGATGACAGAAACAGGGCTGAGCATTTGCGAGAGATACAATAAATGTTCAGGTAGTTAAATTCAATAATCCAAATGAGAAGGAAAAACTGATATTGCTGCTATGTTATTTTATTTCACCCATTTTAAAAAAAAACCCGCTGAAGTACAAAATAATGATACTGACGTAGCGTAATAGTGCCCTGAGTGGAATCAATATTTTGGAAAGAACTTTGTCACTGGAGAAGAGTACAGTTTTTTTTCATAAGTATAAATATTCACGAGGACTCTATCGCGGCCGCCGGCCAAGGAGATCATTCTTTGAACTCAATAAGTTTATAACAGGTTCTATCTGAAAAATCACCTTTTGTTATCATGCATCGTTTCCATGGTTTAATTTGTGTGGACTTATAATATTATTTTGGCAGTTCCAATGCAAATAGATAGCGTCCTCAAGCTGCTAGAAATAGACTTCAACTGGATCATACCAGGTAGGGTTTTGGTTTCTTTTCATTTTTACCAATTTTGATGCAAAAGCCTTCTCGCATTTTGCCAATTTGGAATAGTTCAAGTATCATATTCTCATACTTCATATCCAGCTAATGTTTCAATGGCTCTTCCCTGGTGGTTTACGTTGTTGCTTTGAAACCTGATAAACATGCTAAGAATATACAGGCTAACCTCATGAATGGTTTCTGTTCATGAGTAAAGTGTACTCTTTTCTGTTTATCTCTAATGAAGATTTACTCTCAACATTTATGTATGACATTGGTGATCGACTAACCTATAAGCAGTGGATGCTTGCTTGTGGACTATTGGTTGCATTTTAAGCGTCCCTTCAAGTCGATAGCTTTTTTATACTCTAATCTCGTAAACTAAAGTCTCTTTGTTCAACTAGATTTTGCACTGTCTACTCTAATCTCGTAGTGGTTCAAACTCCAACATTAATCTGCAGGTCACGGGAGGAGAGTTGAATTCAAGGATCGTGAGGAGAAAGATTCAATTCTGAAAGCCTTTGTGGAGGAGAATTACAGTCAGTGTAGGTGAATAACATAAACCTGTACGGGGAGTATGCCACGCTGGAATATATATATATATATATAGGCACTGGCAATTTACATGCAGCTAGCATACAGCAGTGGTGAACATAGATATACATAGATTTGAGTGATAATATTTTGATATTTGAAATACTGTTGTATTGCACCACCAGCAGGAGTTTGCTTGTATCTGAATGGAGATGAATGCAACCTTTTCATGGTAACAGGAGTTTGCTTGTATCTGAATGGAGATGAATGCAACCTTTTCATGGTAATCTTACCGTGAAATTGCTGTCAATTAACGATAACTAATACTATGGTGTTATTGTTGGTGATTTTTATTAAAATTTTCTTGTTGAGATTCTTTAAATAGAATTTTGATGTGTCTCTAATTTTTTTTTGTCTCTTCTCCTAGTTGATGATGTTGTAATTAAATTTTTTTTTTCTTCTCATTGTATATAATATATGTTAGTCCATTGATTTTATGTTTTGCAAATACAGCGTTTACCGCCAGCAATGTGTTAAGATGTCACGTTTCTTATTCGTGACGTGTACTTTTGTCAATTTTTTAGAACATGTAAAGAACTCGTTTCCAGACTGATAACATCCTGATTGCCTGAACATATTACTCAGCAAATCCTCTCATTCCTCCCCATGTTAGAATCATGCAAGATACAGGTGGTTTCACTGGTTTGTATCAGTGTCTTGTTCAAAACACGGCATCGTTTTTGGACTTCAGCCCCCCGTGGGACTTTTCGCGACCCTCGTTTCAACTTGACATGGTCGACTTTCCAAGGACCCATGATGGAGTCAATGACAAGACATAAAATTTCCTCAATTTTGTGCACGATTCTTTGCTTAGACAATGCCTTCAGCGGTTAGCATTCAGAGGCTCAAACTATCTGTGGAGTTCTCTATAGAACTGGGAGTTTGATCTCGGTTGTGAATGTCCGATTGCCACTATAGTTTGCCGGAAGCCATCTTCACTGCGAACGCATTATCTGTGTTTTAAGGATAAATGCTTTCTCAAGCTGCCCCTCCCGAGGGAGGCCATAATATGGCCCTCTCAAAGAGAGATTTGTCTCCGCTGCATTAAGGGTGGTGATGATATTACGAGTCTCGTCTCTTGCTGCCTTTCCATCGAGAAATTTATTAGAAACTGGTGTTCACAAAAATAAAAATCTGACACACCCGGTCTCCGAACGTTTCATTATCATTACTAGACGACGGGGTGCACGTTTATCTGACCGCTGGCAAGAAGAACCTTGAGGTGGGGAAGCTGTCTTCACCTAGCTTAAACAAAAGAGCATGTAAGGACCTCGTTTCCACACTTCTTTCCCTTGTTCTTGCAATATTCTGTCTCGATGAGTTCAAGTCTAGGACTTGAGGACTTAAAAATCTCCGTTCAAAGACTGGCGGAAGCCACCATTGATTCTCCAAACGTATGCAGCCTCCACAACTGCCTGTTTGAGACTCTGAGTCTACCTGCTCTAAACTTAGCTCAACACAAGCTCGATGCTTGCATTTTCGCCAATCAAAGCTACCTTGGATTTAGAAGCTGCGTTGCTTGTTTACCTTCACACCACCTCTCAATATTGTTTCGCACATAATTTTTTTTCCCATTTTGGGGTTGGGGTGTAACGCGCTCCACTCAACAGTCAACGGTGCAATCCAGCACTCTACAAGCTTCTGGAGTGGAGCGCAGTTCTGACTGGCAAGAAAAAACAGAGGAAGATTCTACATTGCGGCTGGCCTTTATGTATTCACAAATTACTTACAGAGAGTCCTAGTTAACATGGCAAGATCAAATCGGAAAAGAGAGCACTGGTGTTTTGTATGTGCATGGAGAAAAAAGAAACAAGCAAAGCTAATTTTATCCAAGGAGAATATAAAGTTCAGAGGCGCTTGAGAAGCAATTTTATGGGAGGACAAACACTAACTCGTTTTTTCCCCCAGTAAATGGAGTGCGTGCTAAGCAACCGAGAGATCAGCAAGCAGAAATCACACCATTGTACATGATTTTTCAAAAGAATGTTTTTTACATTTTATACTTTTTAAGTAATAATAATAAGGCACAAATTTGTATTCCGTAAATCACTCAAAAATCTCTCTCATCATGGCCAGAAAACCAAAAAATACTCGCCACTCGATCTGAACAAACAAATAAATTGGAAGACTGGAGCTGTAACTAATAACAAATTGAATAGCGTGATACAAAAATGATGGAAGAAAAGGTAGTCCCTCCACAGAGTTAGGGGAGACAGCAGCAGGATCCAAACCTGTGAAAATGAGTGCAACTATGTCAATTTATGCTAGTGGAGCAGGATACTACATATTGGTTAAAAGTTTGTGTACGGATAGACTCTCAACAAATAAATCATTCTTACCCGATATTGCTTTGGTGTCCTTCCTGAATTTAGCCTTCAACTACAAGGCAGGCAACACAAGACGTTTTCTTTGAGAAGCACACTCTGTAAAGGATGACATGTAGAAAACCAAGGAAGAAATCACAATTGCCAATTCAACCAGCCATCAGCTTTTGGGGGCAAATGCACCTAAAGCACTAGCATGTGCAGGCGATAGGTTACTTAATAGAGGTTGCATTTGATGGCCATAGAGTGAAATCAGGTGTGCAAAAGCTCTTCCAACTTGAGCCTTGACTTCAGCAGTTTCAACTGGAGAAACCACAACCTGAGCAAAAAGATTGACCAGCTCTGGAACAAGTGCAAGGATCTGCTTTTGCATATATAAATTGAAAGAAACAAAGGGCACAGCATCAGTGATGGAAATAAACCTAAGGAATAAGATTCTTATTTTGCGTGTTCACAATTGTGCAACAGTGCGAGTATGCATGCATGTGAGGGAGAGGTAGGTTCAAGCATCAGCAGAGTACAACCTGTTACTTCCACCACCTCACAATCATTTCAATGATCTAATCATTTTCACCAAACAATCTTTCAGTTGTAGTTTTTATCCATCTCAATCATGTCTACCCACACACAAGATTACCTGTTGATTGGATGACAAAACGAGAGTAGAGACACAACTGTAGACAGCCATGGACTCTTCATGATCTTCTTTCAGTGGGAGAACTTTCAGGAAAACAGGAAGAACCTACGAAAATCAACCCAAGTGATATAGATAAGCACCATGGGAATAATTAGTCAAAAGTTACGAGGAAGAAGTAAGCAGAATATTAATGGGACAGAAGGGAATGTTAACCTGATTTAATGGGACAGCCTGGGGATGTGCCATTATCATCCTTGCAACTGCACCAGCTGCATTATCCCTAACAGCATCATCTGGCTCAGGCTCTCCAAATAAAGGGAAGAGTCCACGCAATATATCACCATAATATCTGGTGTTGATGAGAGGAAAAATCTCCAGAAACACAAATGAATGGGTTATGCAAAGATGAAATTCAGCACCAAAATAGTTGCTAGCACCTTTCTAGTAAACTTTAAACCTTATTAATCACATGCAACAAACTGTAGCACCACACTCCCCAACAGCCACAACATAAACATAGATTACAAAAAATAGAAATCATAATTATCAATGATGGAAATCTAGAAAAATGAACGGGAATGGGTCAGTTTATGTGGTTATTGGATACTTCAAAGTTGACTCCCCGCCATTTTTGCACAATTCTCCAACACAAAATGCAGCATTCCTCCTGTTAGTTGCATCTGATGAAGCAAGTTCTTTGATCGCCAAGGGCATCACCCTCTGAAACATGAGACAAGATTTCAGACAAAATATAAGAACTTCCAGATAACCAAAAGTTGAATAAAAAAAAGTTTCACATTGCAATAAAATTACATCAACATAACCCGCAATTGGGGCACCCATGTCCTGAGCAACTTCTGCGAGGCAAGCAACCACCATAGTTCGATCTTGCAGAGGGCGTGAAGCTTTCTGCAATTCCAACCATCAAAATGATAAGAATCCAGAACAAGTCTTAGCACAAGATGGAAACTAACTGACCAAAAAGGATCAACTGATTGTGCACCGCAAATTTCATCAAAGGCTCAAATAGGTTAGCAAAGATGGGTGCAAAATGAGAACCCATGGACTTTGCAAATGCAGGAAGAAGATCAGAAACTGCATCCATAAGCACTTCATCATGTTCCGTATCATCATCCATATCACTATCATCTTCCAGTTGCTGACAAGCTGACTCCTCTTTAAGTAATACCAAAGTTGCATCAACAAGCCGAGACATATCTGTAATCAAATCACATTAGAGTGTGGCCCATCAAGATGTTCTATCTGCATCTACAAACTTTATTTTTCACAGAAAAAGCAAATACAGCCATGCTTACAAGGTTCAATAGCTGCATAACCATAATCCTTAATGATGTCTGTCACACTTGTACATGCTTGAGCAACTACTTCCTTGTCATCATCTCCAGTCATAGTCTTGATGTAAATATCCATCACAGTATCTGCTTATTATGAAGATATGTTAATTAAAATTTGTTTACCACTTAAAACCAGGATATAGAATCCTGGCAGATACAAACACTCTATATGCCACTATCAAGCCATAGCCCCACCAAGCATTTCTCTTGCCTTTTCCTGTTGGGCCTGCATAACAAGAAGCAAGATAACATTGTATTAGTAGAGCCCAGCAATAGCCACATTATTGAAGAGAAACATGCATCAGGAAACTCGCTCTAAGCTTTTCCATTTCATCTTATTACAAGGATAGATTGAAATTAACTTGAGAATAAGGTCAGTAACATAAAGAGGGAGGGCCCAGCTATTAGGTATTGACCATGGAATAACTCATGCTAACCAAAATGGCTCCACTTATCTAATTTTTTTTTGTCCAAAAAAGAAATAAAACTCCAACCAAAACCAGAAACAAAACTCACATGGCCAGACTGTATGAAAAGTTAGTTATGTAATAATCATAGGTCATCAGTCCATGGGGTGTGGCAAGGGAAGAATGAAGGAGGACATGAAAAGGAAAAAATGTTTCTAAAACCATCAAAAGAAAGACAGGAATATGTAAAAGGCTAATGCATACTGACATTTTGACTCTGGAAGAGTGCATGTGCTGCAGTCAGAATAGCTGCAAAAAATCAAATAATGAGATTAGTTTGATTACGGTGAGACTTACAGTATGTTTGTTATCCTAGAATATTCATTCAGTCTCTACTATCTTTTCTATGAGCTGGACAGGCTTACAGGGCTTAAATCCCACTAGGTGAATGTGAACGATAAGACAAGTCTAGCAAGGCAAGAATTAGTAGTAAATGCAAACATCATGGCGGACATGCCAAATTTGCCTTTAATATTTCAAGCTCTTTTCAATTGCAAAGGAAACAAGATACCCCATTTATGTTAAAATTTCCATCCCCTCTCCTCTCCCAAATTCCTTCTCTTTAATGGTAGCACTCTACTTTGCTCTTTATTTAATATGAGAGCGACAAAAAAATTGACTTGGTTTTCGTATATTTATGGATTGATGTTACTATCTCGTGGTGGCCTATGTCCACTTTGGTAAATGCCTTCTAAGAAACATCCAAAAGAGTTCATATTGATAACAGATCTGGGATTGAACTAGGAAATTGAGCAATTGGATATACATTAACACAAAACCATCAACAAGCCATATGGTTGTTACTCACATTTCAAAGCAATGATAGCCTGAAGCCGAACATCTTCATGGAAATACCCTGAATGTCTCACCAGAATCTTTAATGTCTGCTCCAAATAGCTTAAAACAATTAAAGAATTCCAGATGTAATACTTCCTTCGTTATTTTAAATTCAAACCTCAGTACGGTGATAGAGGAAAATAAGTCTTAACAAGGAGAATGAAATGGATACGGGGCATAAGAACTCTTTGTGTGAAGTGCAAATAAGCCAAGTGCTTGAGTTGCAGCTGCCTTTTCATCCAACACTCCTGTTCTGACACTGATATTCCGAACTCTTGGTTCATCATGAGCTTCATCATCAGATGAGACTCCACCAAACCCATTGATATTTTCATCATCAGATTCAATGATGTCCACTGCAGAACCATCATCAAGATTGCAGGAAGCGAATGCCAGGGGTACAACATGAGGAAGATACTGTGCGCAAAAACAGCATTAAACATGAACATGGGATTTGTAGAAAAGACCATACAAGTTTATTCCAGGACACAAAGTAAACCTGTGTAAAGCTATCATCCATTATTTCTGCTACATTGCTAAAGAATCCATGAGTATACTCCCGAAGCTCGCTGAACTCCAATCCAAAACCCTGAGAAAATACGAACATAAATAAATTTCTAAAAGGACATGCTATAGTTATTGAAGAGAACTGGTAATGTCACTACAGAAATTGCAGCTTCCATGAAAGGGGGAAGAATTGGTTCCATCCTTGCTCTCCCAGCAGACATGGCAACTATTCCTACAAGCTCAGTAGCCCTTGCTCGTGATCGGAGATCCTCATCATTGGTAAGCACCATGAAGGATTTCATTAACTCGAGAACCCTTTCAGCATAAGGAATGAAGGCTTGCTCAGCAGCAGTTGCAACTGAACCAATTGCAGACTGCAAAAACATTACTCGGTGAATTTAAAAAATACAGCCAAAAATAAGGCAGAAAAGTTAATTATTAATTGGTTTAATCGCATAACTTTGCAGGGAGCTTAAGATGCATCTTCCTTACCATGCATGTTTCCTGCAAATTATGAGGGCTATTTTGGAGGGCTGCAAGTAGCTTCCCCATCAAAGGATCAAGGAAAGGAAGAATTTCTTCACCCATGTCCTCACAAAATGCTGCTAAAGCGTAGTACGACTTTTCCTATTCAGATTCAAATAAAGAAGATCATGTGGAATAAAATAAGTCATTTCATCGAAGTCATACGGTCGCAGAAATGTGATTTGCGTAGTACTTTGATGCTTTTGTTATGTTTACCTTTACTTCATCAGATGCATCCTCAAGAGCATTTAAAATGCAGGGAAGAACACTTCCATAGTGAGACACAATTTCAGGCTGCAAATGCTCAGCAAATTGACCCAAGGCAAATGATGCAGCCCCTCTAACCATTTGTTCTGGATCCCTCAAAGCCCCTAAAACAATATGAAGAACAGATTCCAATTTATCTTTCATCAACTCCAGACAACCCTCTGAAACAACACCTAAAGCTGTAACAGAAGCTTCCCGGAACTTTGGATTTGCGCTCTGACTGCTTAAGGAAGCAAACTCAAAGACAGTGGGAAAGACATGCTTTGAGAGGTTCAAAGCCATAGTGTCAATGACTTCTGCAGCTGCTCGATCAGGAGCAAGATCATCATCTTCATCAGCATCAGCTGATTCTGCAAGCAAGGGGCACATCACTTGCAGAATGGGGATGACCAGGTTATACTTTTTCAGGGAACCGTGTTTGTACTTTGCCAGCCATGAAATTATCTGAATAGCCTGATATGCAAAAAGTATGGTAGGTGAGGAAAAAATTGGAAAAACAAGACAGAGGTGCAGCTGTCTCAATTACACATGTCAGCTGGATTTAGAATGTCCAACGACACATAATTTGATGCACCTATCTAACCTGATGACGTGTGTTGGACTCCAAATTTTGACTAGAACAAACTTCAAGAGAGAACTGCACAATGGATTTAACAGAGTCTCCAAGAAGAGGTGCAGGAGATTCAATCAGTTCATCAAAGATTTCGAAAGCAATTATTGCAACATCCTCGTCACCAGATGAAAGGCATTGTCTAGCCACATTTAAAATGCTGGGAATGAACTGGCGAAATTTGATCTGCGCACACATATAGCTAAAGTCAACTTGAAAATAGTGATGAGCAAAAACCAACCTCAGCAGTGACAGAAAAAATATCTATCTCTTTTTAAATTGTCTTTGCCTAGGATATGTAGACCTTTAGTGATCACTGCTGAGATTGAATAATTCCTAGCAGAGTGGAGAAGTTGTGATTGACCTAACTATGAGTTTCAGGGAGGAAGGATGGAAAAACAGTATGGATTCCTTGGGACAGGATTTCTTGGCTTCCTTTGGGTGCACTGTTTTACAGGTCATTCCAAGGGTTTCTTTCAACACTGATAGGGGTTGGAAGGCTCTTCAATGCTTTTCCAATATTTTTACTTGCTCACATAGAGATGTATTATTCTCCATTATGTAAATCAGTTCACTTGCATCCTTACTAAGATTACCTGTTATTTAAAGGTGAGGGATTGAAAGGAAAAAAGTCATTCATTTGGGGCTGTTTGGGGTTCTATGACTGTCTAAACATTACCCATGAGTACCAAGGAGCTAATTTGAACTTTGGTATATTTTATTCCAGACACTAAGAGTCTTAATTGAATATTATGCATTTCATTTTTGAAGCATAGACATATTATGAGCCTTGAAAAATACATAATAATATAGTGTGGTGCAATGCAATGTGAAAAGGTAAATACCATAACAGAAGACAGGAAACACATGACAGGTGCAAATGGAGGAAAAATATAAACCAAAAAATCAAAATATACAAAGTGGTTGTCTAAATTCTGCCACAAGCATACAAACTGACCGCTTCATCCCCGTCATTTGTAAATTCAATAAAAGATCCCACTGCCCTGATAAACAAAATAAATTTTAGTGAGAAAACACACTATTTTTTTTCCTTAATGAAAAGACAAACAACAAAAAATCTAAAAAAACAGTCGTCCATTACTTGAGAGCAGCAACTCTAACACGGTTGCTAGTATCATCCTGCAAACACTTGAGCAAAAGAGCTTGCAAACCAGCAAGATGAGGTTGAAATGCATTCCCAATAGTTTCAGTTAAAGAGCTGAAAAGGATCAATGCCACCTTGCATCACCAAAACAGAACACGACCAATAAGCTACTCTTTCAATTCTTGTAAAACCAGCAGAGACACGTAAATTGTCAGACAGAGGAAAAAAAATTGCACACGCACTTCTTATAGTAAGTAGGATCGTGCTCAAGAATTCTTGATCAGGATAATCTTGCATTGCAGAATCAATTAGATATAACAATGAAGAGAAAAAAAAATGGTTCTTACTTCTCTATGATCTTCCTGTGCACTTTGACTACATTGAAACAAAAAGGGCAACAAATCAGGCCATTCTCCAGCCGGAACTGCATATTTCGCAATTATACTCACCACATTCGCACTCGCTTTCCTCACTGGAGGACTACAAGATTACGATAAAAATAATTATAAGAATCTCCACAAGTATTATTCATCAAATAATTAAAATAATTAATACCTGTGTTCCATGGTGATGCTTTCAATGAGAGATTGTTTGACAAGGAGTTTGAGCTGAGGAGGGAGTTTAGCCCAGTGCCCAGTGATCTTCTTGCGAAGGAGCACGGCTGCGAGCTGGCGGACATTGGGAGTTTTGGCGGTGCGAAGGTGTTGAGCAAGGGCTGGGACCACTTGAGGATCTTTGGCTAACCTCTTAATTTGCTCCTCGGCTTGCCTTCTGGCATCGTTGTCTGGCATCAAGAATTGAATCAGCAGCAATTCAAGTGACTGTGCCATCCTTCCTTCACTCCTTCTTCTTCTTCTTCTTATTGCTTTTCTTCTCCGTGTGTTTTGTGTTCTCTTTCTGTAGAGAGAAGAAGAGAGGGCGGTGGCTATGACTATGTTGCAAAGGGTTTTTGCTTCCCTTTGCTTGGTATTTAAGGGTGTCAGGGTTTTGATACCCCCGGCAACCTTTTCAAATAATTTTTTTTTAAGAATAATTTGAGGCAGAGAAATTAAAGTAAGTTATTTTAGTCCCTGGTTTCTCAGCGTGATTACAATTTAGCTCCCTAATTGTTTTTGTGCCAGATGTCTTCTTAAAACATCTTGGTTTCCTCCCTCCATAGCACTATAAAAAGACCTTAAATTGTCATTTGAGATGCATTATTTATAAATGTCAGCTCAGCCCTTTTTCACCACATACAGCGCTAGACATAAAACAAAGGGAGAGCCTGATCAAGACCAAGAAAAAATCCAAAAATATTTGATTTATTAAAAACACAAAACTCTATTATTCTTCAATTTAACCACTGCATCACCTTCGTTATAATAAAACAAGGGTCAAGGAGAATAAAGGAAGTAGTTAAATATAAAGGACTGAGTTATAATTTGGTTCCGCGCTCAAGGACTAAAGGATAAATTACTCAATAAATCAGTATATTTGTTTTTCGGTGCCGGTACAGCGTAGCGACAAGCTCACCTAAGGGGACATGGATTAATAAAACATGGTAATAAAGCACATGCATCGCCATGGTAAGTACTGACGTGTCTTAATAATAATTATTGCCCGAAATGTCATTAAATTTCACCCACTCGTCCATAATAATTCGACATTGATTTATTAATCCGTCTCTTCTTTTATTTTCATGGTAAAGAATTGGAATGGTATTGCTTAGGGGGAAAATGTGTTAATAATTATTTTTTAAAATATTTTTTTATTATAAAATATATTAAAATAATATTTTTTTATTTTTTAAAAAATTATTTTTGATATAGCATATCAAAACAATAAAAAAAAACATAAATAACAAATAGTTTTAAACAAAAACAAATCTTTAATTTTTAAAAAACACTGTTTGGCTCCGTAACCAAATTAAGGGCATCTTCAATCATGGATACTCCATTGATGAAACAGAGTAAAAGAACTAACTAGTCATGCTTGGAATAAAACGGCTAAATATGATGGTCGTAACACGGAGAGAAAGCCCACTTGCTATTTGCAAGACAAATCTACGTACACGCATGTCAAGCGAGTTCAATCTGGCAGGCGCTGGAGCTGTCAGGTTCGCAATGGAAACAGCTGGGGTAGCCAGACCTTGTTCTTTACAGTTTGAACTTATTGGCAATAAAAAGGAGAATAGATTGCCCCATTGCCTGAAGCAGGAGTACTACGGTCTCCCACAATCGATTCCCGTAAGTGGATTTCAATTACGGAACATAGCAAGTTAACAACCCTAGATATCACAGGCAGAAAAGTCATGAAAGAAGCAATGGGTGTTAAATATAGTCGTAGATGTAACACTATAAAGACACTGTCAGCACACTTTGCATGCCTATATGGTATCTATCTATCTATCTATGGAGTAAACAATAAAGAACCAGACTACAAATACGAGAAAGCCATGTTCAAGCCTTCGGCCTCCTTAAGTCTAACAACTGTGCTATGATAATGAACCAAAGTGTAACCTTAGTTGTTGGATGGACAGGCTCTTCTATCTTTACAAACTGGAACAACTGGCAGAGTAGAATCTGAGTAAATCGTG
This sequence comes from Populus nigra, assembly GCF_951802175.1. Taxonomy (NCBI): domain Eukaryota; kingdom Viridiplantae; phylum Streptophyta; class Magnoliopsida; order Malpighiales; family Salicaceae; genus Populus; species Populus nigra. The sequence goes on from NC_084857.1 coordinate 5,574,925, forward strand.
GCCATATCTACTTGTAAATCCATTCATTTGCTCGGCCTCCAGACTCATCCATGTCTATGAAAATGCTGACTGCCTGTAGCAAGTGTAACAAGAAATACCATGTGAGGTAAAGATTAAACAGAAAGAAACAAGACTAATGCATGGGTATGCAAGTATTTCTTGTTCTTGTTCTTCTTTTTCCATTCAACTCAATCTAGATCATTCATGCTTGTGTTCCTCAGATCACAGGACAACTTATATTTCCTGCAAGCATCGTGCAGAGTGAAACATCATTAAATTGCAGATTTACCAGAGAGGACATGGCATCTGAACACTCAAACTCCCATACTCATAGCAGAATTTCTATGTAGAAATGCTTTTGGGCAAGATAATCCTTAAATATCAAAACGCTTCCCCATATATCTCCCACCTTTGAAGTTAATTTGCATCACACCTTGTGTGCAGCGTAATATATTAAATGCTTTACGTAAAAATGATCTATCTTCTTCAATAGACAATGACAAGCCAAACATCATGTACTTCCACTCAGATGACTTTACATTAAAGTAATTTGGTTATATGGAGGAACAGAATCGAGTAATCTGCTCATTGGGAAGTTTACAAGTAGAGTTTTGAATTATAGAAAAATGAGTTTATGCTCGTGGCTGAATTGGGATTTGAATTGGTTAAGGATTTTGAAAAGGAAAATAGATGGAATCTGAAAGGCATGTTGTTTAAATTTTTGCAAAGCAATGGATCTCAGATTATAGGTTCTTGAGACAGGGTCTTCTAATGGAAGAAAGGTTTATATATTATGGTATTACAGGTAAAAGAGGAGTTGATGGAATGGGCACAGAAACAACACAGAAGATTTAGAAGGGGCAGGTTTGACGATCCAACTTGCAGTGAAGGGAATGAGAGATGGAAGAGTATGTGTTCGCACATGCTGTGTGTGTGAGAGAGAGATTCTCAATATAGTATCCAGATTTTGGAGAGAAAAAAAAAACCTTAATTAAACAGTGCAACACCAACTTACCTTCCCTATCCGAGGCCTCTCTTTCGATTTCTCTAAGCTATTTCTGATATGGGAAACAGCTCCCCAGCATTTCAATGTATTTGCCACATCATCCAGCCTCAATATATACTCTTCTTCAGTTAGTGGAAAGGATCTCTAAACAAGAATAAAAACAAAAGAAAGTGAATGAGGAATTAATATGTTTAATGATGTAACCAAGGAAAAGAAGAAAATCCAAGAACTTCAGCACTTCCATGATTGTTATTTCCATATGTTTTGTGAAGCAGTTATGCTCAGGATGTTAATGAGCATTAATTGGGCGGAAGAAAGAGAAATTGGCACAAATATTGCATCACAAGAAAATTTTCACATCAACATTGTCTCTTCTCCTGAGAATTTTACCATGTAAGTTCTCCATACTTTTATCACCGTGGAGTGTAAATTAGTACAATTTCCTTTTAAAAAATCACCTCTACTTGACCCCAGGTCCTTCATATGAAATAACATCAAAGAAAACTTTTGTTACTTATCCTTTAATAGAGAATCATGAGTGAAGTATTTGCGTGGTTTATACACTTGCCACGGAAAGCTAACCTTTACATGAGGGGATGAAAGTATTTGGTGAAAAGAGTGCAATGAAAACCAAGCACGTCTATAATTGGATAAATTAACTTCTTTCACATTTTGATTGAAGCAACCATCTTGCATGCAACATATTTAAAGAAAAAATCACTGCCTGCATACTTCTGATAAGCAGCTTTTCTGTTGCTTGGAAAATCTAAATTCACGGAACAATTCCGATACTTAGTGATGCCATTGGTTGTCATAATGCATCCACAAACCAGATTTTGCTTATCACAAGAATCATTCATCACGAGAATCAGCTCACCTGCTCCCTGTACTTCCACATGACATTCAAAGCAAGGAGATTTCTACCCATGAACTCCTGCATCATGAAATTTGGAAGTAATCTGTGAATTTCCAGAAAAGAAACAAAAATGTTCAGCTGTAAGGGACATGTATTCGGCACCGTTTGTCTTTATGTTTGAAACATGCTTTTGAGTACATTTCAACAGTGCTTTTGGCTTGAATAAACATCAAATTGATACATCTTTTTATTGTTTTCCGATGGTTTTGGTTTTGATGTACTACTGTAAAAAAAAAAGACTGAGAAAAAATCATTTTGTTTCAAGCGAAAACCATTTTTGAAAAGCACCCTATACCACAACACCAAACACACACGAACAACAGCAACTCAATCTAACTGGGAAAACTTCTTTGAAATTGATTGAGCAACAATCTATTCATTCATCAATGTAAACCTCAAGGAGACCCCAGCAAAAGAGTTGCCAGAAAGGAAAGGGATTATCCCAAGTGAAAAGAAAAGAAAAAATAAACCGAAAGAAATTAACCATAACATCTATACATCAAACCAACTTAACAAACCAGGGAAACAAAACACCCTAGGGCATGTTCCTCGCACAGTGATGGGCCTGAGGCTCTCTAAGCTAAGAAAGCGACTCTTCTACAGATATGTAATATACATTGACAAAACAACATGCAGACAAGATTTATCTGAAAATTGCATAAGAAGGATTCGTTCCTAAAACAATGTACACGACAGTTATAAAATGATCTCTCTCAATTTTAGATGCCAACGGAAGAGTAACCACGTGGATTCCGACGAAAGTACAAGCATTGCTAATTCATTTCTCAAGAAACCAATCCTTCACATGGAAACCAAAGACACCAAAATCTAGCTTTTATACACGCGATTGCAATATAACACACTCATTTTGCAGAAATTTATATAGCATACCTTCTTTATTAGCTGAACATCATAAGACCTCCCATACTTGTTCCTGATCAGAGTTGCGAGGTCTATTCCACTGAAGGCAGAATCATCTGACCCAACAATTCTTTCGAGATTCTCTCTTAGCAATTCGCTATCAATCTGGAAAGAGGACATAACTACAAGTTGAGAATTAAATGAAATGTTGCTACTGAACAATACAATCTGCCACTAGCACAAGACACAGGTCTAACGACCATAATTCACAACCCCGTGGTTTTTTCTTCATAAAGGGTGATCTTTATTACAACGACGGAACAAACAATAAAAGGAATTCAAAGAAACATACCCCTCCAGTTTCACCCTCGGAAGAATCCTTGTCACGGGCCCCATCTTCTTCCGGGTCATCTTGGTCACGGGGATCATCAACTGTACTGGAAAAAACAGGCCTGTATTTCCTAGTACTTGGGCGATAACAGCTACTGCTGGCGAGGGATTGAGGAGTGGAGAAAACCAATCCTCTGCAAGGAAGACCATGATTATCTCCTGGACATGGAACCTTGTTGCTGTAAAATCTTCCTCTGCAAAGAAAATGCTCCTGTACCCCTGCTCCTCCAAGTGACCAATTACAGTGATGACCTGATACGATACTCGACATATCCTGAAAAGGCTGTTTGATGGAACTGGGAATCAAAGGCCGCCCCGTCCTGTAACTGGAAGTAGAGTCCCAACAGTTCCTTCGGATTTTTTTTTTTAAATTACTGTTTTAATTGGTATATGTGAATAATGAATGGTATTCGTTGCGGATAGAGGAGAGGGGCGGACAGAATTCAACCGTGAGTCAGCTGACTGATTGGAGTTTAAAGCAAGCGTGGCCGTTAGTTTGATCTAGTTGTCGGACAATATTTTAGGACTTCCCAGTAACAGCCAGTCACGTGGACTCCATATTTACGGGGCAAAAAAGGAAAAATGACGTGTAAAATGTCGTCCTGGCAATTATAGGATTTCTAGCTGTAAAGTTATTTCACTTGCCAGTTTATATTTCAAGGTTCGAGTAACATTTTACATCCTTGTTTGATGCACTAAAAAAATCAACAAAAAAAACATCTAATTATCTGCAAGTTCTTGTAATATCAGTATCAAAGTTTTGCCATCAAACTAGTATCCCGACTTCATCAAAATGTTGAGAAGAGTTAAAACGTTCATAATTATATTTCATTAAACACCTTGTTTCCAACCCAATAAAAATCCATTTAAATCAAAGCTAATGTTAAAATGCTAGAATCAAGATCATGTTTAATTTCAATCCAAATTTCTGCAAAATCCAGCAAGGAGATACAGGTTACCCATTTTTTCTCGAGATGTTCAAGAAAGCTAGCAATAACCCCTTAGCTGAGCTAGTAAATGCCAACTCGTTCTGCAGAAGTCCCACCATAGCTGGAAGCTGACAACCTTAAGAAAGCCGAAGCGTGTTACCCATTCACTCTCCAAGGAGAACTTTCGACTTCTCATTTTCATTCCGCACCTCACGCTACTGCAAGTTTTTCTCACCACGCACCAGTCTGTCTTTAGCTAGTGATTGTTGCGTGGCATTTTCATGCTCTAAAGAGATCTTTGCAGAATGGACTTATGCAATCTGCTGCCTTTTTCTTATCTCTAATCCCATAAAATTGCCAAGAAACAGGTCATAAGCTTCCAAGGATATGTTAGAAACTTGGCATGATCACATCAATCGAGTGTTTCCATCCCAGTTCAGATCTGGGTAAATTCCACTTCTCCTCCATTTTCTTTCAACTGAGCTCACCATCATCATCAACGAATCGCTTACACCAAATTGCTTGAGCCCAAACCACCAGCTGCCGTCATGTCTACGATGTCCATACCTAGAGAGCATGGAGGATTTAAAGGAGATGATTATAGGTGGATTAAAATAAGTGAATAAATAAAAAATTAGAGTTATCGATCTGAGGATTTTCTAGGGTAAAAAAAAAACATAACTAATTGTTTTTTTTTTTTTTTTAAAGGAGAGATTCCAGCAAACGCGAGAAGAAAAAAACTAATTAAAAACAATAAATTTTGGTTTCAATCAGGATCATAGAGATAAATTGTGCATTGAAGAGAGAATTTTTAATCTCAGCATTTTCTAATATTGATAAATTAAAGAGAGGGATTTGAATCCTTGATAAACAAAAATCTGCATAGCATTTCCAATGTTATAACTTGAATCACTCGGCCATTTCTTCTAACATAATGATCAAGATAATAATTTTAGTTCTAAAAGTTTTTTTTGTTTCAAAAAACTTATAGAAATCACTTCATTTATTGGTGTCAAAATAAGATATGCGGTATAAAAATAAAAAAATATATTTTCTTTTTTTTCCAAATAAAAAACAAGATCATAGAAATTGTCCAGTGGCACACTCTCAAACTCTTTGCTTGGGTTTATAATATATTATTTATGAGAATAATTTGATTTTAATTTTGTTAAATTATAGTGGGTAAATAAAAAATAAATCAAATTACATGATGTTGATGGTAATTTTTTATTTTTTAAAATATAAAATACGTGTTTAAGATAAAAAAAAAATTATATATTTTCACGACACATGAATATCAAATAAAAATCCTCGGTTATCCTCACTGATAGATTTGGTTTGGTTGTTGTGTACTTACATGTTAGTTTAGTAAAATTAGTTGAGTGACGGTAGTTTTAGCTTCATTAGTTGTGTTGTAATAATGGAGTTTATCATTCATTATGCAGCCTAAGGCTCTACTGGCATAGAAATTTATATTTTAAATTATATTATTAAATATTAAAAAAAAATTAATTTTTAGCAAACAAACGAGGTTTAAGTTAAAAAAACACTTTTCAGTGTTTAGTTATGTCATTAAAAATAAACCGAAAAAAAACTTATTAATATGTTATTTTTTTCAAGTTTATTACAATAATGAGTAACAAATCTTAAAAATTAAAAAGTTGAATGACAATGAAATTAAAAAAAATATAATTTCATCAATTATCTTAAATAAAATAAATAATAATCAAAATAATAGAGATCAAATATAAAAACTTAAAAGATAAAAAAATTAAAATAATAACAATTAACATTTTATAAATTATTTCAAATAAAATAAGTAACAATAAAAAAATAAGGATCAAATTTGATAAATAAAAAATTTCAATTAAAAAATGATAAGGAAAAAGCAAATAATAATTATAAAAATAAGAATAAAAATTAATATAAAAATTAAATTCTAAGAGATGAAATTGAAAAATAAACATTTAAAATAATATATATATATATATATATATATATAATAATCAAAAGTTTGAGAACTAAATTTGATATAATTAATAAATAATATGATATTTTCAAATTTTTCATAATTTTTAGAAAATATTTTATACCCAAAATAAAAAAAAACTTTTTCAAAAACTAAACCAATTTTTTTTGATCAAAAAGTATTTTTCATTGACTTGAAAATATTTTTTGTTGATCAATTTTTCTAATAATAAATAAATACATAAAAGTTTAAAAAATAATTTTAAAAAAATCAATTTTCAGAAAATAAACACTTGTTGGTTAACCCTATAATCTGTTTTTTAAATTATTTTTTATTAAAAAATTAAATATTTTAATGAGATGGTAATAAAAATAAAATAAAAATACAATATATTTTTTAATTAAAAAATGTTTTTATAAAAATACCTATATAAAAAACAGTCCCGAGAGTAATCCAAGAGAGGAATAGAAAAATCACCACCGTCAAAACAATGAGACCGCAAAAATCAATGGCATTACTTTCGTGGCATTTCCCGTAAAGACAAAACCGTCGTCGAATCTATCATTCGCGACTCGCCCTCCCGCCAAAACACAGTAGCAGAGCGAAGCGGAACAAGCAATGGCTGCCTCTTCCAAAACAATAATGGATTTCCTCCAACCCGCCAAGCGCCTTAAACTCTCTTCCTCCTCTCCTTCCCCAACAGACCCCTTAAATCTCTTAAACAAATCACTCTCTGCAAAATCAACCTCCACCGACCTCACTCCTGACCAAGTATCCCGCATCGAACTCAACAAACTACGCGCCAAATCCAAACGCAACCTCAAACTATGTTCTCAACTAGTCTCCAATTCCAAAGGCAACACTCATCTTCACCCAAATCGATTTCAATTTTACTTTCCATTTTTATTTTTTCTAGGGTTTTGATTTGTTTGTTTCATCTCAATTCAGGTTCCTCCGGGCATGTGAATTTAGAGGAACTGTTGGTGGAGGACACGTGGCGAGAGGTGCTGCCAGGGGAGTTGGAAAAGCCGTATTTTAAGAATCTGTGTAAATTTGTGGAAAGTGAGATTAGTAACGGGATTGTAGCTATATACCCACCGCAGCACTTGATTTTCAATGCCTTGAATTCGACACCTTTTAATACGCTCAAGGCTGTTATCATCGGACAGGATCCTTATCATGGCCCTGGTCAGGCAATGGGGCTTTCTTTTTCTGTGCCTCAAGGGGTTAAGGCACCTTCTAGTCTTGTTAATATTTTCAAGGAACTTAAGCAGGATCTGGGGTGTTCCATTCCGTCTCATGGGAATCTTGAAAAATGGGCTATTCAGGTAAATATTCTCCCTAGCTATCATATGTGATTTGCTGTGTTCTTCTTTGTTTAGACGTGCTACTTATTATCAACTTACTTTTAGATCTAAACAGGGGTTTTGATTGATCTGGGTTCTTATCACATTAAATAGACGATTTGAAGTACAATCTGTTGAGAAATAAAGTTAGCAATAAAAGAAAAAGTTGGAGTGAAAGATTTGTTCCATTGTTGCAATATTTTTTATTCTATGCAAAATGTGAAGTTGGATTTTTTTTGTTTTGTTTCAGGGTGTTCTATTGCTCAACACAGTTCTCACTGGTAAGATTCTTCATCATGCCAATTTATTTCACAAATATCTTGTATTTGCTCGATGCCAGTTTATTTCAGGGAAACTTGAGATAAATTCAGTCAGTGGGTGGAAAAGCTCCCATAATCAATGCAATCTGTAATGGTGGAGTTGTTGTATGAGTTTTGAATATCATGGCATGCTATTTGTGTATAGTGGAAGAATTATGAATCATGACAATTGTGACAAGTTTTCCATGTTGGCATGTGAATTTGATGAGGCAGTTGGTAGAGCTTTATTTAGTGAAGCACAATATTTTTGTTATTTACATTTTGGCACTTCAGGGTCTAACATTTTGTATCTGAAAATGTTCAACATGAAAGGTTCTGGTTATCTTTTGTTTCTGTTCAGTTAGGAATCACCAAGCGAATTCTCATTCAAAGAAAGGATGGGAGCATTTCACTGATGCTGTTATCAAAACAATTTCACAGAAGAAGGAAGGAGTTGTTTTTCTTCTTTGGGGTAACTCAGCTCAGGAGAAATCCAAGTATGTCTATCATGCAAGCTTGGTTCAGTGCAGCAAATGAATAAGATATCTGCTGTATTAACAAAAGTCTCTCTCCCTGCCTCCCTCCCTTGTCTCTCTCTCACACACACACTTGCGCGCGTGCACACACACATACACGCTACTTAATGGATTGAGTATTTAGTTGATTAACTCCAACATTTTTGGCTTAATAATATAGTTTGAAAGAGACTAGAGTGCATTTGGGTGTTGAATTGCCTAACAGGTATACTGTAGTTGAATCAATTGGCTCTGAAGCATGCATAAGTTGGGATATGTGTTCACCAAATGGTAAACACTTCTGTTTGCTGGATCACCTTGCTGCAAACCTAAATGCAGCGTAACTATGCACACATTTTGGCATTCTAAATGAGTTGACATTCTGTGGAATGTCATCTGCCTTGACATGGAGAACTATAAATTCAAGGAAAAGCAAGATTGAATACCAAAGGAATATAGAATTATGGTCTTGGTTTAATGTAGAGCCTAACTTGCTAGCTGACCGGGCTTCTTTTGTGGAACTGCCCAACTCCTGCCTTTCAAAAGGCCTGGCACATGCACCTTTTTTTACAAAAAAGAAATATTGAGACTTAAAAGCCCCTTTACTCATTTTTTGAATCTTATTTCTCATGTTAATTCAGCTTCTTATGTTATCTTTTGGATGTTCTGAGATTTAAGCATTAAAAGTGTTTCTGTAAGTTCTGGATTTGTTGCACACAAGTAGTGGCTACTCTCTGGTTATCTTATTTATAACCAACTTTATCCTACTACCAGCATTTGTTTTAATATAAGGTTGTCTTTCCTGTTTAGATGTCCTCGTCCTTTTAGACTAGGAACGCTGATAGTCTGTATATAAAGCATCTAACCTGCAATCTTTAGTAGAGATAAAACAAACAACTTTGATAGCCTATTGTGGTTTTCCGAAGCTGTGATGGCCTAGCTTGTTATCCTTGAATTTTTATCATCTTTATGCTCATCAATTTACAACTCAAGTTCCAACTCTAATCGACCATACTCTTTCCCTTAATTTCAGTTGTCCCAAATAAAAGTCCTAAATGTACAATCCTGATCATTTATCCTGCATTATGCCTTATATTTATTTATGCTTGTTCTGGTACAAACTTGGTCATTGTTGAAGATACAATAGTTTCAAATGAAACAATTACGAATGTTTTATACAAGATGACAGGTTCGAGAGACCAATTTTTCCTTAAAGTTGTAATATGCTCATAAACGGTTTTATGAACCAAAATGACTCAAGTTTTGTTTGATGAATGAATTGAGAGGAATGTTTGCTTTTTATTGATGATTTCATTAACGTTTTTATGACTTTAAGTGATTCAGTTTGTGTGATGAATTTGGAGGAATTTTTGCTGGAATTTAGTAGTTTGAATATCCAGTCAGCATGCTTATAAAAAGGCTGTTTCCCAGGTTAATTGACCAGACAAAGCATCACATTCTGAAGGCTGCACATCCTTCTGGCTTGTCTGCAAACAGAGGCTTCTTTGGCTGCAGGTTAGTTTGTTTTCATGCATAGTAATTGTAATGCAATTTTATATACTTAAAATGGAAAGAAAATCACTATAAGTAATTTATCATTGTCATCCATATAATTTATTAGTTGTCTGTTTTAGGGTTCTCAGATTTAGAGTAGATGAGTTGTGATGGGTGTTAGGCATGATCAGAAGGCAAAGGGAGTGAGAGGCAGTTAAGGAAGTTAAATTTCGTCACTTGGGGCTGAATAGTGAGAATCATTTGTCCCTTAAACCCTAAGTTCATGGAAATTGGTATCGAATGCAACTAATTCTGACAAACAGCAGGACTTTTTAAGGGACCGGGAACGCTTTAGGCAGTTCAAAATAGTTTTGTTGGGATCCAACAATTTCATCCCCATTTTTTAACTCACAACTGATAAGATAATTCACAAGGAAGAACATGTCCTTTCCTCTGTTTTATTTAATTACGGAATCATTAAGTATCTTGAATTAGTTTTACTTGTGCGAGGTCAAATTATTGGTTATGTTAAAATTTGATGTCAAATATGACATTATTTTGCAAACATGTTTTCCTTTCTATTTATGCATCTGATATATTAATTCTCATAAAAAAAAAATTACAGAACTCATGTATCCAATACATGAAGGAAATTCAAATTCATTAGAAGGAAAAGGAAACCTTGTTCCCTTTCGATGAATTCAATAAAATGACAGAACTGTTAACCATTGTTTGCAAATGATGTGATCAGGCATTTTTCTCGCACAAATCAGCTTTTGGCGCAAATGGGAATTTCCCCAATAGAATGGCAACTTTGAATCGATGGAACAGTCACTGATATTGATTTTGGAGCAGGGCTTTGTCAGTATTTCTAGAATCTTCAAGCAAGACAAGTTTTGGGGGCTCTATTTATGTATAAATTGTTGTCTGCCTTTCTGTGAAGAGACTTCCCTGTACGGTCCCAACCTTGGTTGTATCCAAAAACTGCGCAGATGACCATTATCCTGTCTTTTTTGGTGATTTTCCTTCCAAAAATCTAATGCTAAAGGACCTGTTTTTTTAATCTTGTAGTGGAAAAGTAACAGCATTTAATCAATATGAGATTCAAGTGCAGTATCAAGTTGAAAAGGTTATTGTTTAAGATAAAAGAGAGATTCGATGTAATAGCAGCTCGGAAATTGTTGGACCTTGGAAGTTTAACAAGTTCGTTTTCTTTTTCTTTTTTACATTTAAGAGTATTTTTTAGTTAGTTTGAGCTTAATATAATTAATGAATTTAATAAATTTCACAACAACATTGGATTAATTATATTTGCTGTATTCTTTATATTATATAGTGTTTTCAACACGGTAATGGCATTGGCCAGTCAATAAATTTTGCCTCGAGTGCATGCTTTGAAATCATATCATCTTCGATATATGCAACTCGACTATTCAATTTTTTTTCTAGGGTTGTAAGAGGTTTTTTTTTTTTTTAGTAGAATCAATGTAAAATTATGGTGTATACTTTTTAACTATATCGCACCACTTTTCCAATCCAACCCTAAATAATTGGAACTGTTTAAACTTGATAAAGTATTTTTTTATTTGTCTGGGTTTTGATCAATAGGGGAAAAAAGAGAGTGATGCCCAACTAAAAAAATTAGAAATTTAATTTTGAAAACGATATCCAGTCTTTTAAATTATTTAAACGAGGCTAATATAAAGTATTGAGATAGGAGAATTATATTACTAATTAGAAATAAATAAATAAATAAATAATTACAATAAAATCATTCACACTTATTTGATTCCTATGCGTTGAAGTGGATGAATAAGTTTAAATTCGATAAAAAAAAAAACTAAAAAAATAACCACGATAAAAAGACATATCGGCGCCCCTATTGACAAAATTGAAAGTTCTTAAGGATGATAGTGGAATTATTTCAAACCTAGAGAGAGTCTTTTTCTGTAATTTAACCTACTCCTCCAATCCAGTGCTCTTAGTTAGCTAGCTGTTCGTTGATATACAACTCCAGTAAATTCTGTCTCTCCACTCTAGTTTTCAATGATACAAGAAAGACAATCTTGTGTGAGCAGCAGCAGCACCTGAACAAATTCAACTCCCAAAATTTCTATAATCGTAAATGGAGCGAGAAGAAGGAGAGGTAAGAAACTTACAATGCGAATCATGCGGTTACATAGGTCTTGAAGAATCCGATGGCTTCTATTACTGCCAGCAATGCGGTGCTCAAGCTCAAGGCATCATGGAAACCGGCGTCGCTGACGAAGACTTTGTTGAGAAAGGCCTTGACGCCTCCGCCCTCTACAGCCACCGCCACATCCGCCGCTCCCAACCCACCCACTGCCCCCAACCCACCGCCGACCCCTCCTCCATTGCCTGGCTCAGCTTTACCCAAGAAGAAGCAGAACCCGACAACAACAATCATACTCAGAATTATATTAAGAGAGAAGATGATTATGGTTATGATTATAATGATGATGGGGTGTTTGGGCCTACAGAGCCTGAGGATTTTGGGGGGTTGAGTAAAGCGAAGCTGAGTTACGAGGATTATTATAATGAGGTTAGGATTAAATATGTTTTAGGGATGGGGTTAATGATTCGGTTACAGTGTGAGTCTTTAGTTGAAAAGTTTAACGTGACTCCATTAATTGTCGGGGTTGCTAGCACTGTTTGGTTAAGGTTTTTGCTTACTACTGGGGTTTTTAAGGATAGCTGGGCTAATGATGTTTTGATTGATTCCGAGATGCAAAAACCAGAAACCACCGAATTGTCAGGTAATAATCATCGCAGTAACTTTTTGTTATTTACTCTTCTGTTGTCTTGAAATTTTTCGTTGAATTTTTCAAATTTTTTGCTGGTTTCAAGTGGATATCGATATGGTTTACATCTATGTATGCGTATGGTCTTATTGGATGCTTCACTAGTTTTAGTTTTAGTGTGTGAGAATGATTACATTTTTTTATTACACGGACATTTTTCGAGTTTATATATGTAATTTTTGTAATCCGTGATCTCAGTGGAACCAGAAGATAAGAAGAGACGTGTTAGGTACCACCGTCATGAACCTCGTAATTCATTTGGTCAGCGTGCAGTGCTAATATGGTTTAGGTATCTGAGAAAGGAAATACCACTGCATTATTCTTTAGTGATCTCGTTTTTGGCTTGTCATGTTGCTAGAGAAGCAGTTTTACCCACAGATATAGTGAAGTGGTCGGTCGAAGGGAAACTTCCTTATTTTGATGCTCATGTTGAAATTGAAAAACACTTTGGACATTCGTCGCCTGCCTGTTGTATAAGTTCAAGTCTAATGTTCAGGCCTATGCAAGCAGTTCCTTTTCAGAAGTTGGAGTCAATGGCAGCCAGCATTGCTGAGTCCATAGGCTTGCATTTGCCTCCAGTGTATTTCTATGGAATAGCTTCTCGCTATCTTAGGCAGTTGTCTCTTCCAGTTGAAAAGATTCTTCCACATGCGTGCCGCATATATGAGTGGTCAATGCCCCCAGATCTATGGTTTTCAACAAATGAGTTGAGGCTTCCTAGCCGTGTTTGTGTATTGTCAATACTGATTGTAGCAATAAGAATTATCTACAACATAAATGGTTTTGGGGCATGGGAAGGAAGTTTGCCTGGTTATACAAGCAGTTTAGACTTTCCTTGTAGCTCTCAAATGCGAGTTGATGAAAAAGATTCCGGTTCTCCTCACAAGCTGGATGATTCAGATGAGAAATCTATTGGTAACAGATCGCATGTTCAGAGGTCTGAGTTAGATTCTGCAGAGCTTTTGCGCAACTTAGATGCTAAATACAATGAGATCAGTGATACCTATGGTAATTATTTCTCTCTTGTTTTGGACTTCAATTGCCTTTGGGTTACTGGAACTGAAGGATTCCATGTTCTAGAAGGGTTTTGTGTTTGTAGTACTCTGCCCCACTTATTTATTCTTTCTTGTGCTTGCAGAGTTCACAAGGGACTTGCCATCATATCTCCAATACTGTAATGAGGTGGTATTTTGTGGAGCAGGATCTTCGCATGTGAATCATCGGGAGGATGAGTTAATAAAGAAGTTGTGGGATTTTTATCAGAGTGAAAAGGTAATAAGCAATCTGAAAGTTTCCTATGATCTATTTTTAGGCATATACTAAGGATTTTGTGCCATGCTGGTGTTTGTTGATTGTAACCTGGATCTCATCAAACTTGGGCTCACATCATTAGATTCCCTTCTAATGTGCTCGATATCAAGCCGGTCATTTTTTTCAGTATTTTTGTTTTCATAAGTTGAAAATTGAAATAGACTTCCGACATCCTTTTATTTTCTTTGGATTATCGACTTCAAAATGTAACCCCAGGTCTGAGTTCTTATCATTGTTGTCAATTTGCTATAATTATATCTTCATGGTATTCAAAGTGAACATTGTTTTTTGCCCCTCATTTCTCTGAGTAAAGAATCATTCTTGCTAAGAAAAAAAGTAAAATATTAAATTTGGTGTACTGTATGTTTGATTGACTGCATATAAGAGTAAAATCTTTCCTGGTGGTATCTTCAGATTGGTTCACAGTCATGCCCAGTATGCTGAATATTTTTATTCTATGCTCTTATAATTTGGAATCTAGGTTGGCAGTTTCTTTTTCTGGCTCTTTTTTCTGGATGTAGATGTGAATGCTGCATGTCAAGGTAGTGATTGCCAAAAAGCTAGTATTTGTTCTGACTTGTTAATTGTTTCTGTTATCAGTATTCTGATCCGGCAGAAGATGATGGAGCACAAAATAGGACTGCTTTTAATGGAAAAAGATCGAGGAATGACAATGGATTTGCCAGAGATCAGATGGGAAAAAAGAAAATTAGAGAAGAGACCCATGAATGCCTATCCACTGATACCTGCAATTCAACAGGAGATGAAAACAATGATGATTCAACGGAGACTGTCAAAGATAAAGCCATTAGAAAGTTGAAATTAGACATGGCAGAGAATAGGTTCTATTACATTCCACCAAGGCTCAAAATCAAGAGATTTGATTACCTCCACTATGTACGGAGGGTAGGTGATGGTGCATTAACTTATGTTGCCCATGCAGATTATTATATTTTGCTTCGTAGTTTTGCTAGAGCTGCTCAGGTTGATACCCGGATAATGCATATCGGGGTAATGAATTTTGAGAGAAGAGTGGCTTGGATGGAAAAAAGAATCGACTACTGTTTGCACTTGACACCTCCTGGTTTTACCTGTGAGTATTGTAGAGACGTGCCAGGTCATACTGATGATGACGATGCAATTGGACTTTCGCAGTTGCATTTGTGAAATGTTTTTATTTGATCTCCATCAAGTATTGTAGAGACGGGTCCTGCCTTGTAAACCCTGGGAATATTGATTATCAACGATTGTTTATGAATCCATGTTAAAGCGAATGAGTAAGGTGAATATGGTGACCATGTTTATGCCTATTCTGTCACCTCATTTTTTAGAGGCGATTTCTTCGGGTTGCATTCTTGGGTCTGTTTTTAGCTAAGGAACAATGGGATATGGATTTAAATTTTGGAGATGGATTAGAAAACGTGAAGGATAAGTCATTATTAAGAAAGCCACTTGCACCGGAACCCGATCCTCCATTAGGTGATGTGATTTATGGATGTTTGGGGCCTGAATTAATTTCTTATTAATCAGTGTCGTTTAATAGCGGGCCACGTAGAGGAAAGAAGATGAAAACCTGCAGCATGTGGCAGGCTTTCAAGGCATAGAAGCAGCGATAGGTAATATAATATTTAGTATTAAGCTGTAACTAAATGCAAGTTGCTTAATTATTTTTAAATTAGGAGCAAAAGAAAACAAACCTTGCGTCTTAATTAATGAACCTACTGAACAGGGAAAGGTGGAAATGCTTTGTTGAGGCCACTGCTCCTGTCGCCTAACACAGATTAAGCAAATCAAAACTATGCTGCTTGCGTTAAAAAGTCTGGGATAACAAGATAACATATAATAATAGATACATGTCACCAAGTTTGGAGCTGGATTCACTGTTTGATTTGTGATCAGAATCCAAATCCAAAATCACCCTCTCCAACTACCCCAGGAGAGCCATTAACCCTTTTAAGAGAGAGGATGCATCCTATATTTATTCTGCAAGATCAGAGCTGCTCCACAAAATGAATAACAGATGACATGTCATTACAGATTGCATATCCAAATTTGATAAACCATGGCTTTAAGGGGGGGTTGTTTCTATTCCCCTTTCCCCTCACTTCAAAAACAGATGGATTAATTGTATGATCAAGCGAGTAAAGAGAGTTCCCTGGCCAGTTCTAATAAAATGCAAAAAAAGAAGAAAGCACACCATGCCATGCTATTGCCCAGTAATGACGTTTACCTACGTTTTGGTGCTATAGCAGTTAAAAAAGGCTGCAGAATGTTAATGATTAATATCAATAAAATATACTAAAGACAGGTTAACAGAGAACACAATAGTTATGTAAGAAAAGTTACTGCCCTTTTAACTGTCATGCACTCTCCACTCTATTTCTCTCCATGACGACCTTTAATTAGTGATTAGCAATCACTGAACGGTCATCAACATAGCTAAAGAAACTAGAAAGCAAAAGAAGAAGAAGAAGAAGAAGCAAAGAACTTCCATGCCCACTAGTCGTCTGTTTTTTTTTCTTTATCTAAATCAATACGATGGAGAAGATCCATGGGGAGCCATAGAACCATGAACACGGACTTTACTCTCAATCTGGTACCTATCAAAGCTATCATAGTTGCTCCCATTGTTGTTGAAGCTGTAACCTTTGTTGTCAACACCAACTCTACCAGCTTCCTCATTAGCATTAAAACCACACTTGTCGCTGCTATTAATACCGTAACTATTATTCAACTTTTCTTTCCTGGACCTATTGTTATGCATCCAAACTTTGAAAACATTTCTAGTAACCCCGATTTCACTGCAAAACTCTTCAACACCTCTATCATTATTGCCTCTCAGCAACCTCCACCCCAACTTCTCAGCACAAAGATACATCTTCTCTCTCTGTTCTTGACTAAACTTGGTTCTTGCTCTCTTTTTCCCATGTGGGCTTGTCATTGCGAGACTGTAACTCTGCTTCTGGAGTTGGGTGTCATCGAGATGACCAGAATGACCAGAGCTCAAGGACAACAGCATGTGAGGAGCAGAAGGGTAGAAAGACTCCGGGCTTGGTGATGCCGGTGATGTTGGGCTAGGACTTGGGCCTGAACTTGTTGACCCTGGGCTTTGGCTTGAGCTCGTGGTCCAGTTAAGTGCTGGTGGTGGTAGCATGTGAGTGATGGTGGTGGGGCCAGATGGTTCACGGCGGTGGAAGTTGCGGTGGCAGCCACAGGCAGCACATTTGAACGAGGTAGGGTCTTGAGGGGTGGCAGTTGACTTGGGCATAAACTCCCCACAGCCATCCAAGGCTAGTCCACCAATACCTGCAGCATGGTTTTTGTGGCATTCTTTGTAAGACACCACCATATTTTGCTGTTGTGGTGGTGGTGGAAGATGGCGATTTTGGTGGGTCTTGTGTGAGCCATTTGTAAGGGATAAGGCCTTGGTGAGATGGGTTTGGAGTGGGGTTTCAGTATCTGTGTCCGAGTCAGGGGATTTGGTGATGTGGTGGGGGCTTGTGGTTGAGTCCATGGCTTTTTTAGTCATGTAGAGGATTGAGAGCAAGTTTTACACACGAAGGATGAAGAAGTTGATGGGAATACAGTGATGATGATAGTTTATCTGTTTAGAAAGCCAAAATGTCTCACGAGGTAATGGGAAATGGGGTTTGGGAGGTGGGAGATAAGATGGTACGTAGATATAGATTAGAGGGATACAACTGTGCAAGGCAAAGGCCAAGGGCACTGCTCCAAGTCCCAACAAAAACCCTAGCTAGTAGTGTTACTTGTATAATATAAACTCAAAAGTTCAATAATATGATTTAGTACTTTGTCGTTAGGTTAGTGTGCGATTTCAATTTTTAGCTGGGTTGGTTGTGGGCAATCAATAAAATTGGTTTTCTACTGTATTGACCAACGAGTTGCAAGCAACGACTAAAGAGCACATTCAATGGAAATCTCTGCCTAAATATTATGCATTAACTAAATGCATGCACCTGTGAAAGAAATATGTCTGGATTAAGGAAATGCCGTCCTGAACGAACACGTGGCTTCATGCTAAGGGTGTACAGTAAAAAAGGACGGTTTGCCCTCACCCCAGGCACTGCTCATCCCTGCAAAGTAGTACCTGGCATGATTTTCACGACAAGGCATGTTGTTGGTCTCCTTGCCTACACAATAGCCTCCTCCACCCTCCTCTACTGTTTGCGCATAGGTTTTAGAAGATCACTAGGTTTTTTTGCTTCCATGGCAAGTAAGAAATCGGTGTCGATGTGAGATTAATGCCTGAGATAAACGGCTTAATTAGGATAGCCGTGACTATTTTTTTTGCTCAGGTGAATTCTTTTTAGAATACCTGGACAAGATCTTAGAGATCAGATTGGCAAAACAGAAAACAAAAACAAAAGGCAGCTATGACATAACAGAGGCTGATTTTGTTTGCCATGGGAGGAGATTTCATTTGGTAAGTATATTGATTGCATGATTGTAAATTGCACCGACCATGCATCTAAAGTGCTTAACTTTTTCCGCCCGGAACTCATTGCTCCTACTTGAAGGGTGATCGATATTGAAGAAGAATCTCATCACTTTGATTTAGCTATAGGTCCACATCATAATCACCATTTTCTCTACCCTTGAAGCATCCTAATGCGGCGGCACGTCATGCTGTCTTTGATTCCTTATTTATTTTTCTGGGTACATGGCAGTAGTCGCCTCTCCTAATCATGTCGCATTCCTTTTCATTTTTAATTTGTTGAAGGAAAACTGCAGCTAGCCCCATGATTTAAATATTACAATACCTAAATCCTTGCTCAATCCATCCTTCAATTGTTGCATAAAAAAATCATTCAACTACAACTTTTCCCTCGCCTTTAATTGCTAAAAATGGAATGAAAACTGAGTTTCATGTATTACTACCCAAGGTAGACACCAGCCCTTTCCACTGCTGGCTGAAAGATAACTTCATTGAGAAATGATGATAATCGAGGGGAAATTAAAAAGAAAAGAGCCACTGTTGATCATAGACAATCGACAAAAGTCGGAGATGTGATGTTTTGTCCTTTTTACGCTTTAAATTGTGGTTAATCTTCTCCGATCATGCTTTATCAGAATCCAAGAGAGAAAAGCTGGTGCAAGATAAACGCAATTTAGAGGCTTTAAGTCTCCCCTCAGTATTGATAAGACGTGAGATTTAGAGCATGCTTAAGAAGTATAATTAAAGGGTTAGCAAATCCTGCTGTGAGAGGGATGGATACGGGGGAGATGATGCCTATCTCTTTAACTGGGACAAAAATAAATGACAAGATTTGTTTAAATTAATGGATTGTCAATGACACCCCTCGAATCACCCTAAGCCACAAGATCTGGTCTCAAAGAGCAAAGAGTCAAGAAAAACTCCCTCTACTTGATTATACAGAACATTTTCCTGACAATTATGCCATCATCGATAAATGAGACAGCGACTACTTTCTTTTTTATTATCACTTCCAGTGATTTTTTAGCCGGGAGTGATTAGTTTTGAATGGTAGACGGCTGAGGGGTAGGGTTTCATGTGGGTGGGCTCACCCTGGCCACATGACATGACCTCCATATAATTGTGGGTTCATGCTAGATGATCAGTGAATTAAGACCTCTTAAACTTATCCCTGATCACCATTCACCAGAACAGCTTGGTTCTTGCTTTTCATGCATTGGCTATAGAGGGAATAGAAGCGAAACTTGAATCTAAAATCTATAAGAAATTTAGGGTTCTTCCCTTCCAAAAGAAAAAACTACTAGGCTTTATTTATCGAAAAAGATGCACGAAAGGAATATAGATCGAGAGGTGCAAGGATTATGATGAAAATAATGGATGATCCATCTACTTGTTTGACTAATAAGAAAAAAAACACAATGAGAGTCCATTCATCTGAATCAATATTATTAAATAAATAAAAAGGATAACAGTCGATATCCATCTAAATGGAAAATGATTAAGAATTACAAGGGGGAGGAATGCTTTCTTATATCGTTGTCCTTTTTGTACAAACATCAAATCCTTCCTTCTCGACACCTCTCCTTTTATCCACTCCTTTTTTGTCAATCCTCCATCCAATATTCTTTCCTGATAACAAAAGTGTTATATAAGATAAAAGGAATATTTTTATCGATTTGGCTAAGGATATTTTTCCCGATGAATATCTCGCTTCAGAATTATTATTTCCTCTCAAGTTGTTTGAAACTCTGGATTACCTGGACAAGTAATTACGAGAACAAAGAGAGCAACATCGGTCGCCGGAGTGCATGGTTACCAAGATTATTATCATCACATCTGTTGCTGTGTCATCTCCCACGAGTGTAGAAGATACAGCACATGAGCAAGACGATGACCACTGTCCATTAGCCATGGTCGAGGACAGATAACCAGGATTTTTTCTGTGCGATTGAGGGCCTGGGGGGAGAAAAGGCCCACTTCTCTAGCCTTATTTCTACGTTGAAAGCTTTGCATCTGCCATTTATGATCGAGTGAGCCATACACATTCCATGGTCCACTGCCCTTAATTGCCGGGGGCCCACCAGATAAGCCACCATGATAGGAGGAGATAAACATGTCACAAACTCAGTTTTCAACTCATTAGGGAGTGGATAAGTATCCATGAAGGAGCGTTTTCGTTCTTTGAAGCAACATTACTTGGGAAGATGAGATTAATAAGCGAAGAGAGAAGAGAAGAGACAAATCTCTCGAGGCAGCCTGAAGAATCAAGGATAAGAATTATCCTACTAATGTTATGGATAAATGATAATCACCCCTTTATTATTCTTACTTTCCAAGATTTCCGAGTAGACTAGACGTGTTAAGATTTGGAAGCATGTGACAATTTGGTTATTGTCCTCTTTAAATATTAATGATTGCACATCGAGACTAGACCCGAAACCCCCCCCCCCCCCCCCATGCCCTTTTTTCGGCCCATAATCCCATCATGTTTGGGCTGCAAGCCCATTTACTTTTTATCTCTGCAATGCTTGTTAAGCGACGCCGTCTCAGATCCACAGCCCTCTTATTTCCCCGCTCTCTATCCATATCTTCTTCTTCTACATCTAGGCACGTTTTTCCAACCATCTATCATCTGTGTTGAATCTTTAGCCTAGGTTGCTGTCTTTATTGACAAGTTAAGCTACTGACACGCAAGTGAGTTGGAAGTAAGATTGTCAAAGCTCCATTGAATGTTTGTTGACTAGGAGGCAGTCATGCAGGTTATGAAATTGGACACAAAGATTTCGGTTCTGCTGGATTCTTGTTATTGCAGCGCGCGCACTTGTAAGTAAATTGGTTGTGAAGTTTGGTACAAAGATCCAGATCCTGCACCATTGATGCGTTGGAAACTAGACACGAACAACTTTCTGAGGATATATAGCTCGCTCAGCAATTTTAAAACTGAAACCTGGACCTGTACAGGCATTCTCAGCTTTGTTGGCTTCTTTGGATTGAGCTCAGGTCTTTTAAGCTTTGTTAAGAACCATCTACTCCAAATCCAATGGTGAATGTGAATACTGGATTTACTAGGAATGCACCCGCATCAAAACCATGAAGAATTGAAGATAGACATCAGTAGTTGCTATTTTTCCTCTTCAGTTTCTCACCTGTCATTATGAAGAACAGCAGTTCTACTATCTGAGAGGTGCAAAAATGAGAATATAATAAATTTAAGGTTTAAATTAAGTTTTCTACTATATATTAACCAACCATGAAAAGTTTCAGTTGTCACAAACAGGTTGAACCGAAGAAAAAGCATAAACAGGCAGCCCCTTGTTTATTTAAACAATTTCATGATAGGAACGAAATTGTCATGCATGTCTTTGATCCATGGTATTTTTCGTACTGACACAAAATAATAAGCCGAGCTAAGCACTTACAAGAGCAATAAGTTTCTAGACTAGTTCTATTTCTACAAGTCACGTCATGCATGTAAGCAAACAAAATCGCATGAATCTCAAGTACTAGAAAAGGTAGGTTCTAAACTTGTCATGTTAGTCAAAGATTGATAATTCAATTCATTTACACGCGTATTCTAATTTGAATTTAATCATGTGAATTAAGATTTTACTCTGATATAAGAATTGCAGTAAGTTATCAGTTGAATTCAAATAACATATCGCACATATGATTTGATTTCAATAAATTAAAAGGCGAATCAACTTCGTGGTTAATAAGTTCAACGGCGTAGATTGGTTTTGAGAAATACAGTCTAAGATTGAATATCATCTTTGTTGCTGGTGAATGGTGATAAAGAATTATTCAACCTTCAAGATTACGACTTTACTCGTCTGAAGCTTGCAAGTTGAAGTGAAAAGGGATCCTGTTTGAATGAATTCACTTTCTGGGTATGGTTATTTTCTGTTTTGATAAATGGATTGGCTTGTTTCAGTTTGATTCGCTCTTATTTTCTTCTTTAAATCTGTAATTCTGTGGATGCTTTTACTTATTTTTTCGTAAGAATAAACGGGCAGCCTAAATGGTTTTGAGCTATGTGTTACTGCTATTAGATAGGCAATGTTACCTGCTTTGTACAAAGTTCAGTTGGGGATTCCGGCACCCTATACGCGGACCGGTGGTGTACTGATAGTTGCTCAGATAGAGATTTAAGCACATTGACACAATATTTAACGTGGTTCGGCAAAACCGCCTACAACCACGGGAGAGTCAATATTATTAGAGATAGATAGAGAAAGGGTTACAACACACATGGAGGAGGAGGCTCACTTCACTCAAACTCAGCTACCATTGCTCTCACACACTACTGCACAAGGTAGTAGGGCTGCTACCCTTGACAGCTACTCCCTCTTTCTCTCCTCACGTATCTCTCTCTTGTTCTCTTCTCTTCACGTTCTCACAACTCTCACATTTTGCTCTCACATAATGCCTCTATTTATAGGCATTTCCTGGTGCTGCTTCACTTGTTCTTTTGTCAATAATGGTGGCTGCCAAACTTACCAAACTTTGACATTAGACAATAGTTGTTGGCTGCCACCATTATTGACAAAAGAACAAGTGGAGCAGCACCATGAAATGCCTATAAATAGGCATTATATGAGAGCAAAAAGAAGAGAGTGTGGTGAGTGCAGTAGAGAGATCAAGAGAAAAGGAGGGGCTGCAATGGCAGCAGCCTTGCTGCCATTGCAGCAGCTGCAAGTGCAGCAAAGAGCAACTCCTCCATGTATGTTATAATCCTTTCTCTATATATCTCTAATAATATGGACTCTCCCGTGAATGTAGGCGATTTTGCCGAAACACGTTAAATATTGTCAGTGTGCTTAAGCCTCCTATGAGCAACTATCAGAACACCACCGATCCGCGCATGGGGTGCCGGAATCCCCCAACAATTGGTATCAGAGCAACTATCTCCCTCTTTCTCTCTTGATCTCTTTACTGCACTCACCACACTCTCTTCTTTTTGCTCTCACATAATGCCTCTATTTATAGGCATTTCATGGTGCTGCTCCACTTGTTCTTTTGTCAATAATGGTGGCTGTCAAACTTACCAAACTTTGACATTAGACAATGGTTGTTGGCTGCCACCAACAACCCACCATTGCAGCCATCTTCTTTGAGAATGGTGGCTGCTGCAATTGTCAATGGTTGTTGCATATTAACGGCAACCAACCTAACAAGTTCCTCATCTTGCACTTTGTTTTGCTCTTTCATTTTGTCTGATATCACTTATATGCATGTATTGATCGAATACTTCAAAACCCATATAAGCAAACTTTTTTTAGTTGAGTTTCGAAATGGACAGATCGTGTTTGATTGGCACAGGATTTTGGAATTGGTGAGTGTAAGCAGCCCGTAGAGTAGACTTGTCCTGTTTTACTAGTTGTTTCATTTCAATTTCTCAAACTGCAAGCTAGAGAGCATGTTGATTTTCTAGGCTTGAATATTATAGCTTTATGATGCGATGCTGTCTTAGAAAAGAAGATGAGAGTGGAAATAGCAAATAGGTTAGTTTAAGGGTTAGTGGTGCTGCTGAGAAACCAAACCCTGCCTCCTCAACTTTTACTCTAATATCTTATCTTTCTTATTCTCTGCTCCAATCCCAATGTGTCGCTTTCTGTAAATATGCTCCGGAACAAATTCCTTAAATAATTCTAAAGAGATGTCTTTCCTTATGTTAATGCATTGTCTTGTTCCTGGTCATTTATAATGAGGAAAAGCAATGATGTTACCAATAATTTTACTTTGGTGGAGACCCAAAGTATTTGAACTGGTACTTAAAAAAGCTTTTGTCAGAACAACTAATGCAAACCACTAATCCTCCTTGAATTGCTCCAATCATGCCATGATGAACCCCTGTCCTATGGCAGTGAAGGACACTGAATTTCTATGCGAGTACATATGTTTTGCTGCTCATAATCCTGTACATTCAAGCTGCGGCAGCAGTGATATTTAGGCGGAAGTCCAAATGTATGGGTGTAATATTCGACCCTGAACCTGAAGTGGGAAGGATAATTGGAGACTTTACTAAGTCTCTGATTGTTGGGATGATCTAATGGAGAAGCGTCTCTTAGTTTTATCAGGTCATGAGGAGAATCACAGATATTATCTGCCTTGTGAAAGGGAGTGCATCCTTGGTCATATAGCGATCATCTTGTATGCCAATATCGATATGACTTCTTAGCTTCTCTAGGTAGATACAAGACCTGCCCTGTTTATGTCACATTAAATAAGGTGTGGAGTTTCAGAGTATTTCTGAATGAAAAGCCAAGAAAAACTGTATGTCTTCTTCACAAATATGCATAAAATCAATTGCGAGGCTTCTGGTCTCTATATGACCGAGTAAGAACTTTATTTAATTAGTGCTTACCTTTGTTGTGGAGTTGTTGATCTTCTGGGTTAAGATATGTCAAGGGTTAAGTTTGAATCAATCAAAGCATCTTGCTTCTCTATGTTAGACTTTTGAACAGACTTTGTTAATGAAGGAATATCACTATAATCTGCAAAGAAGCATATAGCCAAGCAAACAGGTGCAAATTTCTAAGAAAGATTGAGGGGGGGAGAAAAACTGTCTTTTTCCTTTCTGCGAGCCATACCATCATCTATGCCGTGTTCTTTGGAGGTTGATTATGATCTCAATTTGTAGCACAGAGATGATACTGGCTTTGTGAACATTTTCTTTAATAGCTTTTCTATACACATCTCTCTATAAAAAGACAAACTCTTAAAATAAAATAAAAAGCAAAACCGATCAACCCTTCCTCGTTAGAGTGCTCCAAAAGAAATATTCACCACTGTCTAGTTTTCTCTGCTTTGCTAGAAGCTATTCTTCTTCTTTAGCTGTCACCTTACTTGCTCTTCCTGCCTCTGTTTGAAGAAACAGTTCAAATATATCAAGACCTGTTGTGGATAGGATCTGATCCTCTCCGTACTCTTCTTTTGCTTGTTTGACTTGGATCAAATGTCTTGTTTGCTCGGGCTGATTTCTTTGTGTCCATCCCCTGCATGTCGACATCCTTGAGGCTACGTTGGCTGTGTGGCAGTGTCCCGTGAGCTTTTCGGTCGTGTCTGAGGATCACCTCTACACTCGTCAAGCCATAAAGTTTATGAGGTTGAACTGCTATGAACCCAATACATATAAGAAGGATAAGCACTCTACGAGAACAAAAAACCATTGTTTCTGCTCTGAAACAAACAAGAAGAGCAGAGGTGTGTTGTTTCTGTTTAGAGTAATGAGATGATAAACAGGTCTGAGAATGTGAGCCTTCTATTGTGATGCTCCATTCCTGTGGATATATGCCTGTTATTTATCCCTTATTGGATTTGGAGGGCGCTTTAAAGCAAAAAAGCAGGGAGGGGCCCCAGAACACCCGGTGGGATTTTTGATTCACCCAAATCATAAACCTGCATTCTAAACATATTAAGGCTGTTATGGAAGAATCTGACAATGATGAATAAAGGGGTTGGAACAATACCCTTGAGAAGCCAAGTATCTTTTTTCATTTGCTCCCCTACATCCCTATCATTTGTTTTGCTTTTGTCCATTGAAACAGGCCTACCACTCTCTCGAACTCTTTAAATGTCTTGCCACATCACCCGACCATGCTTATGTGGACATGCACTGGGGGCTGATATTCATTCTTAGCCGATGGTCTTTCCAGCTAGGGTCTCAGCTAGGCTAGGCTAGGCTCAGCTCAGCTCATAACTTGAGGCAAGCTTTCTACGAATAACAGGTTTGCTGTCGCAGTTAAGTTACAAATATATTCTTATGGTATGAGGATCATGTTTTATGTGGTGGGTATTTTAGGAAATTATCGTTACTTTGGTATTAAGAAAAGGGGAGTTCTGTTTTTTAAGCGGGAGTGGCTGGGCAGGCATAAGCGACGAGGCCACCTAGAACTAGTAGATTGCTACAGTGGCAAGTCATATAAAGAATCAAATACGAGGGGGAAAGAATGAGGAATAGAACAGCCCCCAAAAGAAACAAGCTCTTGCTTTATGCCATTCTAAGATCTCCTCCTCACTTTAGAATTCCAAGCTCTCTTCCCTATGCAACAAAAACAACAGCACTTGGTTTCTTGCGCTATATGTGTTTCTTTATGCCTTTCTTTGGGTTGCTAGTTCTTAATCTCCCATTCAATGATCCAGTGAAGACCCACTTCAACCCTCCTTCCTCCCTTTCTCTCTGTGGATTAAGCTGTAAATTTTTCTCGTTTGTTTATGAAGACCATCTTTTCCTTTATTCTCTTTTACTTTTCTGTTATTGTTGCTGTTGTTATGATATAAACCACATGCAACTAGGAACATTCTAAAGCATATGTTCT
Organism: Populus nigra; assembly: GCF_951802175.1. Classification (NCBI taxonomy): domain Eukaryota; kingdom Viridiplantae; phylum Streptophyta; class Magnoliopsida; order Malpighiales; family Salicaceae; genus Populus; species Populus nigra. Next base: position 5,601,557 of record NC_084857.1, read on the forward strand.
TGTACTTTATTAAATGAATATTTATATTGGCGGTTTAACAACGGTGATTAGTAATGGTCCAAGCAACAAAACCCCAACTTGAATGGGTTGTTAATGTGCTGATTCTTTGCTTTATATATCCTCCAGATAAAGCAGAATGGTTAAATCATTCTTGCTTTCTATTCTTCCCTATCTTCCACAAGGATTAAATCCTCCCGTAGTGGGTGCCATGCACATGATCAATATGCCGATCCACTTCGAAGTATTGTTTGCTGCTTGACATGGACATGAGATTACTGATGTATATGAGTTTCTAACCACGAAATTGTGTGACGAATTAGACATCCGTACGTATCTGATTCATCACATTTTGAATCAAATTGTTACTGCTGCATTGAACTTGAGCTTGCTCATCCACTGACTGGACTGGGATCGACCATTAGCTCCTAAACACTGTATCTGATGCACAATATTTTCCGACAAGTGTTATCGCCATTTTTTTATATATAGTTTTGTTGCTTTCATGATCAAGTGGTGTCGTTGTCCAGTCAAATGCATATGCAACACCCCCTTCTTTTCCTACTTTTTTTTGAAGAAGGGCGTCGGATTAAAGGCTTCAGTTTCAAAAACCAAAGAAAGGGTAGAAAGGAGAATTTTATTTTCGTGACCTGCTTTACCTGGCTTGAGTCACAACCTTGCATTTGAACTGTATTTTCTTGAAGAAAAGAGCCAGAAGATCCCTCGGGAAGCAAGCACTCCTTTTCTTTTTGTTGTCCCTGGCAAATATTATTTTCTATCGTTTTAAGATTTTGCTTTTTATCTGAAACTCATTTTCCTACAAATTATTACTATAAAAACTGTAGTTGTTCAGTGAAGTCATAATAAAGGGTTTTATATTCCTTTAATAAATCATTAAATGTACGTTAGATACTGCGGTTTATTAACATAAATATACATGAACGGATGTTTTACGTACAAATTTTCAACCTCATTTGACTGCGCTGCCATGTCCATGTTAATTAATAGTTGAGGTGCAGAAAAAGATTTTATATTATATTAATTCTCTTACAAAAACGGTGGGGGGGGGGTTGATGCACAGGCTCATGGGTGCTGAACCATAAATGTCCGTCTCCCTCCCTCCCTCCCTCCCTCTCTCTCTCTCTCTGCTTGAAATTATGGAGACCAAATTAAAGAGAATTCTTTTCATTCAAACCTTGCCAAATAAGAGAGAGGCAGATGGAGTGGTACGGGAAATGTACTTATTTAGAATAATCTTTCTTGTATTTGTTTTATGTTTATTAACATTAGAATCTTAGTTCACAGGCCATGCCCCCTTTGGTGTAAGATAGAATTAGCTACAGCAATCAAAGGAAGGAAGGAAGGATTCTATAATAATAATAATAAAAGAAGGAAATTTTATTTAATTTTTAAAGTGAAACCCTACGCTACAAATTGTGGCTTTGTAGATTCTCGAGGCTGGTCTTAAAGTCGGGACTTTTCTTCAGTACTTTCATCAACAAGTTAAAACAATGGAGCCCGCAGGGTTAAGCCGTGCAATGTCTCGAATCCATATTCCGTAGTCCATCATCTTCTTCTCAGTAAGCCACCAATGCCATGTCAGGACCAACACACATAGGTGGCGAAGGGAGGAAGATTGCCGGAGCAGTTTCTGTTAAAGGTAAAGCAAATTTGAGTCTGTAACGCTTCTACATCCTCAAAAGAAGACCTGTGGTATGTTGGCTACAACACAATGCAATAGAACAAGAAAATGAACACCAATGTCTCCTATTAAATTACATGATATTACATTTCCATAGAAACTAGCATCGAGTACTTGATTGCAGACATTGTTGTAGGATTGGAGGCCTTTGAGTTCGGAATTTATCAGGATTCTGACTAGTGGAAGGTTTCCTTGATCCCATAGATTGGTCGACAGTTCCGGTGGCCCGGCTTCTGCCTCTATCAAGCTTCGCACCTCCCTTACCACGCTTTCCCAAGAACCCATTTTTCATGATTCGGCAGGCCCGTCAAAAAATGGGGATACTTCCCCCAAAAACCAAGGGAGGCGGCAGCCCCCGTCCACGTATCTCTATTTGGAATTGCTTATTGGGTTTAAGTAGGTTCTCTAGTATGCAACCCAGCATGTGACAAGGTGGTTTGTTTTCTAAAATGTATGAAATTGAAGAAAAATGAGTATACACAGACTGAAATAACACTATAAATCATGACAAGCACCAATTGAAGCAACAACCACATGTATTGGGATCCAAGTTCATCAGGGCACCCCTCACATATTTTAAATTTTGCTGTTGCCATCTTCGACCAGCCAAAACAAGCATCGTCAATGAAGTCTTGAACCTGATATGATACACCAATGAGGATGTTGATCTGCATCCTTCGAGATTCCATATTTGTTTTTCTCAGGCAGTTCCCGAGAAATTTTGGGGACAAAAAGCCACGTTGTAGGTCAGTGTGTCTTGAATCATTCTCTAGAAACACAAATTGGGAACAACTAATCACTTCTTTAGCATAGGAAGATTCTTGATTAACCCGATTGTAAGTCATATATGTTCTAAAGAGACGCCAAAAAGTGAGAGCTGCAAACAGAATGTTATCGAAACACAAAGTAAAAGGGAGATGCTACCTTGTTCAACCTTAAAGATTGTTTTTAGTAAATAATTATCCTGCCAGTAGTCTGAGAGAACACTAATGCAATTTGGATAAAAAATATGAAAGATAAAATCAAATCGTGAGTAATTCTTTAGCGTTCTTATTAAATCATATCCAACATGTGAATTTTAAAAATTTTGGATTCTATCTATTTATTTAGCATGAATTTCAAATTAAATTATATGATAATTGTCTTAATATGATTCAATCAATTTGATAGAGTTTAAAAATAATTCAAAAAACTGAAAAAGATATGATTTTGTTTTTTTAAAAAAATTAAGATTACATCAGAATGCGACATATTGATCTATTCGGACTTTACAGCTTAACCTGTGATTTAGATCATGAACTTCATGAGATTTAATAACTTTTTTTAAAACTATTTTTTACTTATATGATATGATAACAAAAATAAATGCTCGTAAAATTAAGCATCAACCAAATAACAAAACATTTGTTTGAGATTACGTTAACTTTATAAAAAGCAAATTAAAACAAATTATGAATGTTAATTCAAAATTAACCAAATAATAAAGGATAACATTGATAAAAAAAAAATCATAAAGGATTCAATTAGAAGAAAAAAAATTGAAAGATGGGATTTTAAAAAAATTATTTGACATTGTTATTAAACTCGACCTAACAAGTCAACATTAAAACCTTTCGACTTAACTCCCTGCCAGCCCGGATTTACAATTAACCTATGGAAGTTGATTCTAGGTGATCTAATTGACTTGTTAAGTCCAAGGACAACCTGGAAGACCACTAAAAATGTGGTATGGCTTTAAAAAAAATTTATAATGATATCTTGAAATTTTTTTTAATAATGAGACAGCATATTGAGTCAAATTAGGTTTCAAGACTTAACTCATAAAACATGTGTTCCAAATCATGAACTCCACGAGTTTTTTAAAAAATATTTTTTATTTAATGATATGATAATAAAAATAGATGTTTACAAAAATTGAGTAACAATCAAATATTGGGATATTTATTTAAAATTACAATAACTTCATAAAATGCAAATCAAACTATCAAAGTAAATAAAATGCAAATCAAAGTAAATTATGATGACTATTTCAAAATCAATAAAAAATTAGAGAAAAAAATTGAAATAAAAATTCTTGGTAATAGAACTTGAGGAAAAAAATTTGACATGAAAAAAAAAAAAAACTAGGAGCTTCACTGTTCATGTGAACAGTGAAGACCATAAACTTCTTTAGTTTTTTTAGTATAGGATGGACAGTTAAGCACCATGAACTTATTAAGTTTTTTTAATAGAGTAGTAGTAATATGCCTGATGCTTTATCAACAGTTGTTTTGTGATGAGCAACGCATTTTCTCTCCATCCCCTTCTTCACTTTACAGGATGATGAGAAGATGGAGCCATCTCTGCTGCAATCTACCCTCCTGGTCTCGCGGTTCAAACTTGTGAGTTACATAAGATATCTTTCCTGTGAACCAATGCCAGTTAGATCACGATCCTCCCCTGGAACACATCCACCTGGAGTTTGATTATTCATAAAACAAATACCCCCAGCATCAACTACTATCAGCTCCTCCTATTCTTCTATCCGGTCTTCCCCAGGGCAGGAACCCTGGCCTGGCCAGATCCTGTTTTGGCTGTTCTTAATTTCAAAAGGAGGGCTGAACCTAATCTTCCTGGTACTATTTCTCCAAAGTACTGGAGCAAGAACTAATCAAGAAGCTTTTTACAACTTTATAACACAAACAAGATGATCACTGTACTGCATAAAATTATGGTGCCAATCGTAGAAAATAAAACCAGTTTCAAAGCACGACAACTAAACGCTCGAATGAGAAGGAAAAGATTGAAAATTAGCCTTGCAACATAATAAGTTTAAACAAAGTACAAAATACTGGAGGAGACAGACGCTCATGTTTGCCGGCAGATTTTATAATTCTTCTTTCTGTGTTCACCACGATGTAATGTATTTACACATTTTAAACAGGATAGGGTACCGATTGACAGTATTTTGGCCTTGTAAACAGGCTGTTGGACATTTTTCAGGATAAAATTATTCACGGCCGTCTCTTTCATCCTTCCATTACTTTTACACGATCATTTCTTTAGTGGTATATTAAACAGGTTCCTGGTGAGGTGTTACAGTAGGTCCCGGTGCTATGGTAAACTGCAGACCCCTCTGTTGCCCTGATTGTAGCACAAAAGCTACTTGTGTTGCTGCTAATGCTGCTGCCTCCTGTTAAACCAAATTATGGTACAAGCTTCAGCACAAACGATACAAATAGGATACAATAGATTAAAACTGAAAGGAAAAACACTGACCTGTCTTTGCCTACGACGCTGCAAGATGCTGATGGCCCAAGCCATGATGTAACACGGCAGAAGAAAACCAGCTGCTCGAAGCAAGAAAAGCTGTAGGGGATCCACCAGTTCATCAGATCAGTGAAAACATAAAATCCAAAAAACACTAAATGATGAAGAAATGATCATCGTCACCATAGAGTAGACGGTAATCCCAATTCAACTTACAGAAAAAAATGTAGATACATCATCTTCTCCATCAGAATCTGTAGCAGTCAATGCATGACGCAAGAGCAGGAGGGCCATCAACTGCAATATGAGTGAGTTTGGGATTAAAACCAAATCTCAATTGAATAGAGAATCAAAGAAAAATGAGAGCTCAAATAAGAAAGCATTAGCAAGAGAAATTGTAGATCCAAGTATCCATCAGCATTGAAACTCAACTGGTATGTTCAGGGAACTTCCACATGATCTAGAAGGAAGTTTGTTCAAGCCTCCAAATTATAATCTAAACAGGTTTCTTTATATTGCTAGTATTCTCCAGGTATTGAGAGAATATGATCCTATTATGATTGCAAACAAATACTTCCATGTTAACAGACACATTGGTAAATAGCCTTAATTCATATTACAAATGACCAACTGGACCATTTCACATGATTTTGAATAAACTTTTCAAGTGGAGCCATGAAAAAGAATACTTTAGATTCCTGCAAATACTATAAGAGGAATTTATGAAATTAAGGGCTTACAATAAGAGCAACTGAGCGGCAAAAAGCGGCTCCGCTAGCATTTGAAGCAGCATAGTCATCATACTCGGCTTCTAGAAAATGACGCTCAGCCTCTGCAATTGCCAATAGGCGAGGATCACGCAAATCCAGTTGAGTGCCAGAGATTGTCCAGCCTCCACTACAAAAAGGATCAGCAAAAGAATGTGTGATGATGCAAAAATCATCATTGATTGGTAAACGACATGAAAGTTATTTTGACGCACACACCCCTGGTCCAAGTTGAAGTTTTACGTGCATCAAATTTTATGCAAGTGATAAAAAAGGCCCCAGCAATTCCAGATTCCAGAACAAAGAGCATAATTACAGATAACTAATAAAACAATGAAAATACTAGTTTAAACATACCCAATATCAATACCAGTATCTTCAGAATGAGGTGGACGAGGAGGAGCAGTGTAACCAGGTTGGTAAGGCTGTACATCATAGAGAAAAGATTAACAAGAAAATCAACTATAATCTATTATAAGTTGAAAATTAAAATAAAAAAAAAATTACACAAGTTAGGAATTTTTTCCAGGAGTAGACAGACATGGTATTTGCAGAAATCAGAATATAGTAGAAGCTACTGAAGTGTGGCAGAGTCCTGTTCAGACATATTTCTCTAGATCTCAAAAGAGGAAGCTGAGGAGCAATCTTCTTAATGATTAGATTAGTAATGTTACAAGCACCATGGCCACAAGAAGCTAATGATATATTTTGCATGTTGTGTACATTCATCTGTTCAATTTGCTTTTTTTATAAGAAAAGGAAGATTATAGCTTACCACGTACCAAAATGTACAACTTTATATGCTAAACATAAGCCAAAAATAATGTCTATCAACTAGAAATACATACAAAACAAGTACAAATAATTTAAGAACTTTTCAACAGCAAACAATGATCCAACATGTCAGAAGTTAAGTTTTAACCACAAAAAACCTCTGAAGAGTTAAAGACAATACTCTTCCTGCCCTCTTGTACTCAATTCCATGAAATCCAAAAAATTGTCAAAGGTATAGAAACCTACATCTCTTTTTCAAATACACAAACACATCCTCTACATGTATAGCTCCTGATCAATTAAGCCTTGGAAGTGTTTATTTACTTGCAATTTGATCATTATGCCTTCCTGCTGCTTTTGATAGCAGGTGAGATTCAAAATTGCCCGGCAAGTTTACATGAAAGAAATTCACGTAAATTCATGAAGCAGTGCACTCTATAAAGATCAACATGATACCAAGCATGCAGCCCACTACAGAGAACAACTACAAAACGATAATAAATGAGCATACCTGATGGCATATTTCACAAGTGATATCACCTTTCTCATTGCACCAATGCTGGACGCACTTCCTATGAGCATACTGGATGAGAGAAATTGAAGCCGTTAATACATATATAAAAAGTGTATATCAAAGACTAACATCAATCTGAAGGCTGCTAGGATCAGATGGCATTTAAAAAGGGATGAGATGGAAAAACAGGAGCTCTCTTTCTTGCCACTAGATTCCATTGAAGCAAAAGTTGCTAGTTTAGTCAAATTATCTAAAATGTATCTCACGGGCTCAAAAACATTCACGAGAAACAAACTAATACAATTCTCTGAAGCAACAAATTCTCGAATGATGTCTAACAGGAGTAAAACACTAAACAAAGAATAAAAAGAATCAAGCTTTAAATCCAACATAGTAAAACTATCATCCACGGGCACTGGCCGGCCAATCTTGAATTCAATTACATTCGAAATCAAACATTAAAGAGCACAAAATGGCATTTTAAAGCTATATTAATTATTACCCTCCTTTTCATTGACCAAAAACCCTCGATTTCAGAATATTTAAAGAGATTAAGATACGAACAAAATAAGAGAAAATAAAATTTGTGAATATTTATTGTACCTTGAGGCTGCCACTGCAGGCACAAGGATTCTCTAAATTGCTAACAGAATCCTCCTCCTGGCAAATGCGACACTCGGCCCCCTGAATCAACGGCTCCTCCTCCCCCGAAATACCATAATCGATTCCATCATTTGCCCTCGAGCAGGAAGGGCCGACATCGGCCTCTTTGACGATCGCCTTATCAGACTCCTCAGCAGGCGCCGTTGACGCTGGCCTTATGAGTTGGTCAACGTCCAACACCACGTGATCACTCATTTGCAATCCCTAATTTCGTTTTCTCCTCTTCAAACTAAAAAAACAAATGGAAAGAACAAATTAGTTTATTTGAAACCCTAGGATCACGCTTCAAAACAGCGGATCGAAGGATCTCGAGAGAGAAATTTAAAGAGAGAATCAAGAAAAGAAGTGTGAAATTTTTTTTGGTTGGGTCACCTGTGAAATTTTCTTTTCTGGTATTTACGCGAATGTGTTCTAGGATTTGTTTGGATATTTAAGCGAAGAAACAGGCGAGACCGGAGAGAGAGAGAGAGAGGGCAGGTAAAAAGCGCGTAATGTAGGCTTTTGCAAGCTTAGGGCTTCACGATGAATATGATATAATTAAAGGTATTGTCTTTAGTATAATAAATAATTATAGTAAGAAGAAGGTTGGATTATTGGGATTTAAGCAACGAGAGAATACCGGCGTTTTTAATTAATGGAGGAGGGGTTCTAGGATGGCTCACCAACTCCAGACCAATTCTGGGGGTGGGGGTTGGGGATAGTTTTGGTATTTTATATAATTTGAATTATAATGTGTTGAAATGACCGAGAGATGTGGACCCCCTAATTATTAGTGTTGGGGTTATCCACGCGTAGGGCTGCCAACCCAAAAGAAATTATCAATGATTAACCGAAAAATATAAATGCAGAAAGATTTTTTCTTAATATTTTTAAAAGCTATCGTATCTTGTTTGATAATAAAAATGAGATCATTTATAATAAAACAAAGAAAATTAAGTTTAATTTTTAACAAATTAAATAATGAATGGTAAGATTAAAAATAAAAATAATATGAGTCAACCTTTAAAATTAACGACTTGATTATGAAACCAGGTAGAAAATAAGATGAACAAAATATAAAACTCAATTATCAAAACAATCAATATTCAAAAGCAAAATTTTAAAAAAAAAAGCAATGAAAACACTCGAATTAGCATGAGTTAGCCCTTCAAGTCCGCGACATGAGATTAAGATAATTTAATAGAAATTAAAAAAAATCAAGAAATTCAATCCTCAATAAACTCAATATTGAATGATAAAATTTTAAAACAACAATTATAAAAAAAGACTTAAAAGAAAAGACTAGAGTTAACCTGGACTAATCTTTCAAAACCATAACCCAGGTCATGATATCAAAATTACCCCAAGGAAAATAAATCTAAAAAAAATTACAAAGTCAAATTCTCAATCAACAAAAATGTTAAGGGGTGAAATTGAGAAGAAAAAAAAAAGAATTCAATACAAGTTAAATAACAATCAAGAGAATAAGGATTGAATTTGACATAGAAATAAAATGAAACCAAATATTAAATAATGAAATTAAAAAAAATTATATAAAAATAGAATTAAAAACAAAATAAATAACGGTTAAAAAATAATTATCAATTTTAATATAAAAAATGAATTCATATACCGAGGTGTAAAATTAAAAAAATATCAATTTAAAACAAAATAAGTAGAAGTTAAAAGTTTGAAAACTAAATTTGATATAAAAAATAAAATGATAACATGCCTTTTACTTTTAAAAATTAAATTTAATATAAAAACAAAAATCATTTAAAAAAATATTTCCCAACAAAACAAATAGTCGTGGGTGTTTTTCATGTCCCAGGCATTTTCATATTCATTTAATTTCTCTGACCATGAATCGACTCGAGATATTTTTCTCTCCTAAGCTAAGCTACCAAGTGCCCGCCTGCCGGACCTGTAACATGGACACAACTACTTGGCCTCATGGTTGGGTCCATTAATTTATCTCAAAATATAACCATTTGGCAATTGGGTTTTTTTTTTTTTTTTTTTCGTGAAAGACAAATTGATATCAATATTAAAACTTTAATTTATGACAGTGATTGCTGAATGCTAATTAAGCTATGCATAGAAGGAATTGAAGTCTTCCCACAGAACCCCGTTGGATAATTTTCGTTTTGAAATATATCTTTTTATTTGTTTAAAAGAATTATTTGTTATATTGGTACATAAAAACAATTTGAAAACATTAAAAAATAAATAAATAATTTTTAAAAAAACGCTTTCAAGAGAGGAAATAAACAGGCTCTTCATGCATCTAGAGTGATATTAATCTTATATAATTGTATTATGAAATTTATTTATAAATAAACATCAACCATTGAATTTATAAAAAATATCAAGGAAATGTATGAGATATTTAGAAAAAAGAATAGAATGGGCAGGTTGCAAATTTCATCTTCCAGGCATGACTGATCCCCGCAACTTTTTAAATAGAGGCCAAATTTCAATATTTCCCCATCACTTTCTTTAATTTCTTCCTCGCTTCACCGTTCCGAACACACTTTCTTCTTGATTTATTTAAATAAAATACTAAAACATATGGGTTTTCTTTCACTGCAATTCGTCAACAGTATAATTTATCCAAAACTACAATAAAATTATATTTTTATTCTCTGTTCTTTCATTTTCAAAGCTTTGCTTGAAGGGTATGATGGTTTTTACACACGATTAATTTATTATTTTTTATTTGTTTGGAAGCAACACTCTCCTTTCATATTTTTTTTAATAATAGTGCAATTACCGTTTACTCCGGGTAAATAATCAGAACATTTAAAAAATAATTCTTTTAAATGCTTCACATTGCAAAAAAAAAAAAAGTGTTTGTTTATAAAAAAAATATTATATTACTCATCATTTTAATTATTTTTTTCCATTAAAAAACCATGAAAATTCGTAAAGAGAAAACATGAAGAATCTTAAAATTATATTTTTCAAACTTAGTATAAATTTAAAGAAGTGAAATCGCCATTAAATCTCTGTAATCGATTGTAGAGCAAGATGTGGTACTTGACGCGTTCATTGTCTTTGCCTGGCAAGAGGATTAGATAGAGCTCGAAGGCAGTATAAAAGAAAGGTTACTTAGGTAAATATGAAATACTAAAAATGTGCGGCTAAAACATCATTTACTTAAAATTTAATTTTTTAATTTTAAATTTAATTTTTAAATATTTTTGAATTGTTTTGGAATGCTAATAAAAATCATAAATTTTTTAAAATAATAATAAAATATTATTTTAATATATTTCTAAACAAAAATTATAATAAATTATTCACCATTCGTTATCTCTCCAATGTTTAAATCATTTTTTTTTCACGGAAAACAAATAAAATAAAACAAGGACCAACTACAGCATTATACCAGTAATATCCATGTTTCTGGTTCTATGATAGATTGTAAAAGCATTGTTCTTTGTTTCAAATGATTTTCCAGAAATTAAGTACACAAGTCAAGATGTTTTTATTTTTTTTACATAATTACGTGTGAAACAATGGCCAAAAATCACCTACGAAAAGAGGCCCTTGACTACAAATAATGAAACAGAGAATCCCAACGAAGGCAGGCTATTGCATTCCTGTTTCCCCCCTATTCTGTCTCAAGTTCGAACCGGCGGTCTGGTATTATATTCACCGGAGTCCTGAGATTTTTAATTAGTGAATGGGTATGGACGATGATCCCTATTCGAGGACCAGTTCCAATATTCAGGTGATAAATCTGGACCATGCCCTGTATCTTCTTTCCCCCCTAATAGCAGATGCCTAGCTTGGCAAGATTTGTTGTTTTAGCCTGCCATTTTTGGTCTCCAACAGTGTCAATGGGTAGCATTCTTTCGTGCATCACGATATCTTGCATCGGGATAAGGCTGTACCTGCACCTATACCTAAATGGCACGACGTGTTTAGCCATCCAAGGTCAAGCAGAGAAGGCTAGAAGTGAATAAATACTAAATAACTCATTTTGATACAGCACACTGAACACAGTGTCGAGGTGCAGAACTCCCCCATCCCGGCTAGTAATTCTGTAGTTCAGGCCATGAGGAAGCATTTGGTAAAAGTAAAAAATAAGGATTTGAATTCCCGCTAGATACATAGTGGGAAACTGATCCTCTATCCTATACCGTTGTTCTTTCACTAGTTACACTGCATTTTTTGGATCCCCACATAATAATACATCTCACCTTCCCACTGAATTGTCAAGCTTTAAGAGTGGGTGACTGTACAGTGAACAGGGAAGCGTGGAAAATCAATAGATGCTTCATGTAATTTACACAAGCTTCCACCTGATATACAAAGCCAGGAATATGTATTTGTATCCTGCCACAGATGCTATCAACTTTTTCCACCTCGAGTAACTATATACCACCCCCTCTCTAGATCATAAAATGTCTTCAACTGGTGCTTCCCCCACTTCGATATAGGCCATGCAACAAATATCAATACCATGGCTATGCCAATTAGAGAGAGTAGTGTCAGCGGGTCATAACTAATAACAGTCACAATCCAGTCAGAGTGCTCTTCCATATCCAAGGCAGCATTGGTATACAAGATGAAAGCTCCCGATGCCCAATCAAGTGGGATATTACCAACCTGATTAGCAAATCCAATTCTGCACAGTAAAACCGCCGGTCAAAAGAATTTCAACTATGGGGATAATGATAACAATAAACAATTGGGATGTGAACAAGTGTATGTAACATATGCTCAAAGAGTGAAAAGCAATCCGAAACATAAGCAGTTTAATTCCTGGACTAATTTAATAATTCAACAATTGAAGAAGCATATAATTCTTATTCGTAGAAAACACTCCTTGCACGTGGCGGGTGAGAAATTTACCTTTGGTCATCAATTGCAATTCCAAGGCTGTCATGAAGTAGGGCAACGATATATGCTGCAGAGAAACAATAGAGTGCTAGATCTTCATCCTTGAATGATTGGTGTTTCTTTTTCAAACCTGACCAATCCTCTCCACAAAACTGTTCTCCAGCTATCATGAGATTCAAAAGAAATGCCCTTTGATCCAGTCCAAAGAACTAATCAATCAAAGAGGACAAAACACATAAGAAAGGGATTTGGAAACGTATAACCAGAGCATAATATAAACATGCTGGATATGGTTGCAACCAAAATCAGAACATGATAGGTAACTGTAATTGTTGTTTCTCCTACATGGAACACAAAATACTAAGAAACAGTAAGCTGCAACATAAAAAAAAGCAACAAGAAGAGGGGAGGTTGTAAAACCTTTGATGTATGGAAGAAATTTTCTGTTGCCAAGAACTTCCCCTGAAGCTTAGGTACAAATATTGATCCTATGTGGCAATGCTGATAGGAGCATCTCTCTGCATCCAGATAATAAAGAAACTAAAAGGAAATAAAACTATGACATAATATCATGCTATGATTCTTCTGAAAGAATTTCAAACCTTTTCCCTTTTGTAACAGTGTTAGGGCAGCTGATCTGCACTCAGAGAAGTTGCCCCTAGAATGAAGAGTGGATACAAATCTGTTCTTTTCAGTCAAAGAACCTGGAGAGAGCTTCCAAGACTCCACAACATGTGAGTATCCCTTGGGAGTACAAGGGTCCTTAAATATTCCCTTCTCAAGAGATTCAGCAGCTGCTTTATTGGGGAAATGCATAAATTTATGTCAAGACATCCCATTTCTAAAACCAATAATGATAGAATGAACTGGTGCCTATTGGTCAATACAAACCAATCAAAGATCCTATGATTACAATCAAACAACAGATAAAGACAGTAACTTTAACAATCATTATGCATGACCCAACGAGAGAAAAATATCATATAGCCTGCACCAACGATGACCCTCTACTCCAAGCCCAAGAACTTCAAGGAAGAAGAGAAATTATACCCCAACTTTGTGCAGTTGCAACAACAGTAAAGAACTTAATCCACAACATTCAAACTCATAATTGTATTTAAATCCTTACATATATATAAAAGCACCAAGCCTACCAAAACATTTGAAAGGGGTGCACCATCAGTATTTTATGTTTAATTTGTAATTTAGTCATTGTGTTACTTAAATATAATAATAAGAAATTCTAAAAGAAATCAAACTCTCCATCCCACCTCCCGTAATGTCCCTCCAACTTTTTATTCTTAATTTACATCACTGGCCTAAAGAATATAAACATGCACATTAATCATAGATATTTAGACATTTGTTCTTATTGCTGTTCCCTTTAATTGGCATGTATATATTAGACTAACAGAGCACATTGAAAGATAAAATAAATAACAACGAAATTTACCATGTAATAGAATAAATATAGCTGTGTTCAGATTTTACTTTTAAATTGATTCTCAAAAACTTTAAAAAAAAATCTTAGATTGCATTTAATTCAGATTTAAGCGCTTAAAAAAATACAAGGCACAGCATACTTACCCAAATGATGGTCACCTGAGACAAGTGATTCCCTCAATGCTTCAAATGCAGCAATCTGCATAATTAAAAAGTTACAAGCTACCAATACTTATTTTTTTCTTAGCATCCAAGAAGAGATCAATAACCAAACTTCAAAGATCTAGCAATGAAGATATATGCAATTAAAAGCAGTCAGCTGAGATGCAAAAAGTTTTATAAGAGTTTCACATATTAAAATCGATGCAGTTGACACAATGATAAAGATTAAAATACTGCCCACGCAGACACACTTTCATCTAGCTAAATAAATAATATGGAGTTAATATGCTAGGAATTTTTATTTAAGCTCTTTTTTAGTTTTTCCCTGTTTTCTAGTTGAGTGTTTTTCCATTATTTAACAAACCTTTACTGAAGAAAAAATGGCATTGGGCTTTAATCCTACATGATCCCACATTCTAGCATTCATCTCATTATTGCAGCACTGTAATCCAGCCTAGAGTACTCCATGAGAAAACTATTCAAGCAAATGAATTAACAAATTTTGGGGCTCACTCTTCCTTTATCCAAAAAAGAACAAAAAAAGGCAAATTTGCAATGGTGGAATATTCAAATTCATGCCAAAAGGCACAAAACCAATAACATTTACATGCAAGTATAAATATCACCCATCCAAGCTATGAAAAATAAAAACCAAATATGTTGATAATCTTGAAAAGCATCACAGCACAAGCAAGAAATACGATAAGAGAAGTCTCAAATGAAGACTGCTATTCTAGAGAAAGATTACCTGTCCCAAATGAAGAAAGCTATGGCTATAGATATTGTAAGAAATATTACCGAACTTAATAGTTCGTGAGAACTCAGGAGGCACTGGCTCCGTTGAAACAAAAGTCACCTGCAACAGCAGCATCAAACAGTAAGCATAGATAACAATTTTGCATTACTTAAAGCATGAAAGAAGATAGCAAATTCAAGCAATATTAACTTCTTAAAAACAATTATTTTCTATAGACCATTAGCAACCAACCAACATGAGGAACAAAAGAAAAGATCCCCTAAATCTAGAAATACAACAAATAACAAGGACACGAGTTCATACCAAGTGACTCTTAGCACATTTCAAATTTTCATCACCACAATAGAAGGGGTCCTAACATATTCTAAACACTTTGCCCTTGAATGGTCATTCCACATTTTCAAGTTAAATTCTCATTACCGACCATCCTACTGCCATATATTCACAAATTTTCAATGGCACAATATAACACAAAAAAAAAAAAAAAAATTGAGATGATAAAATAAAACCTGAGCAGAAGCTCCACCAAGTTCAATAATCCCACTAGTTTCCAAAGGATCGCCACCAAGAGCACCCAATGCATAATTCGCAACAACCCAAGCGTACAACCCCTCGTCCGACCCTATCGAAAAAACCGCACAATCACGACCGATGTCAATTCTCTAAGACAATTACCAATAACAAAATATAACTACAAATAATACCAGTAATAACAGAAGCCCAACTGTCCTGAAACTTAAATCCAGACTTCCTCAAAACCCGTCTACACACATTCAAGATCTGATCTTGAACCTCCAAATCAAGCAACCGCACTCCGGCAGTTGCCATTAACCTAACCTCGGTCTCTCCCCACAATTCTCTAGGCACTCTCCCTTTCCCAAACTCCACCAATTCCTCCACCGACCCACCTGCCCCTTCCGGATCCTCCGCATACGCCGATAACCCTGGATTCACCTTCAATGCCCCTTCTTCAAAATCAAACACAGCTTTCCCTCCACTCCCAATTCGGTACCCGAATACATGAATCCGGGTACCCGTACTCCCTCCGTCGATTATGATACCGTATTTTTTAGAAAACGATTTCGTTTTCGATTTATAGAGATAATAACAAGATAAGAGAACGATTAGGGTTATGATAGTAATTAGTTTGGATTTGATGGATCGGGTATGGAGTTTGATAGTAGGATCCATCTTGTGCTGGTCGGTCTGGTCGGTGGAATTGGAACCGACCCGGTTGCGGACATGAGGGCGTCGCATCAAATAGAAGGAATTGGCATGTGAAGTGAATGCGAGCAATTTAGGGTTTTGATTGGATAAGAGAGAAGAGAGGGCTAACAAAGTGACTGCCCCCCTCTCTCTCTGAAATTCCGATTTGGGTCTGTGTTTCGGGCACCCAGGCGGTGGTGGTGGTATTTGACGGCGATGGCGAGACGCGCTAACGGGAGTTTTTTTAAAAGGGAGGGTAAAAGGTGTTTGCGGTTCGGTTTACCTTACAAGGTCTTTTGGGTTCGGATTGGTGACCGGTCTGAACCTTTTTTTAAAAATTTAAAAATAAAAAACAATGTATTCTCAAATATTGTTTACAAAGTTATAAGAAGTGAAACTTTAATTATTAGTTTATATTCATTGTATTTTAATTATTTTTGTTTTAATAATGAGTTAAAAACATTTTTGTATATTTATCAACGGATAAAAAGAAATAAATGAAGTTTATTTAATCAAACCATTTTACCAAGAATTCCTTTAACTCAATAAAATAACAAAACCCCCCCTATTTTCAAAGAACTTACGCTACCTGCTGGAGAAGACACCTGAGATTCCTTGGCTTCAGACTGATTCTTTATGGTCCTACGTACGTACAGATCTAGGCCGTAATTCCTTGTTACATTTTCTGCTGACCAGACGCCCTTCAAAAAGAAACTGCATGAAGTTGCATAAATTATTTCAAATATATTTTCAGATAAAAATCACCATGCGCCACCACGATACCAAACAGATGGAGCAGCTGGAACGATTTTATTTCTAATCATATTTTAAGTTTCCAGACAGCTTGTAAATGCTACGCTGTTACCTGGTGTGGACAGAAAGGGCAAACAGACAAAACCAATGCACGAGGCACGTCAAGGGACAGAGGAGACCGATTTTTCATGCAAGGTAGGAAGCAATAGGCCATATAGCCTGTTGTTCAATATACTTTCCCTTCCTGATCAAAACTTGTCTAGCGGGCCAGTGTTTTCTTGTTTGGTTTTTGCCCACCATTGATTTATTGTTAAGTTTATCGGCTATTATACTCTTTTCTGCATTTTTTTCCTGTATATCCTATTCTTTTTTATCCAAATGTTAGGTAACACACAAAAGGTTTGTGATCAACCATCTCAGAAGCAATCGATTTGAATCCTTTTCTTTGAGGGGATAAAACTGGACATATCCATTGTCTCTTGCAGCCCCATTAAATCACTTTGGCAACCAAGTTTTGTTTGCGTTTTCCAGTTGAAGCTGAAGCAATTCTACTTGTCAGCAATGAAACGATCGCTTCGCTTCATCAATTAATAGAGGATGTGGTAAACTGAGATCTCCACCGTTTCATCGTTTCAAATCTTCCAGTGCACTGATCTAGACCTCCAATAATGCAGTCTATTTACCTTTTCTTTCTTCAGTCAAACAACATGGTCACGATCTTTATTGCGTGAAAGCGGCTTTAGAATTAGTAGGGTCCATTTTTTCCAGTTGAATTAATTTAATAAAGCTGATGTCATGTTCATATTTATTTGGAGGTGGACATTGTTAAAGGCACTCTGCCATGTCCCTGTTATGGCTCATCTGATAAATAGATTAATTGGCTCAAAAAAGAGTGTGATCATGATCTATCAAGGAATTGCAGTGTGGCTATGTATTCTGTCTTTGATCCATTTATAGTTCATAGGTTTCGCAGATACAGATGACGAGTGAGATTTGTGACTTCAACACTCACTTTTTGTGTGCTCTTGGCTATTTCACGGCCACAATACGAGGGATGCCACAAATAATTTTCTTCTAATGAGCTTATCTAGTGGAAGTCAATTGAAAGAATGAAGCTGCTTTCTTCTTCTTCTTTATTTTATGTTAATAATAAGAATCTAGGGTCTTAACATCCAATTTAACCATGTAAATGGTCAGGGTTATTTTACCAAGTCATCTCAGGAGGTAGAGAAAATTCAGCTGCAAAATGTTAATGTAGCTGAAAACCGATTGTGCCTGCTAGTAAGAGAGAAAAGGAATAGAAAAAAAAAAAAAAAACTTCACAATCTCACAATATTTCAATGTTCTTCTTCATGCGTTCCTGAACCTGTTTAATAGTGGAGATTGGTAGAGGGTGGATTCTCACTTAGATAGTAATTTAAACTTCCAAATGCCTGTAAATATTGTTATGCATTGAGAAATCTTGTCATTAGAAGAATAAAAAAAACGCCTAGTTTCCTTCTTCTCTGTCTAGTAATGGTAAAATACTGAAGGCTAATGAGATATTAGTCTCGTGATGAAGGGCTTAAGCCTCTGCTCTAGTAATACTGTATATTTGAATCTCCCCACGCCATCGAAAGGAGGAAATGATAGCCAAAATGGTAATGGAAACTTTGCTGTTCTAGTTAATTTCTTTGACCCGTATATTTTTTCTTTTAGTTTCCTAAGATTCCAATGGATTTTCCCTATCAATGTTTACAAATCACGGGAAGGAAGTGATAAATCTTTATGCTGAAAAGGAAAGCAGTTGTATATCTTTCACATCGCAATGCTCAGGATGCAACACACGTGTAAATATAGTTGATGTTACTAATTTCACTTTGCAATGAAATTTGACATTTTTTTTCTCTCTTTTAAGAATTTGCTGGATGAAAAAAAAGAAGGATTTGTTTTCCCAAATGTCAGATAGGAATCAAAGTTACAAGGGACAAAAGTAGCAATAACGCATATCAAAGATTCTGTGTTTATAAATGTAGTTTGCTTAGAATTAATGGAGTATCAGAACATATGCAACTCAGTGAACTCACGACGATGTTGAGAGTGGTGGAGGGCTAATCTATTTGTTGGTGCTCAAATTTTCTTTTAATTCTTTTAAACTCTTGGTGGAATCATCCTTGTTTTCTTCTCTTTCTGTCCTTTTCTTTTCAATCGATTGTCCTTTTATATAGGGCATTGTCTTTTATTTATTTATTTTTCTTACAAAAGCTAAGCAATATGATTTGGTTCGACTCCACCCGATCAACCTGTGGTAAAGAATGGTTTTTGTTACAAAATGCAGTTAAATTCTTGCTGCTACAACAGATCACTTCACAATCTTTGTAGCTAGTCTAATTACCTTGGAAATTATTATAGCAGCAATGTTCTCACAAATAAGTTGTTATGCATGTAAAATGCATGAACATAAAGCATAGAGACTCACGTTTCCATTGCTGAAGAAACCTTAAAGAGGAGGCACAGTGGTGAGCGACATGTGAGTGGTCTGGCTTTTGGAAGGTGTATAGTAATTGTCACCAAATGCCGTGGAGAGAATGGCTATCTACTCAATCCTCACTTTCTCTTATTCTAAACAAAGTAATCTGATTAGTATTAAATAATGAAGAAAGAAACTGCCACTGATTAATGACACAAGTAAATCCCTCTTCATGTATAAATATGTGCCAATATTTGAAGTAGTGGACAGCAAAAGATGGAGTGCCAAAAAGTTAACGAGGTGGAGAGGCAAAACCAGCTCCCACAACCTGAGGTGCCAAACAGGGGCACCACCTTCCTTGGAACTTGTTTTAATGGGCTCAATGCTTTATCAGGTCTCTATTTCCTCTTTCCCTCTTTTTGCCGTAACTAAACCAATCTTAAGACATGTAGACAGGGAACTTCCTATGTATATCAGTAGCTAAACCAATTTTAAGAAACTTTCCTATGTATAATATCAGTAACATTTTACCTGTGTTTTATTTGTTACGTTCTTCTGCTCTTCTTTAGGGAATTCAAAAAACAATCGTTTTCAATATCATGATAATTGTTTTGGACCACCATTTTTCTTCCTCGCTTTTTTTGGCATACATGGTTCTGGTCCAATTATTTACTTTTTTCCCCAGCTAAACAAAGGACTTGTTGAGGTAATCAGGACAGTGCTTCGACTCATGGAAATATTAAAGGTGAGCTGAAGTATGACCGAGAATGATAACAATTAATTACTGCCCTGTTTTGCAGGTGTTGGGATACTCTCAATTCCCTATGCGCTTTCTCAAGGAGGATGGCTGAGCTTAATACTGCTTTTTCTAGTGGCAGTTCTCTGTTGGTATACAGGATTACTTCTAAGACGTTGTATGGATTCGGACCCACTCATCAGAAGTTATCCTGATATAGGAGAGCGAGCTTTTGGATACAAAGGAAGAACTCTAGTATCCATCTTCATGTATCTTGAGCTATACTTAGTAGCTGTTGAATTTCTGATACTAGAAGGTGACAATTTAGACAAGTTGTTTCCAAACACAGGTTTCAAATTTGCTGGACTATATATTAGAGGTAAAACAGCCTTTGTTCTGCTCACTGCGCTTGTAATCCTGCCAACGACATGGTTAAAGAGTCTAGGCATGCTGGCCTATGTCTCTGCTGGTGGGGTTATGGCTTCTGTTCTTTTGGTTGGTTGTGTTTTGTGGGTTGGTGCAGTTGATGGCGTGGGGTTCCATGAAAATGGTGTGCTTTTGAATGGGGGAGGATTACCTACTACTTTAAGCTTGTTCAGCTTTTGTTACTGTGGTCATGCAGTTTTCCCCACGTTGTGCAATTCCATGAAAGACAGAAGCCAATTCTCCAAGGTAGGAAGCTACGTGGAAACTGAATCTTCTTATAATTTGCTCCCTGTTAATGCAACTATGCTAATGATGATATCTTTTCAGTTTAAATTTATAGGAGTATTGTGTGCTTATGCCCTTTCTCTTCTGCATTCTCTCCTTCGCAGGTTTTACTTGTCTGCTTTGTTACAAGCACCATCACTTATGGATCAATGGCAGTTCTAGGCTACCTCATGTATGGAGAATATTTGAAGTCTCAGGTGACCTTAAATCTTCCAATCAGAAAAATTGGTTCAAAAATAGCAATATATACCACTCTAATCAACCCCCTGACCAAATATGCGGTCATTACTGCTCCAATTGCTACAGCTATTGAGGACACATTGGTTTTCCGCAACAGCAGATATCTCAGTATCCTCATCAGAACTGTGATTGTGATCAGCACGGTCGTTGTGGCACTAACAATTCCCTTTTTTGGATACGTGATGGCTTTTATTGGTGCGTTTTTGAGTGTCACTGTCTCTATGTTGTTACCCTGCTTGTGCTACCTTAGGATTGACAAATCTGCTAAAAGATTTGGGTTAGAGTTGGTGTTAATTGTGGGAATATTGATAGTCGGGTCTTTTGTGGGTATAATAGGTACATATACTTCTATCAAACAAATTGTAAAACATCTCTGAAACTTAAAGATGGTGCCATTAAGCTTACTGACAATAAGATAAACAATTCGTAAGCGCAACTTTTGCCTTGTACGAAGATCATGCAAGTCGAATGCAATGCAATATAGGGTTGAAATCTCTGCCAGAGCAAAATAAAGAAAAATCCAATTCTGCCTTTTAAGGTCCGATCATATTTTCCTCTTCAAGGTACACGTCGGATTTCCATGAGACTGCATTTTCTATTCATTTCTCAAGAGCTGGTTTTAAAACTAAATAAAATAAAAAATAAATCTGACACTGATAGAAATAATGTCAATCTTCTTTTTCAATTAATTTTCCCAACAGCTAATGACACAGCATTTTCTATTATTTCTCAGTGACCTTCAATTCTTCAAACAAAACGAACCCGCCAGATGCCATAATTTCTCTTTTACATTGACATGTCTAAAATGATGATCCTCATTCCCCTGTGATAATGACCGAGGCAATTCAGTAGAGACGAGTCACACCACCAGCCCATATACTGGTTGAAATGGCAGAAAGTTGTGAGTGAAAAATAAACCAAATGGCATACATGTCGGCATTAAGCAATTAGAAAGATCAAATTCATTATGCAGATAAATTTTGCCTTGTATTTCATTGATGGTGAAGCTACAAGTATATGCAGATAAATATTTATCCTGTCAAATCCATGTACTAAAAAAATCCTATTACATACTGCTATCCTGAACTGAAACTTGTCTACAGTATCCGTGTTTTAAGAATCTACTAGATGGTAAATCAAGAGACTCAATGTAGGTTGGAGGCACTTTTAGCTTCTTTCATTGCTTGATAACATGCCATAAGAGAGTAGCTTCGACATTTTTAGTCTTCAACAGCCATGCAGTTTGATGATTGCATTAAGTTAGCCTGCATTCAAATCATTCTAGGTTTTAACAACATGGAAGCATGTGCAAATCACTTCGCAAAATGTCAATGGTTCCATTTTCATGTTAACTTGGAATATCATATGCCCATTCCAGCCCTCAAACACTAATCGAAGTACAGCATGGCCTTAATGTTTTCATTTCCATAGAAAGAACATTACACTGCTAGTAAGATACAACTTCAGGGAATACATAATAAAATATTTTAGGCAACATCCTGTACAAAATAACAGATTGAAAATGGTACCCATGAATGTCAATACTTAAACACAAAGAGTTTTGTCGAACATGTTCCCAAAGGCTAAATGGAATAATTTAATTTCCATACCCAATGATATTAAATTACAGAAGCCATTCTTACATGGTTATGGAAATAGATCAATTAGTTATATAAGTGAATTTTTCCAAGTATATCAATTAACGTGTGCCCTTGGGTCACATATTAGAAAAACTGAAATATAAACTTCTCAACTACTATAATGATAGAAATGCTCTTAAATATGTATTCATAAAACCTCAACCTGTCCTTCAAAATGACAAGTCTTTCGCATGAACCAGCACACCTCAGACAACTTCTCCGTATGTGTTGTTATTGCATTCATTTTTGCCTAATTGGATCTTTTGACCTGAGATGATTCAAAAGTGCAGTTCTCTTAGAAGCAAAAGCATAATGATGAAAAAAGAAAAAGAAAAGGAAAAGGAAAAGGAAAAGGTGACCAAAAAAGTTTAGAAACTCTTAAGAGTAAATATTAAGACCATCACATCATGACCAAAGTAAACACTCACCCACTTGGAAGCTGTCTTCTTCTCCAAATATTGCTGCAATGGTCCTAAGCCTTCGGTTGTCTGGTAGAAATGCCAAAGCGAACATTACATTTATCATCAAGATACAAAAATATTCAGACAAATGGATACATATCCAACTCTAGGATAGATTGTACAAGTCTGAAGTGAATGACAAAAACAGTTAATTCAAGCATGTATATATACCAACTTGCACTGAAAACATAGATACACTTTAGGACAAACACATTCCTGTATTCTTTATATTGCTTTCAAGTAAATTTTACCTTCAGAGGTTTGACAATCAGAATGCCCATGCCTGCTGTCCTGAAGTGCCTTTTGAACTACTAAATTGCTTTTAGATCGAGCTAGGCTCCGTAAATGGGTCAAACGTACAATTCTTTTATGTAAATCCACACTTGATTTCTTTTCTGTCCCTTCTTGCACTTGTGAATGATTTTTGGACCGCGCTTGATGTCGAATTTGAGTCAGCCGTGTTCTTCCTTGCAATTGCCCAAGTGTAGAATCCCCAATACTTTGGTGCGCTAATATATTACTTTTTGATCGAGCTAGACACCGAATTTGACTTAAACGGAGAGTTTTACCTTCACATCGGAATCCATTCTCTTTATTTCGTACATGATCTATTACAGGCATCACGCCAATTTTTTTCCCAGGATATTTCTGATCTGAAAAGGGATGCTACATAAACATAAAAGGAAAGGCAGATAATGTAGTAATTGAACAGGAGAATAACACTGACCAGTAACTGTAGCATCACTAAGATTTTCTAATGAATGTTGAGCCATTGGACTAATATGCAACCCTGATCATATATAAATAACTATCAACACAACATCAGTGAAATACTTAACAAACTTGAAATAACCAAATACACTTCACAAATTAATGCACTTACCTTCATGACTTCTATCATTCATGCGCAATCCATCAAAGCTTTCCTCAGATTCCAGCATTAGTTCAGCAGACTGTGCGAGAATCAACAGATGATCAACTGCACTTTCCTCGTTCAGTTGCTCATTGTCTATTTGCCCATCTTCACTCAGGCATGCTAGTTTATACTCCATTTTTCTTACCTGTCTAGATTGTTCACTATATTGGCTATGCTTATCAACATACTGCTGATGGGCAGCAGCATGCCGCAGGGTCTTCCACAAATTCTGCTGCACTTCTGACATCTGGAGTAATTTTGCCTCTGCAGCTTCACCCAAATTTTCATTCTTTTCATTGAAAACCAAAGCTTTCTTCTGTTTTGAAATGCTTTGAATATGTTGCCTCTGTTTAATTGTCATCTTCAAATGCTTCGAGCTACTAATAAGTAATCACCATCTGCTTTTCAACATCATGAAACATGAGCAAAAGAAAGACGACAGGATAATGCGTTAAAAACTAAAATAACAGAAAATTCCTTTCCCAGTCAAGGCCCAAAACAAAAACTTTCAAATGGAAATCATAGAGATTTCCCGTTTGAGGACCTTAATAGATTATTAATTGTAGAACTGAAAAGCGTGGAAAGGAAATTAAAACCATAAAAGAATAATCTCCATAAACTGAAACTCCACTAGCAGCTTTTGGATAATTTTATATGCACTCGTAACCAGAACCCAGTTCAAAAAACACAACAACAGTTAATACCATGTTAAGATTTTCAATTATACTATATTCCCAATTGAGGTTCAATATCCAAGTTTCAGGCTTTGGAGGAATAAATAAGCATTATCAAGATTTAATAAACAGCGACGAAGGCTGAAAAAATTAATTAATAACAGTGTTCTACTCTTAATTTGCAAAAATAAATAAATAAAATGAGGTTAGCATTAAACAGAACATGTGGGCACATGAGAAACAAAATGTATATTTTTCATTGAAAGATAAATGGAGTAAGATTGTGGGGCTTACCAGAAAGAAAGGGTTCTTTTTTTCCCCTTAAAAAAGTGGAGAACAGGAAGGGCATGAAAGAGACAAGATGAGGACACAAAAAATATCTGTCAAACAAAAACCCTAAACGGCGTATCCGAGGAATCTGAATTTTCCAATCAAGGTGGGGGAATACTATTACCAAGGTACCCAAGAGGTAGCATCAAAATAGGATGGGCGTATGCCACTTGTTATTTTTGCAGGTTACCACGTTGACATTTGTTAATAATAATTAAAAAAAAAAAAACATTGCCGTAATAGTCTTATATATCGAATTTGGAAGTGACTTGGATATTAACTTTATCACTGTCCCGTACTAAGAAAAATATTTAAACATTACTGGTATAATTTTTAATAAATATTAAGATAATAACATATTTAATTAATTTAGATTGGATCACCAAACCATAATAATAGTATATAATATAAATTAAAATAAATTAAAATTTTTAATTTCTAATCAACTTAATATTTAAAGAGTAAATAAATAAGTATGAATTTTAAAAAAAAAACAAAAAAAGATTTTTTCATCGTGAAATTAGGATATCTTCATAAAAAGTAAAATTATAAAAAATTATGAAACTCAATTTTTAACTAGTCTAGTATTAAATGATGAAATTAAAAAAATAAATAAAAAAACAACTCAATTCAACTTTGACTGACCTCTTAAACCTACTATTTGAGTTATGAAACTGAGATAACTTCATAATAAATAAATAAATAAAATTAAGAAGCTCTATTTCCAAAAAATATAGTGTTGAATCTTGAGATCCATAAAAAATATTCATGAGACCGAGATAGCTTCACATAAAGAAATAAAAAAAAATATGAAGTTTAATTCTTAATCAACTTAATATTGGAGGATGAAATTAAAAACAAATAAAATAAGATTGAGTTGTTGGAAGGTGAAATTAGAAAAAATAATTAATTAAAAAAAATAAAAAAAAATAAATCAATTTAACATGCTAGTCCACAATTCGGATCATAAGATCAAGATGATTCAGCAGGGAAAAAAAAATGAAGTTCAATTAAAAAAAATTATATTAAAGAAAAACTAAAAAAAATTAACACGGTCAACATGTCGAAACCCGTGAATTAATCATTGGATTAAGATAACCTCATAGAGAGTAAAAAAATACAAAGTTTAATTTTCAACCAATTTAATGTTACTAGGTCAATTATAAAAAAAATTCTTATTTGATTATCAAATTGCAAAATCAAGTTTGATAATGATTTCATCTCTTTTATTTTTTTAGTTTTTAAGTTAGAGATATGAAGAAAGAGTTATCGAATTCAAGCTGAGGAGAAATAATTTTCAGATTTTAACTAAGGAAAAAAAAATTACAAGTTTGATATTAATTATGAATATAAAAATAATCAAATTTAATATCAACAAGATTCACTTAAGGAGAAAAGTTCTGATAGAGTGTTATTTGCCTTCATCTCGCATGAGTGTAAACATGGACGTAAGAAGTTTTTGGATTCTGGTTTAATTTTTTGTTCTTAAATCGATTTTTTGTTAATATAAGATTATATACCAAAAGAATTTCATTTTAATGAAAATGGCAGCAGCACCCTTTCCACCAGTGACCCAGCAGTCTCCCTCACAACACAGTTCTTATTACAACAGCACATACCCATCAAGCCCTCTCTCTTGCTTACCCAAATGCACCTCTCTTAAAGAACTTAAGCAGATTCAAGCCTTTTCGATCAAAACCCACCTCCAAAATGACCTCCAAATCCTCACCAAGCTCATCAACTCTTGCACTCAAAACCCCACCACCGCCTCCATGGACTACGCACACCAGCTGTTTGAAGCAATTCCCCAGCCAGACATTGTCCTCTTTAACTCCATGTTTCGCGGCTATTCGCGGTCCAATGCCCCTCTCAAAGCCATCTCTCTCTTTATCAAAGCTTTAAACTATAATCTCTTGCCAGATGACTACACTTTCCCATCTTTACTTAAAGCGTGTGTGGTCGCTAAAGCCTTTCAACAAGGTAAACAGCTGCATTGCCTTGCTATCAAACTTGGGCTAAATGAGAATCCTTATGTCTGCCCTACACTTATAAATATGTACGCCGGGTGTAATGATGTGGATGGGGCTCAACGAGTGTTTGATGAGATATTAGAACCGTGTGTTGTTTCATATAATGCTATTATAACGGGCTATGCTAGAAGTAGCAGGCCTAATGAGGCACTGTCTCTGTTTCGCGAATTGCAAGCTAGGAAACTTAAGCCTAATGACGTTACCGTGCTCAGTGTTCTATCGTCGTGTGCATTGTTGGGTGCCTTAGACTTAGGGAAGTGGATCCATGAATATGTTAAGAAGAATGGACTGGATAAATATGTTAAGGTGAATACGGCACTTATAGATATGTACGCCAAATGTGGAAGCTTGGATGGTGCCATTTCTGTCTTCGATAGCATGAGTGTAAGAGACACGCAGGCTTGGTCTGCGATGATCGTGGCATATGCAATGCATGGGCAGGGTCAAGATGTGATGTCTATGTTCGAAGAAATGACGAGGGCAAAAGTGCAGCCTGATGATATTACATTTTTAGGCCTACTGTATGCTTGTAGTCACACTGGATTGGTGGATGAAGGTTTTCGGTATTTCTATAGTATGAGTGAGGTGTATGGAATTATTCCTGGGATCAAGCATTACGGGTGTATGGTGGATTTATTAGGTCGAGCTGGACTCTTACATGAAGCTTATAAGTTCATAGATGAGTTGCCGATCAAGCCCACACCTATACTGTGGCGAACCTTATTATCTTCATGTAGTAGCCATGGCAATCTGGAATTGGCAAAGCAAGTGATGAACCAGATTCTTGAACTTGACGACTCTCATGGCGGGGATTATGTAATTTTATCAAACCTGTGTGCAAGAGCTGGCAAATGGGAAGATGTGGATACTTTAAGAAAATTAATGATCCATAAAGGTGCAGTAAAGATTCCTGGGTGCAGCTCCATAGAGGTAGATAATGTAGTGCATGAGTTCTTCTCTGGGGATGGTGTGCATTACGTTTCTACAGCTTTACATCGAGCTCTGGATGAGCTGGTTAAGGAGTTAAAATCAGTCGGATATGTACCAGATACTTCTCTGGTCGTTCATCCTGATATGGAAGATGAAGAGAAAGAAATCACTCTTAGATATCATAGTGAAAAATTGGCCATTTCCTTTGGACTCCTCAACACCCCCCCAGGGACAACAATCCGCGTGGTGAAGAATCTTCGAGTTTGCGGGGATTGCCATTCTGCTGCTAAACTTATATCGTCACTCATTGATAGGGAGATAATTCTTAGAGATGTCCAACGATTTCATCATTTCAAAGACGGGAAATGCTCTTGTGGGGATTACTGGTAGAAGAGTCTGTTCAACTGAAATTCCTCCTTGTATGATTGAGACATCTGCATATCGTCCCTGTCTTTCAACAGCTATTTCGCCCTGCTATCATTAGAAGGCTTCGGAGTCGGTACTGCAGTTGCTCCTAATTACTCCATTCGTTCAACATATATAAGTTCTCGAAATCTTTAGTTGCTTGTAAAGAATCAAGAGTAGCAGGGTCGGTTCCAAGTGGCGATCCCTGTAAGTTTTCATCAGGCACGTGCACATTGGTGTATATTCTGAACCATTGATGTGCAGCAGCAGACAATTGATCAATACATCATTACCTTTCTAGTTATAATGTTTATTTTCTTTACCGGTGATGAAAAGAAGCGGCACAACAATTTCTTCTAAAGTCTAAACACACCGCAAAATGCCGTGGACCATGAGAGCCGTGAATCTCGTTTTTTCTTGATTACTTAGTTTCTTGCGGTCTTCGTATTTTCTAAGCAGCTCAATTATCTCAACTGGACCATATCGATGTTCAAAACAAATAAAAATGTTTTAAGCGACTATAAATGGAAGGCCAATGAATCATATTCATAGAATTAAATGTTGTTCTATAATTTTAAAAAAAATATGAAAATATCTAAAAAATATTATTTTGAAGTAAAGAAAAAATAATAAAAATAATTTTTTAAAAAACACTTTTAAAATAAAAAAAAAAACTCTTAAGTCATTCATATCTCAACCGTTATATTTACAAAATAATAATAATAATAATAATACTTTCTTGTGGAATTCAAACCTGCTCTCATATTGATATGAACAGTCCTAGTGATTCTTTTTTATTTGATGAGGTGAATAATTTTATTTCTTGAATTGATTTCAATCCATAAAAGGAAAGATGCTACTATTTTTTCTATAATATATTGGAGAACCAAATGTAGAAATAATCTCCTTCGATTCTCCCGCTATATCAAAGATCATGGTATATCTCTTGCCACAATGAGATTCATGCACCTCGAACTCATAAATGCATAAATCTGAAGATCAGGTATACCTACAGTTACGGAAATAAACACTAGGAGTTTTAGCCACCAAAAAATGTTCACACGAGAAATTGACAATGAACCTGGCGGCATGATGAGAAATAAGTACGAGATCAATAATATTTCCGATGAGTTTAAGAACAGGTTAAACTTTCACGAATAATTAGATGGACAGTGGACATGCATATGAACTTATTAGGAAATGTTCACGCGTAAATATTGCCATGAATTGATTGATAAGCTTGGAACAGCGTATCCTGTGATTGATACTCTGAATGCAGGCAGTCCTTAATGGCCTATAACTCTATAAAATGCGCCTCATACCATGCTTGTTCTGTACGATCATATCATATCACATTTAAAAGCCTTGAACTAGAATTCCATTTCACAGGATTAAGAGAGGCAAAAGAATAGATGAAAGCCAACAGTTCTACCTTGATCAAGCTTCTGGTACTCCTGTGCCTATCAGTACTTTCTGTTTCACAGGACTTCGACTTCTTCTACTTTGTTCAACAGGTAGGTTAGTTAAGTTTCTAATGTCTATATATTTGAGTTTCTTCTAAACTACTTTGTTTCTCTCTGTTGTTTTTTTTCCTGCTCTTGGTTGATGGTTTTTGTGTCGATATTGCAGTGGCCAGGATCATACTGTGACACAATGACAAGTTGCTGCTACCCAACAACTGGAAAACCTGCGGCTGATTTCGGCATTCATGGAGTTTGGCCCAATTACAATGACGGGACATACCCAAAAAACTGTGATGCTAGTAGCCCCTACGATCCAAAAAAGGTAGTGTTTGCCCTTGAAATCATCGCCAGAAAGCTGTCATTCTTTGTCCTTGTACTGTACACCAGGAACATAAAGGTTTTTTTATTTATTTTCAAAATGGGACTTTACATTCTACAAGTCCCTGCTAACAGGAACGCAACATGAAAAAATAACGAGTAGTAGTTCTTTACTGCAACAATTTGGTCGAAATTTTTCCTCTTTCCATTTCATAACCAATATATCTTGTGACTGATAAATGAATTTTATAGGAAACAGAGCAAGGACGACTTCCTAAAATTTCAGTTCACTGGCTTAGATTTTTTTTCCTTTTCTTTTCTAGATTACAGTAATGGTTAATGAAGAAAAGATCAGATTTATGTTTTGAATTGATTTTATCGACCCACTTTCTTTCTATGGTCAATATTGATCGATAGGTTAAATCAATGAAACCATTGATTCATATAGTAATCGACAGTCTCTTAAGATTACCTATACTTTTGTTTCACCCCTTATATTTTCTAATCATTAACGTAATCTCTAAAGAAATCTCTTGATCAATTTCCAGTTTGAAAGAACTCATTTTAACATGTTAAGTTGCCAAACATTAAATAGTTAAAAGCTTTCAAGTGAATTGGAATTCAAATTATAGCTACATAGAAAGGAAGCAATAGCTTGCCAGTTACAAGCCTGCCTTGAGAAACTGGCAACGGAGGGTTTCTAGTGGCACAAGCCCACCAACTCAACTCAAATTTCTAATCATGAAGCCCAGCCCAGAAAGACCTTAAGGCACACATAAGCCTAACGTTCTTCTTTGAATCATCAGGTCCTCTCAGTGCATGTTTTAGTTGATGTCATGTATCTGGTTTCGGTAGAATTCTTTGCACCTTTCTTTGTTTGTCTTTTACTTTTATAATAACTGATCTTTTGGTAAACGGTACAGGTTGCAGACCTAAGGAGCGGTATGCAAAAGAATTGGCCAACGCTGGCTTGCCCAAGCGGCACTGGAGTAGCCTTCTGGACACATGAATGGGAAAAGCATGGGACGTGCTCCGAGTCTCTTCTTGACCAACATGGATACTTCCAAGCAGCTCTCGATTTGAAAAAGCAAGTTAACCTCCTTCAGGCACTAACAAATGCAGGTAAATCTTCTTCTTTTTTTAAAATTTATGAAGTCCAGATTCACCCCTTTTAGAGGAGAGCTGTCCTTTGCCTAAATTTTTTCCCCTTAAATGCTACGGTAGCTAATGGTTGAAGAAAAAAAATGTTACAGGAATAAACCCAGATGGGGGATCTTACAGCTTGAGCAGTGTCAAGAGTGCTATACAAGACGCAGTAGGATTTACTCCATGGATAGAGTGCAATACTGATACATCAAGGAACAGTCAACTTTACCAAATTTACCTGTGTGTGGATGCTAGTGGGAAAAATCTCATTGACTGTCCAGTGTTTCCCAGAGGAAAATGTGATCCAGAAATTGAGTTCCCTTCTTTTTAGATCCGTAATTGAGACTAAATTAATGTATTTCCTTTCGTGTCTTGTTTACTGATAATCAGTTGATCTTAGTCTTACCAGTGTATTTGTTTTCCCATCAAGTTAATTCCAATGATTTGGAGAGCTGTTAAAAACCTTTCAACCCAAAATCATCCCAAAACATACCTTCTCTCAATGCATATATATACCCAAAAACATCCCAAAACAAACCCAATTTTCTTTACTAGTTTAATGCATTCAATTTCTTTTTATAAACAATTAGAATCAATTTGAAGCATTTTAATGGCGGCAACAGTGAAAGCATATATATTTGAAAGCAAACCCCGGGAATTATATTTTACTATGTTCTTCCCTGTGACTGCATTTGATTGAAGTAGAAAACGGGCACTGGTAAATTCAATATAAGAACTAGCGCCAAGGCACATTCTGCTTGGACCTTGTAGCACGGATCGAATGATGTAGTTTTTAATAATAGGATTTTCGAGGGCAAGATGTAGCCCATTGGTAATCTTAACCTCTTGAAGTTACCAAGAAGTCTCACGACTTAAATGATCGATTAATTAATCCCTTAATCATGATAATCACATTAACTTCCTATTATAGCAAGTATCAGGCTTTTTTTTTTTTTTTAAGTGAATAAATCTTCGGATTGCAAGTCATATTTTTAGTATTATTATTAAATAACAAATTAACTTTAAAATTTTTATGACTTGAATTTTTGCATACTTTAGATTTTAAATTAAATAATATAAAAATTATTTTAACATGATCCAATTAACCTAATAGATTCAAAGATAATTTAAATATGGTAAAAATATAGTTTGATTTAAAAAAATATTCCAAGATGATTTTTTTTAATATTGAGATGATAACATATTGAATCGACTTGAGTCACGTGATTCAACTAGCTAAACACGTGACCCGGGTCAAATTAATTTTTCTAAGTTTAACAGCTGTCTTTTTTAAAATATTTTTTTCCCTAACATTATCCATTTAACTTGGTGGATACAAAGATATCCAAATGATTGGTAAAAATATAAATTGATTTTAAAAAAATAATGTAAGATGATATATATTTTTTAATATTAAAATAATAACATATTTGATCATTCAGGTTTCACGGCTTAACCCATCAAACTCATGATATAGGTCATAAACTTCACTTGGTTTAATAACTTTATTTTTTTCAAACTAGTTTTTATTTATTATATTATAATAAAAATAAATACTTACCTAATAAAACAAAATTTTTATTTGAAAATATAAGAACTTTATAAAAAATAAATTAGAGCAAATTATTAAGGGGTTTGGTCAATTCAAAATCAAAATCAACCATTTGAATGATGAAACGAAATTTTTTTAAAAAAAACATGAAATAAAGACCAAAAAAGATGTCGGGGTTGGCCAAAAAAGCAAATTATTAAGGTTTGGTCAATGCTTGCACTATTGACATGAACCATGCAAGAAAGTGATTTCTTATTTTAATGTTTTTTGTAATTATTAAATTCAGCTTCCTTTCTCTTATATATATATATATATATATATATATATATATATATATATATATATATATCCTTAATAAAATACCAGAAATTTTATGATGTCCGAGGCGAAATTAATAAAATCTTATTAGTTAATTTTTAAAGTTACTTTTAAAAAAAAATAGATACAACTAGGATTGTCTAGTGGCAACACAATTGGTGAGAAGGCATATGTAATTTGATTCGTGGCAGTTTAGCATCGGTAGAATTTTCCCTCTTTTCTTTTTGTCCTTTTCCTCCTCCTCTCTTTAAATTTCGCATTGGGTCAACTAGAATTTAGAGAAGACTTGTCCTTCCATTTATTTTTTCTTTTGGCCTTTCTTTTTTGGATTGATAATTATTTGTTTTGAATTTTTTAATCAATTTCATCCCTTTTCATTTGATTTTATTTATTTTTTATATAAAATATGGTAGTCCTTCTTTTTATTGTTGTTTTTATACCTTTTTTTTATTTGTTCTTTGTTTTTAATTTTGCCAATTAATATTTTATTTCATTTATTTTTTATTCAATTTTGTTCCTCATTCTTTTAAATATTTTTTTTATCATTTTTTTAATTTTATCCCTCAACATTTTATTTCACTTAGTTTTTTTTTATCCAATGTTGATCCTTATTATTTTAATGATTTTTTTTATCATTTTTTTATTTTATAAAGTTACATCAGGTTGCAGGCTAATCAAGTTAATAAGAGTTGTTCCAAGTTTTTTTTTTCAATGTTTTTATTTTTATTTTTTGATATTAGGTTATTGGATCTTGAATTTTCTTATTTATTTATGTTAATTTTTTTTATAGTATTATCCGGATTGCGGGTTAGTTAAGTTAACTCAGCTCAAGTTTTTTTATGTTTTATTTATTTATTTAACTTCAATCCTTTGATTAGTTCATTTATTTTAAATAGATTTATATTATTATCTAAATGATGAATTCTAAAAGCACTCAACAGTAGAAAACAATAATATTGTGCCTTTTTGCACGCCATGCATGCACGCTCCAAGAAGATGTCTAAATTAAAACCACTTTGATTCTCATCGAACTGTTACAAATGTTTGTCTGCTTTAAGTATAGATATTCATCTGTGCAAATAATGTGTTTCCAAGCAAGGATAAAACCTTCTGATGCGTCGTCTACCTTTACCCAGCTCATGAGTTCCAGAGAGATTATTGGTGGTTCTGACATATATATATATATATATATATATATATATATATATATATATATATATATATATATATATATATATATATATATATATATTCAGACTGAACCCAAATTGCATTGTCATTCTAAAATCCAATCTTAAAAAGAAACCCCGCGCGCGGATCAGTTTGTTGAGCTCTCCCAGGTCTCGAAATCGTATCGTTAAAGATGAAACTCAACTTCTCAATCTTTTTCATGTTTTTGATAATACAATACCTTTCAGTTGATTCATTTATTTTAAGTGGTCTATGTTTACCCTTTCCATGCCACTTACCAGCTTTTTTTACCCATAATTGTTCGACAGATTCAGCATTTACAAGCATAAAGATTCATGGGTAAGTGAAAAAAAAAACATTATACAATTTAAAACTTATTTATCTTAATTATCCTACCACTTTGGTGATTAACAAACCAATCATAATATAAATTTCAAATTGTAAACATCGATCGTGCTTAAACAATTTTTTTTTATTAATTACAAAATCAAGTGTAATTAATTATAAGTGGCAGGAATATAATAATAATTATAACTTTAAACAATTTTTTTTATTAATTACAAAATCAAGTGTAATTAATTATAAGTGGCAGGAATATAATAATAATAATAACTCAAAACCCTAAAACAGACACCAGGGGCAGAATTTTAACTTTCTTCTTCTATTATGTTGGCAGTGGGCTCTCTGCCCGCTGTCAACATATGTAAGTATTTTTAAGAAGTTTTTTTTATTTCATACATTCATCAAAGTGTCTGGTTGTTAAATAAAAAACTACTTCTTAGAATCAATCAATAGAATTTTAATATTAATATTCTATTAAAAATTATTTTATTTATTTATCCAAATCTTACATTTCTTCCGTACTTTCCGCAGAGGACGGGTAATGTAAAACAAACTAATCCGACACTAATCTGTCACTTTTCTATTAATAATTTGTATCACAGTATATCTTAATCCCAAATAGCAGGAACTTATCACAGTCTGCCTCACCTATTTTTCTAGTGACTTTGACCTCTGCAGTTGGGCCGTATCACATTATCTGTTCTTTAGAATTCTCGAAAGGCACAGAATTTGAAATCTGAGGTTTGAGAAGCAACCTAACTTTTTGGTCACATGAATGGATAAAGCACGGTACGTACCTGTGCAGTGTCAGAAGAGATTGGCCAGCACGTTTATTTTGAAGCTGCGATCTTGAGCTGAAAAAGAAGGCAAACCTTCTCCAAGCTCTTATAAGTGCAGGTATATATACGTGCATGAACTCTCAAATATTTACACTGCCTTTCCTTGTCTTAAAGAAAGGCTTTTAGCTAGATATTGTTCCTAACAATTATGGGCTGTGCGCAAAAAAATATTGTGGTGCAGGAATTAAACCAGACGGTGAATCTTATGACCTGGACAGCGTAAGAATAGCTATAAAAGAAGCTACAGGATTTACTCCTGACATAGAATGCAACACCGATGCATCCAAGAATAGGCAGGTGTATCAGGTTTTCATGTGCGCAGACATTTCCGGGCCAGAATTCATAGAATGCCCGGTGCCACTAAAGAAAAGATGTAAATCTAACAAGGTCCATTTCCCTGATCAGTTCTAGATGATCACTTACCACTTTCCTACGATATTAATTCGTGGCTTCTCACTTACCACTTTCCTTCCTCTATTGAGCCTCTGGCTATCAATAAAGTTGCGTGAGCTTCGCCGTGCATCCTGTAATAAGCTGTACTCTCGAGTCTTTCTTAATGCACTGGTTTCATTTATGTCCTTCCAGGAAAAAATAATAGTTTTATCTTGCAACAGAATAAAATAAAATAAAATAAAATAAAATAAAAAAACCAGCTTCCTTTTCTGATAAGATTTTGAAAAGGGTTTAAATTCTTGAAAGGGTATGGATATTTAAATTCTTTCCTGGTAAAAAATAAAAATGGATTTTCGTAATAAGTAAATAATAAAATCGGCCGGTCAACATACGAGACCTGGTATCAGTTTCAGAAGATCAATCCCCAGTCATGGTCGGCATGAGATGACACGCTAAGAAGGCCCCGGCCTATAGCCCATGAAGCCCAATATGATAGCCCGTGGCAATCAAGTCCATTCCTTACAATTCTCCGGAATTGAAGTTCTAATTAAGCAGTGGACAATTCAACTTAATTCCACCAATCATCATTAAACAAAAACAAATATATAAAAAGGGGATAAATTCTTAATAAGAGTGATGCTAATTTTATCCCACGAATTCAGGGACTTTGATTTTTCGACAACCATTTCGGTAAACTTAGCATTGTTCTTTTAAGTATTTATTTATCCCTCTCTCTTCTTTTTTTACTGCTCACCTGTAAGGTGTTAATTACTTTTTCCTTATTTTTTGGGAAAAAAAAACATTGTATGAATAGAATATGAATATATCACTCTTTACATACTACATCCATGCAAATTATAACTTGATATTTCAAAAAAATAATTAACAACATCAGCGGTGTGTAACAACGAGTTAATAAAGTTATGCAAAAAAATTATTTAAAATTCCCAAGTATAATTAATTTGTTTGTTGTAAAGTAATGTTTTTTTTAAATAATTTTAATAAAAAATAAATTCTTAAAAAGTGAATAATTTTTTAATATTTGACAGTATCATAAAAAATATATTGAAAATTATATAATTTTTTTTAATTATTTTTCAAGAATGCAATGAGCTGAAAATTATTTTTAAATTTTTTTTCAAGTTTATTAAAAGAACCGGAATCATAGTTGATAGATAATAAAATTAAAAAATATAATCTCATAAATTATTTTAAATAATAAAAAATATAAATCAAATCTAATAGATAAAAAGTTTCAATCAAGAAAATAATTAGAGAAAAATAAATAAAAAATATGAACCAAAATTAATATAAAGCTAAATCAAATCAAATATTAAAAAATAAAATATTAAAATAAAATATATAACAATTAAAATATTAAAAAATAAATTTAATATAATCAATAAATAATAAGATGTTTTATATTTTTTCTCAACTTTCTAAAAATATTTTTTGTTTAAAATAAAAGAAAAATATTTTTTTTGAAATTAAGCTAATCCTTTTATTGAAAAATATTTTTTATTGATTAAATTTTTTAAAATTAAATAAACATTATAAAATTTAAAAATAATTTTTTTAAAAAAAACTACTTCCACGAAACAATAAGGATTCAGAGTAGAAAATGATTGCATATCACGCACAAAAATAAGCTTGAGCTATTATAAATCAAGGAAACAATGGCCACACTATTAGGCTTCGTTGAGAATAAATTCAAAACCATCAATTAATATTAATTTCCTCGATATAACTAAAACAAACACTAAACCTTTATTTAAAAGGAAAAATCAAACAAGAGAAGAATAAACAATTAACATTGGACCACATAGATCTAGATCCAAGATCAAGATTTACACCCACAACAAGCACACGAGCAAGGAAAAAACGTCCAAGTTGTTGTCGACTACAGGCATTGATGATGGCTGGGGCCTGGGCGAATGCTTTTTAAAAAAAAAAAGAAAAAAAAAAAAAAGAAAGAGAGATTTAGGTTTGTTCTAGAGGGGAGTAATCTCCATGTTATTTTTCAAATACATACAGGAGATGTCGTGGCATTCACTTTAAAGAAGACGCTCCTGGAAAAAGATGAATTAGTCTCGGTGGATGAAAGTTGCTCGAGGAAATTACATGATCGTTCTATCGGAGAAAAAAAAGTTAAAAGTTCTACTATACATAAAGACAGTAACGTAACGAAGCAGAAGATGGCTTGGAAAAGAGGCTGCTGCCCTAGCCTATGGAGGCTGGCCCGAAACAATCGAGAAAGTTCTGTAAAGCGTCCCTCCTCGAGCTACAATCCTTTTCTTTTTAAAATGTTTTTGAAAATTTTAATTTTTTTTATTTTAAATTAATATTCTTTTATGTTCATGATAAAATCATTTTTAAAACATAAAAAATATTATTTTAATATATTTTAAAATAAAAAAACACTTTAAAAAACACTACATTTTTAAATAACCGTAACTTTGTAGGATCAGTGGCCTAATTAGTGCTTAATAAATGCCGTGTACTTGCTTACTAATCACCACCTCGGTATGTATAGAAGCTGAAAGTTATTTATTGTCTGTAATTAACTCGGTAGGTTGCTGGGAAATTGACCCGTTAATACAATCATGATACTTGCACCCTACACGTGGTTGTTGGAAAGCTTTTTATATAAAATATATTTTTTTATATTATTAGTAAAAATAAAATTTGAAAATAAAAAATATTATTTCATATATTTTCAAACTAAAAATATTTTAAAAAATAATACCTACTATTATAATATCAATGGGGTCTTAAGAGCTCCCATTCCTTATTCATATCTACTAAAATAATAGCAAATGGTATCTTGCCAACTCAGCCTGCTATAACCATGGATTAGGCGGCAATTAATGAAGTTTTGAAATGTTAGCGTGACTGCAAACAAATACATAAATATAAATTAAAATAGATATTCAGTATCGTTGGAGTAGCGAGCTCAAAACATCATCAATGGAATATGCTTGTATAGTTGGATTAACCCTGGTTATAAGATATGGTATAATTTGACGGGTCAACTTAATTACTTGTAGATTAGATCCTGTTTAAATAGGATAGCTGAAGAATGCTAATCTTTTTTATTTGATATGACATTATTTCATATTTTTTTAATAAAATTTAAATTAATTGAAGTCAATTCACGCCGAAATTGCTTCTCACAGTCAGATCATTATCACTTTGAACATGTCTTTTAAAAAATGAAAAAAACTTGTGACAGTAACATATCAGCTTATTTTCTTTTTTCTTTTTTTTTTCTTTTCTTTTTTAAAACCATGCCGGTCGCAAGTAAATCATCCCACCTCATTTCTTTATTCCTTTTTTTATTAAGTTTTTTTTTCTTTTTTGTTTTCTTTTTTAAAACCATGCCGGTCGCAAGTAAATCATCCCACCTCATTTCTTTATTCCTTTTTTTATTAAGTTTTTTTTTTCTTTTTTCATCCATATCCTTTTTTCATCTAGTCATTTTACTTTATTTAATAGTTATAGTTATGTTTTGTCTCAGTGAACTATAAAATGATATTTGGATTGTAAATAGTGAACCACTTCAAACTTTTTTTCACCCGCGCCCTTTTTTTTTATTGGATAATTTTTTTTTCGTGCATCTCTTTTTAATTGAGTAATATTGCTTGCCATTAAATAATTATAGTTTGATTTTGTAAAATTAATATTAGGTAAACCATAAAAAAAATAAAAATACAATGTATAAGAAAGGCACAATCCAATATATTTTGCAATAGTTACTTTCAATTATTATTATTTTTTTAATTTTGTGTTGTCACTTGACTTTTTCTTCATCATTTTACTTTAAAAGAGTGCGTTTGACATTGACATCAAAACATTATTTGCTAAAAATTTATTTTTTTTAAAAAATAATTTTTGAGTATTTTTTTATTATTATTTTAATGTATTAATATCAAAAAATAATTTTAATAAATAAATAAATATATTATTATTTTGATGTATTTTTGAATAAAAAAAACTTTTAAAAAAATTATTGTCACAGTGTCAAGCACGCTTGAACTCAAAATCCAGTTTGATATTTTATTTTGGTTGACTTTACGTAGAATCTTCGGATGTTAGAAAGAAATTTTGATATTGAGTTAATATTTAAGTTAGAAAAAATAAAATATAGTTTTACAATTTTAAATCATTAAAATTTCACGGACCAAATATCCAACCATTTTTTTCTTTTAAAAAATAACATTTTAATTTTAATTTTTTCACTCAGTCTTTATTTGAATTCAACATAATTTTTTTTTAATCATTAATTGAGATTTATAATTATTTATTTATTTTTTTTAACACTTGTATAAACTTTTCAGTTTATAATTAAATTTCTTCTTGATGGTGAAAAACCTGCACTCTTCTCTTGCATTTAAAGAATAATGCTCCGCCCTGTAGCGTAATGAGAATCAAACTAGTTTTCTTACAATCCTTTTAGGATTCAATTATTTAATACTAATATGAGATTAAACTTATTTAATAATCAAAACAAGCCTCCAAATAATATATCAGCCATTACTGACCATCTAGAAGAGCTTAAGGAGGAAGAAAGGAAAATATTGCTTCAGTATAAACCGTCATCTAAACTCGGTTAAATTTATATAAATACTAATTAAATCTGAAATTAAAATATAGCTCTGTATCTCTGCCATCTCATTCAAGAGACGGCACTCATGGCGTAAATATTGTCGAATCCAGGAATCACTAACAAATCTTGCTGCCAAAGAAATATAAAAAATTAAAAGCTAGCCTCTTGCCGTTAGGTTCTCTGTGAGTGAACTTGAAGGCTGCACAGTTAGCTGTGCGGTCCTTCTCACGCGTAGATGTTCTCAACAGCAATATTGAGAGCCGGCCCCTGCCTGCTTTTTTTATTTTTTTATGTGGATATCCATATAGTTTCTGCATATTATAATTAATTTTATATCCTGTAAATTCAATAAATATATAAATCACCACATGAATGACAAGTATGCACAATAAAATTTGAACCTGGATATAAAAGAAAGGAACAAACCCCAACTATCGCTATGCCAAGATCTCAAATGCAACCTGCTTTTAGATATTAGTTTATCTAGTGGGAGTAGTGTTTGAAATTGTGTTATTAATTGTTTTTTAAGTAATTTTTATTTGAAAATATATTAAAATAATATTTTTATTTTTATTAAATTTAGTTTTAACAAAAACCAATTCAAAACATTTTAAAACAACAATATAAAACAAAAAAACAAGTCTTTTTGAAAAACACAACGTGAAAGTAAAGACAAACAAATTGTAACTAATTTGGTTTTTTAATATAAGCAAACGCAAGAGAAGAACAGTTAATTAGATTTAATCGAGGAGCATTGGTTCAGCCAAGTAACTAACAATGTTTTTTTTATAATAATCCAGAGTGTTCCCAGCTGGCCGAGGGAGGCATCTCCTGCGTTCACTAATTACCATGTCAAGGCCGTAGTGTCTGTTTTCATTGTTGGATTTGCTTTCTTTAAAGATTTCAAATGGATTCCTAGCTGTACGTGTTATTGTTTATTCTGCACAGCAGGTCTCGAGTTCGAGTCAGGACGTGCATTTCTTGTAAGAGCCTAGAACAGCCAGGATTTTACTCACTCATTTGGGCCCACAAAGTGCGCTTTCCGGGGGGTGGAGTTTCCTCGAATCCAAAAAAAAAAAGTGTTATTGCTTATTCATTTTAAATAAATAAATAAATTAAAAAAATATCTTGAACTCTTTTTTTCATACGGTTAATGCATGAAAATCAACCTTTGATATGTGATTGAGAGGAAAGAGCATACAAATCATGAAAATCCACGTTTTTAATAATAATAATAATATTAATAATAATAATAATAATAATACGCTCACAGTTTTATACAAATCATGAAAATCCACGTTTTTAATAATAATAATAATAATAATAATAATAATAATTATACGCTCACAGTTTTATTTTTCAAAATTCAAAATTTGCTTTTACATGCTTACTTTTGCCATTAGAAAATAATGACTGTCATCACAAGGCTTGACAGCTGCGTGCCAATAGCATCACCTCGAGTAGAACAGAAGAAACGGTGAACGCGAAAAGGAAAGGAAAGAAGGGAGAGAAATGGGAATATAAAATGAAGAAGAAAGCTTATATAAACAACAAGAAAAGGAACATCGATCACATTGCGCGGCTGTCTGTCATTGGCCTTTTGTATTTCACGGTCAATAGCCGGGGCCCGCTTCCCCGCTTAAACTTCACTCTAGCTCTGTTTTTTTTTTTTTTTTGTTTTTAATAAAGTCCACGCCCCTTAGGGGTTGTTTGGGATCCCAATCCATGAATACCTGGACCGTTTCATATCCGAGCATAGAAGATAGGAGAGGAGAAAGCTGAGGGTTCGGTTCAATCTCCGTACTCGAGAACAGGTTCATTTAAATAAAGCCTCCATATTGAATATTAATAAGTAAATAGTAGTTGGAGTATTTTCTCACATCTTTCCGTAGTTGACTAGTCAGCCTGATAAATTACATTACATAACGGCATAAACCTATTTATTTAACACACAGTGAAATTTATTATCTTCCTTTCCTTTCCCTCCGTTGAAGCATGGTTAGTTGTAGTTCAAAGCGACAAAGATCTAACAATAAAACACAACCGCCTTCATATCTCTCCCTCGGCATTCTCTCTTCTTCTGCAGATTCAAGATTATAAAGGAAAAAAAACAGGTTTGTTTTTATTTGTTTTCTTCTAAGCTTACTGCTCTGTTCACTTACTCGAAGCGGTTACTACTGTACCGCTGCTCTGTTTATTACTCATTTCTTTACATTATCGATTAATTAGTTCAAAACTCGCTTTGATTTTGACTTGCTGCACTCTCCTTGGATCTGTCTTATTCTCTCTTTCCTTTTTATTTCATCTGTATAAAGTCTACCTGGTTTCTGAGGCAATCGAGCAGCCGAGAAGGTACTCTGTTCTTTGTTTGGAGTTTGAAAAGACTCTTTGAGGAAAGCTGCCTGCTGTCTTGATGTGTACTAATCAGTGTTTCTGTTTTGAGATTCGTGATTTTATTCTCTAGTTTTTTCCCCGGGAAACAAACGGGGAGATTGTACCAGTGCGTGAGATTTCTAGACTATACAAGCATCTTAGAATTTTTTTTTTCTGGCTTTCTATTTTTTTTTTTTTTTTGCCGTGTCAATGGTGTCTTCTTGACTTGTTTTGGTCAAGCCTTTCAATGGCATTTTTGGTAATTCTAAAAGGAAAGGCGCTTTGATATTTATGAGCCAAGTTTGTATAATTAGTAAAGAAACATAATTAATAGACCATCTTGAAGCGATTTGGCAAATTCAAATTTGGTTAAAAACTATGAGAGTATTAGTTTTATAATCAAGCATTAAATCTAAAGGGGTCCTTACGTCATTAGGTTCCATGGTTAGTATTTATTGTTAACTGTTGTAATTGTAATTACCCGGTTGTATCTGTTCGCCGCTACCAGGTCTAGAAGTTAAAGAATTTTCATCACACAATTCTAAATGGAGGATGCTTTTTCTTGTTTATTTTTTTGGTCATCAAGGGATATACTATAATAGAGCCACTACAAAATACCTGCTCCCTCCTATTGGACTAATAGCAGTGGGCTAGGGAAGACATTGACTTGACTTTGTTGACTCATTCCTTATTCTCGTGTTTTTGTACAATAAATATGACGGGCTTCATGAAAAATGTTGTGGTAGTCACTTTTTCGGGAAATTTATCAAAGTTAAAGGAGATGGTGAGTTTTGGATATTTTGAAGTCCAAAGAAAACTGCGGTTCTTGTTTTGATTGTTGATCTTGGAAATGATTCGAGTTGTGTGGTACTGATTTACTTGTGATCAGTTTGATACTGCTTTCTGAAACTTTCCGAGGAAACTCAGCTCAAAAAAGCAAGCCCTGCATCCAGTTTTATTGTTAAACAGCATTTTCCTGTGAGGTGAAGTTTCCTTTACGTGTTCCATTAAAACTGGTTTCTGTGTGTGCCTTACCTCAAAACTAGAATTGATTTTCGTAAGTACCATATGGACTGCATGTTTTCCTAAATTTTGGTTATCTTTTAAAATTTTGCATGACACGGTCATTTATGGAAACTGTAGCTTTACTTAATCTTTTGACATATGCATATTCATTTAAGCATTTTCTTAGCAAACTTTTCTACTTGTTAACAGATTAATGAATTTGGATTCCTGCAGCTTGACAGTCTTGTGCGAAACATTTAATGAAGTTTTGTGGTGAAGTTGGCATTGATTCCTGAGCGATCCAGCTGTTGTTTGTCAGGACTGAAGTATACGTTTGCAATGCTTTGTTGCCATCTCTACCAGATAGCTGACTGAGAATAAGAGGAACTAGAACTTCTTTGAAAATGAAATGATCCTTCTACAATTGTATCTCAGATTCTGTTTTTTTTCTCACTGAAAATCAGCTGTCAACTGTTTGTTCTGGATATATCAATCTTTTCCTCTTTCTTAGCACCTCAGCTTCTGGAGTTCCATTGCAAAATTTAGTTTTAAGAGATTCATTCACATGAAGATCGTCAATTGTGGGATATATGTTCCTTTAAGCTCAACCACAAGAGAAATAGGCCTCAAGATTTTTGGCGCCTCAGTCTGAATAGCAGAATGAAGAAGTGGTACGGTGGTG
This sequence comes from Populus nigra, assembly GCF_951802175.1. Lineage (NCBI taxonomy): Eukaryota > Viridiplantae > Streptophyta > Magnoliopsida > Malpighiales > Salicaceae > Populus > Populus nigra. The sequence continues at coordinate 5,646,124 of NC_084857.1, forward strand.
TTCTGGTTGCATCCTTGTTCATGTTACTGATCCTTAGATATGGTCTCCTGAAAAATCCAATCGGAGGAAATATTCTGTTGAATCCCTCCTCCAATGCAAGCAAGCCTCTTGAATGGGTGCATCCTGCTCTTCCACCTGCAGTTCAAAATCCAGAGACTTCTTCTCAAGTTTTTTCTACAGATACTATAGTCTCCAGTCTGTTTGCTCCGAGAAATATTTCCAATGAAGAGCACAAGTCTCTGCAGACATGGAATCTACTGAAACACTTGATTGATCATGCTCAGGTTTTCGCAAATGGAGTAGAAGCTATTAAGGAAGCTGGAAATGCGTGGAGCAGCCTGATGGCTTCAGCAGAAGAGGAAAGACTTAGTTATACAAATGAAAGTTCAAGTAGGAAAGTGAAAGAGAAACAATGTCCTCACTTTCTTAACAAAATGAATGCCACAGAGCTTGATAATAGTGGTTATAAATTGTGGCTTCCTTGTGGCTTGACTCAGGGTTCGTCCATCACAATTATCAGCATTCCAGATGGTCTTCTCGGTAATTTTCGGATCGACTTAACCGGGGAAGCACTTCCAGGGGAACCTGATCCACCCATCATTTTACATTACAATGTTAGGCTTCATGGTGATAAGATTACAGAGGATCCTGTAATTGTCCAAAACACCTGGAATGCGGCTCATGACTGGGGTGAAGAGGAGCGTTGTCCTTCTCCATCTCCTGAAAAGAATAAGAAAGGTAGAAACCTCAGCTACTTTTTTGTTATATCCAATGCAACACAAGTAAGTTTATGCTTGCAGTTTTATTTTGTGTTTGCTCAAGTTCAATAGCTCATCAATAGCAGTTAAGGTCAGCTTCTGTATCCTGATCTGCCAGTTCTTTATTGCCTTCTGTTTTTTCTCCTCTGGTCCATTTGTAAAATTGTTTTTATATATTGCATCATCCTATTAATAGCAATTAAATTCCGCCCTGAGATTCCTGTAATTTTCCACTTTTAATGTGGAAAGCTAAAGTGGTAACTACTTTGTGCTCAGTTATGGATGAAATGAAGTGGATGTTTACACATTGATCACTTAATCAAATTGCACCTAGATGAAACTTTCCAAGTGATTGAACTAGAAGTTTGTGATGTGGTATCTGGCTGCTGTCGTCTATACCTTTTGTCCAGTCTAAGTCAGTTAAAGTTAGTGACATGGTTATTAAGTCTTCTATGTGGTCATAACTCTATTAGATTTATATGCCAGTGGACGAGTTGGATCAATGTAATAAGATGGTGGGCAGAAACGATACTCGGGTGACTAGCATGCATTCTGATCATTCAAGAAGGTCATCACTTCAGGAAGGAACTAAAGCAAGAAGATATTTTCCATTTAAGCAAGGTCAGCTATCTGTCGCAACGCTTAGAGTGGGAATGGAAGGAATCCAGATGACTGTTGATGGAAAGCACATAACATCTTTTGCATATCGTGAAGTAATTTCCTTGCTTTGACTTTTGTGTTACTTTTGGAATTTAGTTTAGCATGCCAGTTTCTTCAGATTCATTCACACGCTGCTTTGTTGTCTGTTCAGACTTTGGAGCCATGGCTAGTCAGTGAAGTTAGGATTTCTGGGGACCTAAATCTAATTTCAGTTGTGGCTAGTGGTCTACCTACATCAGAGGATTCAGAGCATGCAGTTGATCTAGAAGTACTCAAATCAGTTCCTCTCTCTCCAAAAAAAACACTGGATCTCTTTATTGGTGTCTTTTCTACGGCAAACAATTTTAAGCGGAGGATGGCTGTTCGAAGAACATGGATGCAGTATGCTGCAGTGCGATCAGGGGCAGTTGCAGTGCGCTTTTTTGTTGGTCTGGTGAGATTTATATAAAATCCTTCATTTCATGCATCAACTTTTATGGGAGTATTTCATATTGATAAAAAAATTGGAGAAAAGAAAAAAGATTCCTGATTAAGGATTGTGCAACCTCGTTGAAAGCAGAATTTGTTGACCCTGCCATGAAAGGAGCATTGCTTTTATAGCAGGACCTGAGTTTCTATGTGAGCCATTTTGGGATGGTGGTCTCAGTAGTGATACATCAATTTGTATTACAGCCTTTAATAACTGGTTTTGTGTATGTCATGTTCTGGTGGAACAAACCAAAAGTTTAAGGTGTGAGGTTATAATTATGTAAATCTGTTTGCTGGGCCACTGACAAATTTGAGGTGTGTGCTGCAGCATAAAAATCAAATAGTGAATGAGGAACTCTGGAATGAAGCACGGACATATGGAGACATACAGCTGATGCCTTTTGTTGACTACTACAACCTCATCACCTTTAAAACTTTAGCTATCTGCATATTTGGGGTACATATCTGTCTCTTCTCTAGATATACATGGATGACTGGACCTTTGCCACATTTAACTCATCTGTTTAACAGACAGAGGTTGCATCAGCTAAGTATGTCATGAAGACAGATGACGATGCGTTTGTTCGTGTGGATGAAGTGTTAGCTTCTTTAAAGAGGATCAAAGTGAGTCATGGGTTGCTCTATGGATTAATCAATTCAGACTCTCGGCCTCATAGGAGTACTGAAAGCAAGTGGTATATTAGCCCTGAGGTAATTCTCCACTCACAAATGATCACTAGTTTCTTTCAAATGTTTTTTTGTCCTTTAACTTTGCTGATTTGGAATAATTTGAGAGATCATGCTTATTCTATGTGATAACAAAAAATATTCAACTTCTCCTAATGTTAGCATAGTTGTCATGTTAGTTCCACATGTGGATGCTCAACCAAAACTTGTGATTTGCTATAAACGCAATTGTTTGCAGATTGACCCAAACAGACATCACAAATGAATACCCATCATATACAAAAGATCTGGTGAATACTCTTATCGCTAGGATTCCAAGCAGGACCCTAGAATTTTAGGTTGTTTGGTTACCTGGTATAGATATATGTGAAGTCGACCTCCTTAATGAAGCTTTATGATCTAACTGTAAAGCAAGTGCTTTTGATCTTCTTCTATTTCCTTATCCTCGTTTTCTTTGTTTATGTTATAAAAGGAATGGTCTGAAGAGACCTATCCCCCCTGGGCACATGGTCCTGGTTACGTTGTGTCCCGTGACATTGCCAAGGCAGTTTACAAGAGATACAAAGAAGGCCGTTTAAAGGTATGAGAACGAATTGCAGTCTGGTACTTTGTTAGAAAATGAAAAACTCCATTGTTCCAAACCAGCCTCAGGCAATTCTATATATCTCAAAATGAAAACTGTTTATGGTTGACGTGACAGATGTTTAAGCTAGAGGATGTAGCAATGGGTATCTGGATTGCTGAAATGAAAAAGGAGGGTTTAGAAGTCAAATATGAGATGGAAGGGAGGGTCCATAATGAAGGGTGCAGGGATGGCTATGTTGTTGCCCACTACCAAGCTCCTAGGGAAATGCTTTGCCTGTGGCAGAAACTTCAAGAAGGGAATGTTGCTAGGTGCTGCGGTGATCGATAAGCTTCACTGATCACCTTTTGTTATTAGGGCTCCACAAAACCACATGCATTAATACAATAATCTCCTTAACCAATTTCTAATTGAAAATTTTGCTTTCCAGATTGAGCAAATAGAGTCTCTGCTTAGAACTAGAGGAGGGCATTTGGCTCAAGGCCTTCCACAAAGGTAGGTAGTTGCCTTTGTATAATTATTATTATTATATATTGTACTTTAGATTGTTACATCATGTCACGGACGATGCACGTAGGAGAGATTGGTGCCTTGTATAGAAGATTTCTGTCTTGTAACCAGTTTATAGAAATTCTTTTTGTCGCAATATAGTCATTTTGCCCTTAGCAATTCTTGTGTATGTGATATAAAAATTTTACTGCCTTCCACTTGTTTTGTTTTTGTTTGTTTTAGGTTGAATACTGGCTTTCACTCTTTGAACAATACTTTAGAGTACCTAGCTTATGTAATCATATTGATTTTAATATTGATATTAAAATTGATATAATTTAGGTAAATAGAAATAGTGTTTAAAACTAGAAATAAAAACCCAATCAATTTTATTATATGATTATCAATTGATACGTTAACAAAAACTAAAAAAAATGAATGGCTATCATTCTTTATATGAATAGAGAATCACCGGTCATTATTAACATGTTATTTTATTTTTATATTTTTTTAAATTGCCTTTTAAAATTTTATTTTTATTTTTTTTGAACTGGTTATTATGATTTATTATTTTTTTATGATATTATTGCAGTCTTAAATAATATCTCATTATAATTTATTTTATCTTATTTTTTATGAGATTATTACTGTTTTAAATAAATATTTTATTATAATTTATTTTATCTTATTTTTTATAAAATTATTCCAGTCTTAAATAAACTACCAGTTTGTGAATCGAATATAAAATTCTAAACGCATTTAGAAAAAAATAAAATCTTATGATCATTAAAAAAAATAATTCCTCTGCAGTAGGAACTAGCAAATACAAACACACTCAGAAATCAATTAGACATGCATCCAATGCCATGTCGACTAGTAGGGAACACTAAGAACAGGCCACTGCAAATTACACCAACCATGAGAGGAAAACTCTCCATCACTTCACCCATCTCCTTAACATGCCCGGGAAACAAGCATCCGGTCACTCTATGATCTGACAACGCAATTGCCATGAATACCATCACCGACATCATTGCATGAACAAGATCGGTAAACCCAACTCTGTACCTCTCATCTTTAGGCACGTCAACTGTAAGACCAGGCTTAAAAACAGCCAACCCTTTTGTAGTCACAAAACCATAGTAAATTTTGTCATCTGGGCCCTTGAAACTGTCGGTGAAATGAAAGAAAAAGCAGGAAAGAGAGCAAAGACCAAGAAGGGCATGGATCATTAGGGCAGTAACAGGTGTGCACACTCCATTCTTGGATATTGATGGAAGAAGCATTTCAAATGTCAAAAGGGTGCCTGTTGGAAGGAAGTTAACAAGCATGGATGTCTTGGAGATTGTCTTTTGCATTCCTTTAGCCACGGCTCTCCGTTTGCTGCCTGGTTCTTTAGGGGCTTTGGTGAGGGTGCATAATGGCTTTGATGGTTTGGTTTCATCATCTTGATGGGATCCAGTGGAGATTTTGTTTAATTTAGGTTCATTTTGCGGGGATGCAGTGTAGATTCTGATTCCAATTTCTTCTCCAGGAGTTTGCTCCATTTTCGCTGGTTGACAACAATGTTATCTGGAGCAAGAGAGGAGAATAAAGAGAGAAATCTTGCTGAGAGATCGACAAAAAAATGAATGGGTTTGGGCTTTTATAGGAGTTTGACAGTAACTGTATGAAAACTTCAATTTCTAACAGTCAAACGGTTAGCGACGGCCTCTCCAGTCCGAATGGCTGCCATTCACTTTCACACCGTTCCCAGAAATTAATACACTTGATGTAAAAAAAAAACCCTAACTTAAATACGTTAGAGACCAGATTGAATTGGAGTGAAGGAAGGGAGAGCTCTTTTAATCAGTTGGCTTATCATTTGGATTCTGAGAAACAGCTACAATTCAAAGGAAAAGAGAGAGCTCTTTTAGATCAAGATTACATCCTTTAGAACTCAAGCTTGCTTTTAGAATGAAAAATATAATTATGTCAATTTGAATAAAAAAACTTGATAGAAGAATATAATGGAAGATCTTATTGGAGATCAATTTGATCAAATGATTTTTATGGATGAATTAAAGAAGAAAACCCACCATGATTTTCTGATATAGTGTTCCGGTTTCTACAGATGCAAAGTTATTATGTTCATATGACAAAAGGAATTAAATAACTAGAAGCATATATACATCTATGATCTTGGTAAGAATCCACGACGAGAAATTGCCATCTCAAAAGCTTGCATAATTCTCTCCCCGCGAGCAAAACCATTGCGATCATAAGATGATGTTTCATTGATCTGAAGATCCATACAGGCCTTAATTAGTAAGCTCTTCGCCAAGACATTCAGCAGCAAAAACAATGATCACAGGCAATGTAACAGCCTTTTCTTTTTGCCCAGAAATTCTCTAATCCATACAGGCCTTGTTTTTTTTTTTAAGTATTTTTTTTTAAAAAAATAATTAAAATTTATTTTTAATATTATTATATCAAAACAATTAAAGAAATAAAAAATTAAAATTAAAAAAAATACCGCATTCCCAGATATCCCTGAAATGACAGAAAGAAAAGCAAGCGAAAGAATGATTGATACTTGATACTTTTGCCTTTGCCTCACTGCTACTGCATCGAATCAATTATATTAATTAGTTCCTGTAATTTATCAAAATGAATTGATTACTCTCTTTAGTATGAAAAATAATTTAATAATCCCTTGTCCAGAGCTGATTTTGGGGGGTGAATTATACATTAAAGGGTATTATTAAATAATATACATAATAGAGGGACTAATTAAAATAAAAAATCTCCGCTTGTTTAAAGTTCTTCATTGACCAAGGACTTCATACTTTTATGGGTGGTGAGAAGATGAACATCACGTGTTAACATGTCTTGCTCCAGATCTTTCTACAAGCTTCTTGTTTTCCTGTGGGCACACCACACCGTTGTTTTCCCCTTTCCCTTATAAGCTCCATCACTTGAGCCTTGCCAATATCAAACTATTCACAAAAAAATCTAAATCTCCCCCCCCCCCCTCTCTCTCTCTCTCTACAAATCTAACTACCAGTAGCAGTTCGTCATGGCCTCTGAGACTGAATTTCCTGCCGAGTTTTCTTCTATGTTTGAGAGGCTTTTAAGGCATAGGGACCTCTCTTTGTTCTTACCTTTTATTTTAGGGTTCACCTCCACCAACACCACAGAGCAACGTGACCCAGATCAAGAAGCACCACAAACAACAGACCCAAATGAAAGAATCATCCTTATAAACCCTTTCACTCAAGGCATGGTGGTGATTGAAGGAGCCGCAAGTCTTGAATCTTTACTTAGAGACATAGGTAACAAGAAGGGCCAACCACCAGCCTCCAAAGCATCCATAGAGGCCATGCCAAAAGTGGAGATAGGGGAAGATAATAAAGATGGTGAGTGTGCTATCTGTTTAGAGGAGTGGGAGCTTGGTGGCGTAGTAAAGGAGATGCCTTGTAAGCATAGGTTCCACGGTGGTTGTGTAGAGAAGTGGTTAAAGATTCATGGGAATTGCCCTGTTTGTAGGTACAAGATGCCTGTTGACGAGGAGGAATTGGGGAAGAAAAGAGATGAGGGAGATGGAGGGAGAGAGAGGAGAGTTGAAAGAGAGATTTGGGTTGGTTTTGCTTTTAATGGTAGCAGGAGAAATGGGGATTCAAATGAAAACCCTTCAAATGATTCTTCTACGGAGGATCAAGAGAGATTTTTGTAAGATCCCCCCCCCCCCCCCCCTCTATAAATAGCATGAACATATAAGTAATTATATTGTGTTTTCAATTAAATAATGTTAATAATAAAAATTTGTTTCAATTGTTGCAGCTGTGTTTGAGCATTTAACTTTTCAAAACGTGTCGTGATTAAATAATTGGATAACTAAATCATTCTAGTTCATGCTGTAGAAAGAATCTGCTTTGAATGGTAGAAGGCAGGAGTAGTTATGAATGGCTATTTGAATTGAATCCAAAGAAATTTAGGAGCTTAGATTGAGAAATTAGAAGTTAAGCTAAGCCATGCGCTGGACTTCAATGGACAGTGCCATCATTTCAAAGATTGATCGTAACAACTGTAATTCCAGATAGTTATTAAGCGTTATTAGGTGCTGATACATAATGCTAATTTGAGAATTTTCAATGGTGTCTTGTTGGCTATAGAGTACAGAGGCCTTTTCCCTTCACCTGAGAATCTTGATCCCTTGACACCTGCCTAACATTTAAAGGGTAGCCATTGGATATGTGCCTGGCGATTCCAAGAAAGTTGAACCATCATGAAAGTGATGAAAGTCCTTGCGTTCATCATGCCTGATTTTTCCAGGTTGTCAGGACTGCGGTTCAAACTGTTTTCCAACTCAGTCTTCACCACATTCATCAGTCTTTTTTCCTTAGTTTGATAGTTGTATTCCAGTAAGTTTGCCTGGGGTCTTCGGAGTTCAATTCTAGCCTCCCTTTCGATTCTGAAAAATGCAAGCTTGAGCAACGTTGGCGTGATCATTGCATTGAAGCTTAGTGGTAGGATTAATCCCTGAACAATGGTCAGTGAATTTGAAGTCTTGCTACACCCACAACATAGGGTATCTAGCAACTGATATTGTAGTTTGGCGTCTACCAAAAATGAAAATGGCAGGCTTGTCTTTCATCTCTTGTAGAGGGTGGCCATTGGGATTTTAGATCCATCTACGACTCTCAATCCCTTTATCCCATATACTCTATGGTCATTGTCAACAACTGATCCAACAGTGCAACCACCATGGTAATGATAGAAAGTCCTTAAAATACCTTTTCCAGAACTTTCTCAGTCTGCGAGGAGACATCAAACTATCGTGCCATTTAGTCCCCAGGAACCCAGCAATGGATTTGGACCTTGCTAGTTCTCAACCAGCTGAACCATCTTGCTACATTCCTCCAAGTCTTTGTCTTTCTCTAGATAGTTGAATTTTTCTTAGGGTCAGTGTTGTTCAACTCCAGCTTTCCCTTTTGATTCTGGAAATGCAACCTTGACTGCAATTGGTATGCTTCTCGCATTAAATCTTGTTGGTAGGATTGCTACTTCAGAAGGTGCGATGTTAAGAAGTTAGGCCATGTTTGATTATGGGGATGTAAGTTGTCTGGTTCGATATTTCTTAATTTCCTAGAAGTTGAAGGGGAAGGCCAACATGAGAACCCAATTCAGCAACCCTTCTTCTTTGCCAAGAAGGTATGGATCTGCGTCATGTTTTTGGATGCATATAAACCGATATTTTTTGGTTTAATTAGAAGGTAAATTATGATTATAATTAATGGGGGGTTTCGGATCTGGTGTGGTCAAGAACACGGGTTAAAGGTGGAAATAGCCTAAAGACAGGGTAATTGAGGGTATTCATTCAATTTTTTTGAGATCCAAGCTGGGTAGATATATCATGTTAGTCTAATTTATTTATTTATTTTCCCTGTTCTTAAACTTCAGTGATGGGGCTTCTCTGAACTTCCATATCTGCTCATGTTTGCAGTTCATAACTGTTCCACCACCCTTTTGCACTATAATTCTATCACCTATTTAAGTTTTCATGTTCATGTAGTCGACAACTTTTCTGCCTCAGCATGATGGTATAATTTATCTTCCAATTTAATGTCGTTTATAGTTATAATAATTCTTCTACTCATTATGTTGGTGTTTAGGGATTTAAAGATGAATAAATGACTTTGAATTAAGAAATAAATATTCTGTGTCTTTAAAATGATTTTCAGCTCTCATTGCAAATGTAGTTTACTAGAGGATTCAAGGGCTGATATACTTCCATGACTAAATAAAGCCATCTAGAATTTTCTAGGATAGCAACTAATAATTAAATCTAAAATAATTTTCCAGGCTAATATATATATATAAAACAGTAACATGCATCTCTATGAATTTGGTAACTTGTAACATTTTCTTTCAAATCACGTTTTACACTGTTTTCTTTCTAGTCAGATCAAAATCACAGTAATGATTTGTTCCAGATGTTGATAAGAAACTCTTGTCATGGCATTTAAACGAGATAATGATTCGTCGTTAGGTCTTAATTACCGAAGGGGCCAGACTATTTTTTTACATAAAAAATAATGTCCAGCCGTTGCAAGCGTTTTGCAGCCGTGAAATTTCCATCTCTCGTCGAGGATGGCTGAGAAGAGAATTAAAAACAGTAGCAATGGCCAAAAGAAAAGAAAAGATGAAAGATCACTGCTTTGATTTTCATTTCTCTTTCATTTCTCTCATATGCTTTTCTGTTTTGTGAGATTGCAGAAAAAGACGTGGACAACTTAAAAATCCGACATCAATTTTCAACACAAACAAATTCGTTAGTTATCGAACAATCTACATGAATATTGTACCAGAAAATAAGCAGCACCAAGTTTAAATTTAAAGGGCTCTAATAGCGTTCTCACCTTTTGCCAAAGGAGGTGTAGAATTATTAGTTAAAGTATCCAGACAACAAAGGCATTTCAATAGGAAAATCCATTTTGTGAGTGGCGTGCCCTGCAAAGCAACGGACAGGCTCAAATTTAAAATTTGATGATTTTGCAGCTAATTGGTTGATTGATACTGGTGCAGAACGTTGTGCTTAACTCTTAAGTCACGAAGATGGGTGAAAAGGGATTTAATAGGTAAACTATTCTTTGGTTGGCCAGTAAGTTAAACTCAAGAAAAAATATTTAGTTCTAGAGTAAAATTGGGAACTCTATGACCATTGTGGAGAGCAGAATAAGATGAGTCATGCAGTGTAAGTAAGGACACTAACCATAAAGCGGTGAATTATTTCCTTCGACTGAACTTCCCAGAAACGATACATATAGCTGAAGTTGGGAGTTCGTTAATTACGGGTGTTGTTGGTTACCAAATGCAGAAGCACCCTCCCTTTCCGTGAGAATCTTGATCCCTTGGTACCTCCCTAGCATTAAAAGCGTGGCCATGGGGTTTGTTCCTGGCGATTCGGAGAGAGTTGAGCCATCTATTACTCTCAATCCCTTCACTCCAATTACTTTGTAATCATTATCGATAACTGATCCTATAGAACAACCACCGTGAAAGTGATAATAAGTCCTCACGTTCTTCCTGCAGAAGTTTCTTAGCTCATTGGGATTGGATGTCACATTAATTAGGGGTTTGGCCCCCAGGAACCGAGCAATGGACCTGGACCTTGCTACTTTCTTAACCAGTTGAACCATCTGGACACATTCTCTCAAGTCTTTTTCCTCTGCTAGATAGTTGAACAGCACCACAGGGTTCTGCCTAGGGTCTGTGTTGTTCAATTCGAGCTTCCCTTTGGATTCTGGAAATGCCAACTTAATTGAAATTCGCATAAGTGTCGTTGCATTCATGCTTACTGGTAGCACAAATCCCTCAACAACGAATTTGAAGTCTTTTGCTATGCCAACAACTTGAGGCGATTCTGGTAGCCGATATTCAGGTTTGGCCCTTAGGATCAAGGTGATTCCAGGATTGTCTTGCATATCTTGCCCAACGCCTTTCAAGTCCAACAAAAGTGGGATGCTGAAGTTCCCAAGATGTCCTTTTGGTCCGATGCCGCTTAGCAATAGAATTTGGGGACTGCCTATCGCTCCTGCTGACAAAATAACATCACCCTGTGGACTCGAATTCTCTGGTTGGGTAAGGTAAGATTCATAAGTTTGATTTATGCTGCCGTTGCTCTTAATGAACCTGATACCACGAACTATGCTCTTTTTTCCTTTATCTGTGCCATTGAAATAGAACAAACAGGCAAGAAGAGATTGATTATCCATGCAACATTAATTGGAACTCAGTGAAATTTCACTCTCATGTATAGAGATTGTTGGGAGTTGGGAACAGTATCTGTATTTTCATTTGCTTACCATCACTTCGGAAGACGATATTCTTCACAGTAGCATTCAGAAGAACTACGATATTACTTGAGTTCCCTCTTTCTAGAAGATCAGCTGAGATGTGCCTTTTTCTGTTTGCATCAAACACAGTTCCACCGATTTTTGTTCCCGCAATATGATCCCAGCTGAAACCATTATAAGGTAGAATTCCTGCTTCAAGAAGGCCAGACTTAACAGCAGAATTCCACTTGGTTAACAGAGGTTTAAAAACAACTTTAGACTCCGCCCATTCATAGGCCTCCTTCACCAGCTTTTCATCCCACCCAACTCTTTTAATAAAGTCAGCACTGGCTCTGCTATAGAAACCAGCATTTATGGTTGATGTTCCTCCAAGGATTCGTCCTCTTAGGTTTGGAACTCCATCTCTGGAGATAAATCTTTGAGCCACAGATGAAAATTCGTCAGTTTGGAGAAATGGGAAGCCAAAGTACTTCTTATCCAGCAACATAGGATTTTCATACGGTGAGCCTCCTCGTTCTATCAGAAGCACAGAAAATTTTTCTGACAGAGTTGCAGCTAGGGGGCAACCGGCGGTGCCTCCCCCCACAATTATATAATCAAAGGAGTTTCCTAATACCTCTTTGACGTTTGAAGTCATGTAAGGGAGCCCGTATCCTATAATGAGGGAAGCACATCATTCAAGCTATTAGAATCAGTGTTTTGGTTTCTAATTGAAAAGATGCCATGGTAGCCAAAAATCATACCTTGAGGCAAAGAAGAAGACGGAGACAAGTTGACCAGTAGAAAAATAAAAGCTGCTAGAAGCCCATGGCCATGAATAATTGATAGAAGCTCCATCTCTGGTATTTTGATTTCCCACTCCATAGGGACTTCTTAAGCTGAGAAAATGTTTTCAACTATCCAATATAGGCTGTTTAATGACCGAGTTTGGCATCATTGTTACTTTGGTCCGGGTGAATGCAGCAGGCATGATTTAGCCCTTGATTGTGCTGACCAACTTCTTTTTTTCTCTGCATCTTGGATGTATACAGATCGTAATGGTGTGCGGGACTGTTTTATTTTATTGTGGCGGTGGTCCCAGGGAAGACTTTATGTCTGAGCGATGTTTTTATTTTCTTGCTCATTCATTATTTAATTTGTAATTTCTTTGAATATTCTGTAATTCGTTCCTATTTTCAACACAAATTTGTTAGTTGTTGAACTGAACATTTCCCGTGAACTCGCCTAAAGCCTTTTCGGCGTCCGAAGTCATGAATGCCACAACGGAGGCATTTTTTCCGAGTAAACTAATATTTAGGTTATTAATAGATACGAAAATACAGGGGTTAATTAATTATTTTTTAAACTAGAGAGACGAAAATATAGGTTAATATAGACTCGAAGTTTTGGCTTCTATTTCACAATAATAATCCATATGGTTTTGCTTAATATCTAAGAAGTGAAGGTGGTTGGCGATTAAGATATATTATCCGTTGGGCTTTAAGGTCTTCCGGTGGTGGTGGGTCTTACCTGTACTTTCGAGTTTAGATGCCTTCTCGATCAATTCTGTAGATGTTGCTGGTGATTCGAGCCGCCTCCAACCATGGATGGCTACATCTTGAAATTGCGAGACAAGTCGGTCGCATGGGGTGGGTGGGGCTCCATTTCAGGTTTATTCTCTCGGCTTTTAGTGGAATCTTGTGGTTAAGAGTTAACGACTTACACGCAGACAATATAACGAATGTTTAAAAACGAAATGATATTTTATTTTTTATTTTTCTCGAAAAATTAGGGTTAAAAAAATGAAAACAGGAATTATTATTTTTAGATGCCTGAAAAACTAAATTTATTCTGGGTTTGAGAAACACATTTTTAAATATTTTTCACTATTTTTCTTTGCAAGTTATCCACTATTTTTAAAATGAAGAAAATACATGAATAATATATTTTGTACTTTTTTCAGCAACGTAAGAAAGTAGTTTTTCTTTTTACATTTTCATATTTAGTTTGTGTTATAAATTTAATTTTTATTATAAATATAATATAAAGGTTTTTTTAGTTAACAATATTATTTTTTTCCTGGATAATTATTTATTTAAATGAAATAAAATTAATATTTTATAATTAAACTATCACAAATATAAAATATTAAGATGATCGTCATAAATTACAATTTTGGTTTTTATAAAGAATATTTGTAATCTTGATTTTTTTTTTTTGAAAAAAATCATTTTCATTCTCAATAAACAAATATTTTTTCAGTTTTTTATTGAGAAAGAAAAAATGAAAAGGAAAAAAAACGAAAATGAAAAAAAAAACATAGTTTTTTCTTGTTAAAGAACAGACTCATAATTTTTATATTAAATGAAGTATTATTTTTTTATCCAAAAATGCACCTTAGGCACCTTTCACCAGTGTTAAACAAATGAGAGACACAGGTTTGATGTTTTGTCTGTGCTTGATTGTTGCAAGGAAGCCATGGTGGGTGAAGGTGATTTGGACACCTACATATATGCATTTTATTGATCTGTGGTTTTATTTGATTGTAACAAAAAAAAAAGAAAAATGGTTTTAAAATTCTCAAAAATAAATATCTAATTTTTAAAAAACCACAACATTCAATTTATTCCGTGCAAATGGATTGTAAACCCACAATCATGGCAACGGATTCAAGCATGAATAAACAATCCATGGATTGTATCGTCGCAGCATGCTAAGGACCTAAGTCTTATTCCGTGCAAATGGGCTGCAGTCCCATTCTCCGGCTCGGCCGCATCTTGTTAAGCCCTACCCCCTGCTAGCGGACCTATGCAATGTAACTTAACCCCAAAGGGCCGGAATGGTGGATTAAAAAGGAAAATTATTGCATTTAATGGATGATTTTAACGCAATTGTGCATGAACAATTATTACACACACCAAGTTACTTACGAATATGCAGTTCCAAAATGTTGAAGAATCTAAGAAATTGTAGTGTGAGTTATGAATACGGTGTACCGGCTACCCAACCTTGGATATTAACATGATTGCGAGTTTGGATGTGGTCAAATGGAAAATCTACTTAACAGGGTGCTGGATTCAAATTTTTACATAGAATCGATTCCAGAAACTGTATTTCTCAGAAAAAGAGAAGGAAAGAATAACAATTTTTCTATGCTTATATATATAGTTGAAGTTGAGAGTTTCCTACAGTTGTGGTGGGCTACAACTTACAGAAGTGTTCTGCCTTTCCCTGACAATCTTGATCCCTTGATACCTTCCTAGCATTAAGACGGTGGCCATTGGATTTGTGCCTGGTGATTCCAAGAATGTTGAGCCATCTATTACTCTCAACCCCTTTATCCCATGTACTTTATAATCATCGTCCACGACTGAGCCAACGGTGGAACCACCATGATAGTGATAATAAGTCCTGACATTTTTCTTGCAGAAATTTCTCAGCTCATCCTGACTAGACATCAAATTATTTTGTGGTTCCTCACCTAGGAACAGAACAACAGATCGTGACCTTGCTATTTTATTCAGTAATTGAACCATCTTGGTACATTCCTCTAGATCCTTCTCCTTTTCTAGATAGTGGAATTCCACTGCTGGATTTTGCCTAGGGTCTGTGCTGTTCAATTCCAGCGTCCCTTTAGATTCTGGAAATGCAAGCTTGATTGCAATTGGCATCCTTGTTGCATTGAAGCTTATTGGTACTATGCCCCCCTCAACAATGAATTTCATGTCTTTTGTTATGCCCGCAACTTGAGGTGCATCTGGAAATCGGTGTGTTGGTTTGGTGTCCGCCAAAAGGGCAATGCCAGGGCTGTCTTTCATCTCTTTCCCAACCCCTTTTAAGTCCAACACAAGCGGGATACCGAAGTTCCTTAGATGTTTTTCGGGTCCAACGCCACTTAACAATAGGATTTGAGGACTGCCTAGTGCTCCTGCCGACAAAATAACATCACCCCATGAACTTGAATTCTCTGGTTGATTCAGGTAAGCTTCATACGTTTGGCTTGTGCTGCCATCACTCTTGATGAACCTAACACCACGGACCATGCTCTCGTTTCCCTTACCTGCACCAATTTAAGGGAACTTAAGCTTCAATATATTGACTATCCAAGCAAGTTTGGCATAGGATCATTGAAAATCTGTTTTTCGTAACATACTGTTGTTAACTCTTTTAAACACTATCTACAGATATGTTTGCTTACCATTGACATGGAAGATAATGTTCTTGACAGTTGCATTCAGAAGAACAATGATGTTTTCTGGATTCCCTGTCTCAAGAAGATCTGCTGAGGTGTGCCTTATTCCATATTCATCAAACAAAGTACCACCAATCTTTGTTCCCTCTATATGTTCCATGCTGAATCCATTATAAGGCAAAATTCCTGCTTCAAGAAGACCTAATTCTACAACAGATTGCCATATGGTCAGCTCAGGCTTAAAAACAATGTTAGACTCTACCCATTCATAAGCCTCCTTCACTAGCTCTTCATCCCACCCAACTGTTTTAACAAAATCATCACTAGCTCTGCTATAGAACCCACCATTTATAGCTGATGATCCTCCCAGAACTCGTCCTCTGTGGCTCTCAACTCCATCTTTCGATACGAAGCTTTGTGCCACCGATGAAAATTCATCAGGCTGGATCAATGGGAAACCATAGTACATCTTGTCTGATACCAAGGGATTTCCATAAGGCGAGCCTCCCCGTTCTATCACGAGCACAGAGAATCTCTCGGAAAGAGTTGCCGCCAGGGGGCAACCAGCTGTTCCTCCCCCCACAACAATGTAATCGAAGGACTTACCTGAGACCTCTTCGACATCTGATGTCAAGTAGGGAAGGTTTTTTCCTACAATGAACAAAGGAAATTGAAGATATTTTAATGATTTTTTAGGCTTCTATATGGAAGCTGTCATAACTTAGAGAATCTGTTCGTTAAGTAGCTTACCTTGTGTCGATGGGAAAGAATGGGACAACTTAACAAGTACTAGAAATAGAAAAGCTGTGAAAAGAACGTATCTGTAAATAATGTGCGTTAGCTCCATCCTCGTTCTTCCAGTTTCCATTCCCCAAGGCTTGCTTAAGAAGGAGGAGAAATGTTAGCAGCATATAGTGACTTGTGTGGTTCGTTTAATGATTGAGTTTTCAGGCGTAGCAAATTAATTGGTTGAAGTTCCTTGAACGTTAATATAGTTAGGCTTACGCATGGCTTGGCTAATGATTCATCCTTCGCTGGATGTTTAATGATTTTGCAGCAATAATGATTTCTTCCTCTTGGCTGTTCTTACTTTTCTATTGTTTTACACATGCCTTTTTATGGTCCAGAAGCCGTTGAGCAATGATATATTCCCTTCTAGCTTTCTAGCCAATTTTAGTTAGTGGAAGTCCTAAGTAATCCTGGAGCGATTCTAAAGAAGCGTGGTTCAGTCAAAACTGACTGAAAAGTTTTGGATTTGGGCCAAATCTTTTGATGGATTTTTACTAAAATTGGAGTTACAAGTCATAGATGTTGAATTCAGCCCCGTGATATTCATTAAGTGAACTGCCAAGTTTCTGTGTAAGAATT
Organism: Populus nigra; assembly: GCF_951802175.1. NCBI lineage: Eukaryota > Viridiplantae > Streptophyta > Magnoliopsida > Malpighiales > Salicaceae > Populus > Populus nigra. The sequence goes on from NC_084857.1 coordinate 5,663,146, forward strand.
TAGCTGGAGTTGGTAATTGGATTCACTCCCACACTATCATTTTGAGTTCAAATTTAAAGAGGATCACAAACCTCCAAATGTAGAAGGTTTTCCTAGAAACAAATCAAGAAAGAACTTAATCTTAGAACTCCAAATTTAGCTAGGGATGCCCTAATTGTTAAAACCTAAAAATACATAGAGAGACTGTCTCGGAAAAACTTCCAAGAGATGAACTTACACGCACAATATATATAACACCATCTTTTGATATGGATATACTTTCAGAAGTTTCTTGGGGTCCATACATATACCAATATACATAGTTTATAAACAAAGATTAACTCTATCAGGTAACTTTCCTGCATAGACTATATCAGTAGAACCCTTCAAGTATCCTCAAACTCCAAAGGTACCCAGTTGAGCTGTTCAGTTCCCTAACAGTTTAAGTCTATTGATTCCGAACCTGATTCAATGTCGTGTTGATATTAGCTATTCAAATCAAACATCCCCAGACTCAACTGATCACCATTTTTCAATCTACTAGCCAGTGGCTGCTCCACAGAAACACCATCAGAAATGATACTACCACTTCTCTTCCTCCCTTGATTACTTGAACAAGTATTCAATGGGTTGTCTTGCGGGTGAATATCCATTAAAGGAAGCTCAACAGAGGCTGTATTGGACTTGTCGGTGTCATGAATCTCATTCTTTCGTTGCATACCTTCCTTTCTCCCAGAACTCTCAGATGATGTCAAGGAGCTTTCCATTGAACAAACTGCACTCCTCATTTGTGTCCTCTCCATGTCTCTTAAGCTTGAACCTCCTGTTTCTGTCAAATCAGATATTGAAGAACTTGGACATCCACTATTAGCCATTGAGACTAATCGAGAGAGCTCAGCTTTTGCAAGTTCTACACCTATAGAATAAGAATTATATCCAGCCAGTGTTTCCTGTGCTTTCTTCAATACTGACTGTAAGTATTTCCCTTGCGCTTCAATTCTCAGCTGCAAATGTCTCTGTACCTGCAATAAAAATATAAAGTGGATACGTATGTTCTGATCAATAGACAGAGAAAGATTTAAAGAAAGGGGTTGTTTCCTTGGTCTTACCTCAATCTGTTCATGAAGTTTCCTCTTCACTTCCATTTGCATTTGGAGAGCCTGAGCAATCTGAAAGCTTCTGTTGAACATAACACTTTGGGTAAATTAAATATTAAAAAAAATCTGTATTATTATATCAATACAATTTATATCATAAAGCAGGAAGAGATTATGTCAACTATTACCCATTAATTGGATGTTGGTTTCCATCACTGCAGATTCCCCCGCTACTTTGAATGAATGCAGACTCTTGGAAATGATCATCACTACTTTGAATCTCCTTGGCATCGGCAACAAAGAGAACTACATAGAGACAACGCCCCATTAGAAAATAAATGAGAAAACCAATCACGCAGTAGTTCATTAATCTGATTCATTATGATTTATAATCACCTTCTTGGTTGTTTTCACTGCTAATCAGGGACTGTTGACTCTTCCCTAGCCTGTATTTCTGCATCAAGAAGCAAACACAAAATCACAATCTTGTTTTTCTGCATTGGTAAAAGCAACATAGATTGATCTAATCATTCTGAAGAGAATTGCCTGTAAATGGCTCTTCAAGTGGTATAAAGTAAGTCCAGGAATCTCCATCACCCTCATCAGACTCTTCGGTGTTGCCCCTGCACATATATAATCATAGAAAAGATTAGAAAACCTTGGCCCCAGTACAAAAGATTGATAAGTAAGGTCATTGAGGTCTAGAAGTACTTACTATCTGCACCTCCAAGTTGATTGACTGCTTCAACAAACCTTTGATGAAGTTCTTGAGTCCATTTTAGCCTAGGCTTTCCATCAGTGGACAAAACCAAGTTCATATTTTGATGGCGCAGACCCATTTCTGTTTTGTGGATGATAGACAAGTAGAAGACTGAAACATAAATATGAGTTATGATCCTTTTCAGCTATGCTTGAAAATGTGGCAGCTATATAATTTTGGAGTTGTTGGGCTGTCCTATGTTCTCACTCCATATCAGGAAACATAAGTGGGGTTATTTTGGAAGGGAATATATGCTATGAGCTGTGGCTCTTCCTTTCTCCCACCTCCCATTTCATACTAACTTTTCTTTTTTCAAAAAAAAAAAAAAAATCTTCTTTCTTCTTTGACTTGAAAGGGGAGAGGAAGAGAATCTCTTATGCAGCAAAAACAGAGAAAGCAACCCACTTCAATTTGAACCTCTCAAAAGGAGAGAAAGAAGAAAAGTGTATGATTTGTTTTCTTCCTGTTTTCCCACCTCCCCCCTCCATCTCTCTCACTCTCTCTGATTGATTCCCTGCTGAGTTAGGCAGCCCCCACCATAATGAATAATGGGAGCAACTTTCCTAACACTCTGAGAAGCTTTGAAGAAAAATATATATGTCGATGGGAATTTGTAATAATGGATATTTCTTTTTGGTGACTGAATGGGAAACCCAAACGGGCCGGTCTTTCTTTCCCTCTTTCAATTTTACTCTCTTTTCCAGTTTTCCTATTTTCTTTTTCGAGCAGGCTGTAGTGTGATTGGCAGATCCATTTTGTTCTTTGTAGGGTTGGAGGAATCAAAGAATCTAACCTTAGATTTTAGGACCCAAACTTAACTCGTTTTCCAATAAACAAGTTCCCTTGGAAAAGTGAATCAAATCTCCCATATTTTTAAAAAAAACTGAAGATCAGATAAACTACACAAATGTAATCACCCCATAATACAATTTCTTCCATATTTGGGGGGGGGGGGGGGGGGGGGGGTGTGGCGCAATGAACCAAAAGACGCAGATGTGCAAGATTACCTGCTTAGTCACAGAGGGGAATCTTAGACTCCGAGTTTTATATATACACGGCTGATGGCACAAGATGTGCCATCATTCATCATCGAAACCAATCTTTTTTAAGTATATTCAAGCCAACCAATCTCTGTTCCACTTCCACCAGAGTTATCCAAAGGAATCTGATAAAAATCAAGAAAGCATCTGGTGAATTGAGTTTTCGTGTGCATTAATTGATCCCTTCTTCTTTTCTTTCCACATCCAACCCTTTTTTCTTTTCTTTCCACATCCAACCCTGTCCTTCCTAATTAATGAAGAGGAGCGTACCATTTTAATTTTTTTAAAAAAAAAACTGAACAGTAGGAAAGAAAAGTGAAGTTGCCTCCCATGTTGTTGATGTGTTAAAAGTAAACAAGAAGCTAAACCAACAGTCCCAAGTACCAAGCAGCATAACTAACAACATCTGAAACCAATCCAGCATCTCATGGTGGTTGCGATGCAAAAGCAACACAACCAACCATCCAGTGGTACTTGTTGACATGAAGCAACAAGATTGACTTTGCTCTTTAGTTATCTCTCCATGAAGCAACAAGATTGACTTTGCTCTTTAATTATCTCTCTTTCTTTCCGAGTGTATGTGAGTACCGTGGAAGTCACAGACGCATAGACAGAATGAATTGACAAAAAGGTCCACATATTTATGGCAGCAGTACCCATCTATAATATGAAAACTATCCACTGGACTGGACTGCTCAGCGTAAAAGCCTCTTACTGATAAATAAAGAAATATATTCCAAAGGGAATGTTAGCTTTAAGTCTGTAGTCCATATCCATGCTGAAACTGGGAAAAGGAATTTTCACCCAGGAAAGAAAAGGAAAAAGAAAAGGGGAAGCCAAAATGGCCAGCAACAAATCGTAAAAGTCGATTGAATCAGATCAATCTTTGGATTTCTTGGGTTGCAGTTTAGAGTTTTTATAACTGGAATCAAGATCCAATGATGATCACTGATCTCCAAAGAACTGCCATATGATTAGTGTCATCCAATCAGTTGTTCTTGCTGCATTAATCACTTTCCCTGGATTCAAAGGTGAGGAAGGTTAGATACTAAAGCAATTCTTTAATTAAGCAATTAAAATAGCAACAGTAGTACTATGTATATATTTATTTAATTAAGAGAGAAAGTAGAAGACATGCCGTATAGTATAGTTGTCTTGTTCTTACTGAAGCTTTCAATCAGTTGACTCAGCCTGCCATTTTTTTATCAACAGCCATTTGGACACCTTATAGGGAGGAAAAGATTGAAAAAGTTCAGCGATTGTGTTGTTATTGCCAACACATTCCATTAGATAAAAATAAAAAATAAAAACTTTTAACAAAAAAAACCCGATGTGGAGGATCCATTGCAGTGGTAGGCCCATTTTAACAGCAAGTTCTTCCTAAGCAAGCATCTGCTTCTGCCCTAAGACTACATTCAATCTTTAGTAGCAAGTTTCGTAGTTCATATTCAAAGAAAAGAATAAAAATTATTGACAAAGTTTTTGCGATATGCGGCCCGAATGTTTGAAAAACAAGAAAAGAAGGAAGAGTTATTGAAGAACCTTTCTCTTTAACCAGCTGCTGTACTTGAAGGCTCCTCTTGCTTTAATTTATTCTATAACATGTAAAGGAGATTCTGGGATGATGCCGAAGGGGCCATGTGTTTTTTTTTAGGTCTGTAGGAGAAGGACCGGTGTATCAAAAGTCATTTAAGCAAAGGTGCCTCCCATGGATTATTATTCTTTAAAGGGACCCATAAGAGAGGAGATCTCACAAATCCAATAGCATGGAAAGAAGATGAGAAGAATATGGCCTCAGGAATCACGAAAAGAGAAACAAAAGGAACTAGTCACCATCCCAGCAAAGTAAAAACTGAGATATATTGCTGTAATTCAAAGACGAACACACGCTGAAATGACACGAGCATGGCGTCATTAATCTATTTGCTTATAATTTATATGCATTTGGTATGAAGAGAAGGGAATTAGCTCCAAGCAAATCCTATTTAACTTGGTCAAAACTCTCTCGAAGCGGAAGGCGAAGAAAAATGACATACCATGCACCGAAAGAAAAACAATCCAAGTACTGATACAGCCTCTTCTACGAGTGAATACACAAACAGTCACAGCTCGTTTGGGTTTGGTAGTTTGATAGTAATTATTTTTTAAAGTATTATTTATTTAAAAATATATAGAAATAATATATTTTTATTTTAATAAAATTTATTTTTAATATTAACGCATTAAAAATATCAAAAAATAATTTAAAATAAAACAATAAAAAGTATTTAATTTTTTAAAATACAAAAATAAACATATATTCTGGAAATTTTTTTAAAACATGTAATTAAAATAATATTTTTATATATATTTTTAGCTTTTCATTTAGCATCTATACTGAAGATGCTCCGACTCATTGAAAGACTAAAATCCTCTGGAATGTGTACCTGCTAGTGCTACAAGGTCCAGGTCGTTTTTGGAACTGGAGTGTTGTGGCTGGGAATGGGCTCCTGTAGAGAAAAGATAAAAGCAAGTAATTTACGCACATCGGCAAACAACAGACATAGACTCTTGTGTTTAGAAGTGAAAGGCAAGCAATTCCATCTTATTGTGAAGTGACACCATCTTTTGCAAGTGCATCCATTTTAAGGAAAAGGAGAAGGAAGAGGATCGAGCCATTTTAAGTGCAGCAACAAACAACAAAGTAGCGTGCTTTCCTTTTCATCCATTCTCAAGAGAATTCACCCTTGTAACTCATCTTCCACTAGAGCAGATGCAAGATCAGAGTCAAAACCTCAATATTCAAACTGTAAGTCACTTGGGATCATGAGCATACAGGATCATCGAGATTGTTACATGGCCCAGATAAACAAATGAAAGTGCCAGTCCTGTACTGTAGATTTTAAACAAGGCAGATGGCTAGACATTTCAATAAATTACTGCTCATGGCTACAACCAACCCGTCGTGTCATGTTTAACTTCTTCTCTAGGCCTACAAGAGCACAATGTTAAACTATAAAACGAAAATTCAGGGAAAGTATAGATATAATTGCTTTCCTCGGCGAACCAGTGAACGTCGCACTTGCCTCGTTAAGTGATGCCCAACTTCCAGAATCCTCTTTACGAGGCACAACAACCTTTGTCCAATACCCCTCGACTTGATTGACAGAGACAAAGTGGAATCATGCAGAAATATTCCCTCAAATAATTCAGGCGAGACTAACTCATTTCTGATAAAATGCAACATCTAATGACGCAATATGTCTCAGTTTGACATGACTCGACCCAGAAAAACACAACCCCTCTTTACTGCTTGAAGAACAAATCCAGATGGGTTAATTAGAAGCAACAAGCTAGTTACTGAAAGAGAACTGACACGATAAAATGCGGAAGCCACGCTTCAAGATAACGAAGAAGAAGATGACAACATGAACTTGACAAAAGAAAATACTAAAAAACAAAGAATATAACAACACAAACTCATTCTGTTAGGTTCACAAACAAGTCAAAAGGCAAAGCACACTCTCTTTCGGGGCAATAACTATCAGAACCAAAATTTAATCACTTCGGGAGTAAAGTTTTCCTTCTATGATCAATCTAGTTTCCAGTTCAATATTTATTCTATTTTCTAAATATGATGCTACGTTACTGTTTGTACTTTGTGGATGCTTTGGAATAATAGCAGCCTTCATAAGATTCTAAACTCACCTAAAATGCAATAATTCTGAGACAAGACAAGAAAAGCCTAATCATTCACAGCACACAAGGAAAAATGGATCAGAACCAGGCGAAAACACACTGGCACTGTTGAAAAAACTGAATTCACTCCATGTGTCGGTCCATCTTAATAATAATAAAAAAAATGGTGAATCCATAACCCTGTCAAGCTCAGATTGAGAATTTTTTTTTTTTCATTTAATCGGCAATACACTGAATTTAATGAAGAAACTTTCAAATCGCTGGATTGACTCTATTGGATTTCATTTCATTTAGTTTTTTTTTTTTTTTTTTATCTTTGCAGCCTTGCTAAGAAAAAACGAATAAAAGTTAATTATAACTTGATCTTATAGTTTATCAAAACAAGTTTATTAAAGTATAAAAAACAATTAAATAGTTTTTAAAAAAGGCATTTTTTTCCCATTGATATCTTTATCTTAACGGTTTTTCCCATTTCTTGAAATAAATAAAAAATGGATGAAGATGATTAATGTGTTATAAATGGATGTTAAAAAAGGATTAAATATATAGTTCCTGAAATGAAAATATGAGATTAATTAATTAGTTTGGTTAAACTACATGAATTAATACATAATTAACTCAATAAAGAAACACGAAAATCTATTATGTTTCGATTCAAGATATACATACACACACATATACACTCATATAAAAGAAAAAACGAGGGTTGGGAACCCTACAGAAAGCAAAATTAACCAAAACCTCCACAGATATTTATCTAACAAAAGTATTTCAACTAATCCAAAAAAGCTTGATGCAGACGGGGTAGCAGATCCAGGTCTTTCGGGTGCTGGAGGATTGCTTAGAGACGATTGGGGTCGATTCCTTGAGGGTTTTGCTGCTGGGGTTGGCTTTGCGAGCAGAGTTATGGGCTGTCAAAATTGGTCTAGAAATGGTGTGGAGTTTTCACTGATGAAGAAGCAAGACGAGGCTTTTACTTTTCTTAGTTAATTATAGATTAATTTATTGTTAACACTTTAAATTCATACCATATAACTATTTAATGTTTATAATCAATATCATTCATTTTCATTCAAATATTTAATTTGTATTCTTTTTATCATAATTCAAGAATAAACAAAGTATAATAAATAAATATTTAAATAATGCTTAGCAGATATATTTTGCCTATTTTTATTCCTAAGACATATACTTGTTTACTATTTTAAATTTAATGTAGAGTGAGTTAGCGACAGGAATATTCTTGTCAGAAGGAATTGAATCCTTTTTGAAGCCCAATTTGTAGGTTGTTCCCTTTTAAATTTTATTTTATTTTTCCAGTTTAAGTTCATTTTGTGGCCATCTGCTTGTTAAAAAATGTGATTAATAATAATGGAAAATCATTTATACTATCATGATAAAGGGAAACTAATCACTCTACAATACTACAAGCATTAATCCACTTTGTTTACGTTTAGAACCAACAAAAAAAATTTATTTACAACAATCAATAATAAATGATAATCAACTCCGGTTGCTGCCTCAAAATTCAATCTTGAAAGCAAGGCAAATACTTCAAGAAACAGAGACTTTAATCTTGCCAGAAGACACTGAACAGAAGGGCTCTTTTGGTTTACAAATCTATTGCGCGATCATTGAACTGGCCGAGCTTAATCAGTCTCCCCCAGGCCAGGAGGCGGCTCAGGGGCGTGGCGGTTACTGGCTCCTGTTCCTGGATAATCACTACTGTACTCTAAACTCTCCCTCCCGGCACCTGGCTTTGTGATTGTCTGTATTTTCAGTTATCAAAATAAAACATAGATCAACTTGTTTGCATCTTTCCTTGGTTTAGCATATATTAAAGAGCTCGAGCCCGTGGAGAGAGCATTTTAAGCAGGCGAGTTTGTGGGTTTAATTACTTGATGATGTTGAGGTAGCATTCAAGAAGATAAGCTGAGAAACAACCAGCAGAATTACTAGTGAATGGGAGGAAACTGCCTACCATTTGTAGCCGCTTTTGAAGTATCAGTGTTCCTTAGACATGATGATATTTAAAATGCATGTTGCTGAGACATTTACAATATTCCAGCCTGTTTGAATGTTGTTTTATCCATCTAGATTATTAATTAAGAGGTGAATCCATGGTTATGGTTTAGTTTAGTGTATGATAAAAATGAAAGTAATTAAAATTCATTTGATTATTCTTTTATATATAAAACTCGTCAACAAAGAATTACATGTATGAAATTGATATTAACATGAAGATTAAATATTTTATTTATTTTGAAATCCAAAAACCCTAAAGAAACAATTTAAGACATGAAATCGGTTTTAACATGACAATTAAAAGTGATTGAATGACTCCATTGATAAAGATGTTTGAGTCGGCCACTGTGGCCCAGGGCATCAAGGTAGAGAGAAAAGCGCTTCTAGTTAATGGAGTCTGTCTACCCACCTTGGGCTGGCTCTCTAAAAGCCCCCTTTTTTCCCCTTTCCTTTCGGTTGCAAGAAGCATCCTTTCAAGGAGTTCCATCTTCAATTCTTCATCAAAAGAACAACTCTAGGTGCATAATTCCATAGGTCAAAATGGAGAGGGGCAGATGAAATGGTCAATCTGTGATGATTGAAGGAGACTCGGCTCCCTTGTCCCATCTGCAATTAGTGGAGAACGTTAAATGGAGTGGTCAAAGGAATTTACAAACTCCTCCTTGCCCCACCACCACCTCTTGCAGCGGGAAGTGGCAAGGAAGAGAGAAATAATAAGCGACGGCACTAATTAGTAGTTACCAATAATCCTGTCGGTCTGATACCGTTGTTGGCAAGTACTTTCCGTTGTCTACGAGGGTGATTGCGTCATTATGATCTTGATCTCTGTCCTCGTAGTTTGAAAACTATGAGGACAGATCTTAATTCCTCCGTCTACAGAGTTTACGCTAAATTATTATTATTATTGTGAATGTTTCCCCATATTGGTAATTTCAACTTGCAAGGTCTGGTCCACTGCACTCTCTTGTAATTGTAGCAAAGTAATACACACACACACATACATATACATATATGGGCACCATCATTGAAGAAAAAGACCCTTTACAACTACAAGAATTTAGGGATAATAAATAACAGGGCAATTATAAAAACAAAAGATTATTTAAATTACATTTGAAAAGTTCATTACTGGCCAGTTATGCAATCCAATATTTATGGTCAACTTCCTCGTTTTAATTAATCAAATATACAATATGCACGCACATAATGCCCTTGACAAGAATTTGTGGTCGGTCCATGATCGATCACATCCGTCGTTCCATCCTATATCTTGTACTGACTGCTGTATTTATTTTCACTACGTACGTATTTGAGCACTTTATTATAACCGTGTTGTCATTTGTGGTCGGCCAAAAGTCAAAATTGCGGTGCTCTGACATTATAATTGACACACACAAGAGCCCTGTTATTGGCCGTTGCATGCACTAGCATTCATCAGCAATCTACATCCTCCGCCGCCTCAGATGACATGCTCTCCTCTAATGGCAGTCCCACTTCCACTTCTTTTCACTTTCCACTTTGCTTTTTCATCGCACTAAGTAAATATCTAATCCTCTGCGGCTATTTTTATATCCCAGCGAGGCAGCGAGTTCACATGGAAAATAATTCTATGATAACTGGGCTTCCAAGAACTGATACCATATTTTGATAAAATCGCTCAGGTTCTAACAGCACGATGAACAATCGATGATGGCATAGTTTTCAACATTAGCCCTGGCTTTGCGTGTGAACAAGGCTGTACCTTTTTTTTAACATGACATGAAACGTATAATATAAATTTAGATTGTAAACTTGAATTGTTAAATTATAAAATTATAAGTAAAATATTTTAATTAATTATATATTAATAATTTTAATTAAGTAGTAAATAATAACTTAGGATGGGGTTTAGCGATTGTTTAATAATATGATAAACTTATTTTTTAAAGTGTTTTTAACTTTGAAATATATTAAAATAATATATTTTTTATTTTTTAAAATTTATTTTAATATTAATACATTAAAACAATTAAAAAAATTAATTAAAACTTAAAAAATAATTAAGAATCAGTTTCTATAATTTTACTCACAAAGTCAATCCATGTTGTTTTTCTCATGTCTTTCGTTCTTAATTGATGTTTTTTATTCATAAAGCAATGAGCAGAAATGAATCCCAATCTCAAAACACGACAACAAAGAAAATGTAAATAATAAAACTTTTTCTTTAACAATTCACAGCCAACATCACCACCTCAGTTTCAGTCAACAACCATTGGTCCACTACCTTATCTTTCACAGCCAACATCACCACCTCTGAATTTATCAACCAAATGGAACAACTTTAAATATTTAGCAGCAACTAGCAAACAAGCCCAGTGTTTCTTCTCTGCAGTATTGCCCAATGCCCACCGTTGCCACAAAAGATACTTCAGCTACTAACCGTTTGATCAAGAAACTTGTAGCATCATCATCGAAATCAATTGCCCTTAATGCACTCTCTCATTTTCTCTCCCTCGACTCCACTCACCACCATGTATCTTCTCACTCTCCCTGTAAGTAATAACTCAAGACCCATTAGATATGCTTTGTAGGGACTTGATGTTGAGGGTTTTGAACAACCTTGATGCACGCGACTTGACACGATGCGTCGTCATCTCTTATAGCTGGAATCGTGTTGCTTCCAGTAATCTTCTTTGAACCTCTAAGTCTAGGTGTTTTTCTTCTGTTTGAGATGAACACAGAGATCAACAAAGAGTTGAAAAGTTTGTCAGTTAACAAATACACATAGAGTTGAAGAGTTTGTGATAACCTGACCCAACTTGTTGTATATTGTCCGCTTCGAGTTTTACTGCCCTCACGGTTTTGTTTTTGGTGATGCTAGCTCACTTGTAAGCCTGAAGCCCCAAAACACGTGCAACAGGTCAGCGATCAGCATTGTGATATCCCATATCGAAAGCGAGTAGAAAATTCCATTTGTAAATTGTTTTCCAAAAAAAAAAGAAAAAGAATTGGCGATTACTAAAATAATTAACTGCCTTGCTGATGTAGCTTTTCTTTATCGTCTATATTGCATTTAATTAGCTGAACTTTAACAACTTAACAATTCTTTTACAAGCTTACCGAGATTTTGCAAATATTAATTAGGATCAGTTAACAGGGGTGGGAACTTGTTGAGATTTATTTATCGTTTCTAACCAGCATAGTATTTATTTTCTTTTTTGTTTATAATTTATGACAGATACTTCAAAAACTACCATATAAAGTAGCCCTTATTTAATTTCTTTGATAAATGTCATTGATTTTTATTTTTTTATAGCATAAATTAATCATGAATAGAGTTTAATAAATATATTAAATAATACTTAACGATTGCTCGACGAGCACTCGTTTACTTTTCTCTATTAATTAACATCTTAATTAGGAGAACTTTATTTGGAAAACAATGAGCATATTGTAATTCTTTTAAAGTAAAATTAATGGGTGAAAACCAAGAGAAGCAAGTGACTAAATTAACACCTTTTGCCCTAGCTTTATTGGATGATAAAATGATAAAATAAAAGTATTTTTAATTAACTAGATTATAATTATATATTGGATACTGCGCGGATAAAATTATACAGTTTTTGAGGTGAAGTTTTGTAGCGGTACAAAAAGGAAGGGTGATATAAAAAAGCTACAATGATTATATTTGTTTTTAAATTGAAAAAATAATTTTATTTTTTTTTTCAAATTGATTTTTTAATATAATTTTGAATATCAAAAGGAATTTACAAAGATTTATTCCTGTCCTCCCACCTTCATCAACTTGACACGTCGCGGCAACCAAGAAAGTTATATCCTTCCTAACTGAGCCTAGGGCCGGCAGCCACTAGAAGAAGATTCTTTTGCAAAATGAAAACCCTACGCATTGATGAAAGACGACGGGAGATGTCTCCGGCAGTAATCATGTTATAGTTATGAAATACGCATGGTATAAAGGATATATATAAAAAGGAAAGAGAAAATAAATTAAATAAGAAAATTCTTATTAGTATCGGGTATATTTTTTTTAACTAATTCTTATCATTTAATATATTTCTTATTATTTTTAATTATATGTGTGATTCTTGTATGACACGTTGCAAGATATAAGTTGTTAAGGGAATCAACGGCACGGATGTGTCAGATGACCTTTTCACTTCGCTTTTTGCAGGTGGGTCATGTAAGATATGGTGGTGATGTGGCAGGGGAGCAGCTATTAATTCCTTGTAGCTGTGCAAGACAGCAAGGTGGGTCACGTGCCACGTGCTTACATGGCAAGTGGAGCTTGACAGCTTGTCAATATCTCAACCCAAAAGGCTGTTAAAAAACTCGCCAAGACTCCTCGTTTGTCGTCATGTTAATATAAGCTATTTATATTCTATGTTCTATTTTCTTATAGAAATGCCGTCTTAGCTCAGCTGGTAGAGCGCATGGCTTTTAACCATGTGGTCGTGGGTACGATTCCCACAGACGGCGTTTTGCTGAATAATTTTCTGCTAGTTACTACTAATTAATTTTAATTTAATTATGTCAATTACATTCTCCGATATGTTAGTATTTTCTTTCTAATTAATAGATTGTGGCCAAACTCCCTTGAATTCTAATAATTATTTGAAGTTATTTTGTTTTAGGTAAAATATTTTTTAATAATTTTTTAATAATGATTATTATAGGTGAAATAATGATGGTAGCGGAAGAAGTAACAATAAAGTGATTACGGTAATAATAGTAATGAGATGATAATGATGATGAATAAGAAGGTAGTGAGATGATCATGGTAGTGATTAAGGTTGTCAAAATCGCGATTCAACTCGTAAAATCGTACGTTTTTACGAGTTGATATAGGCTTTACGTGCTAAATCGCTTGTAAAACACGAAAATCGGGTCAAAATCGGGTAAAATTGTTAAAATCGGGTAAAATCGCGATTTTACCACCAATTTAACGATTTTGCCCGCAGGAAAAAAAAAAGCCTTGTATCTACCAGGTGCCGACCGCCTATTGGATTTAACAAAGCAAATGCAAAATTGCAAATGCAATGTTTCTCACTTTCTCTTCAGTCTTCTTCGCATTTCAGTTCCAGTTCCAGTTGAAATCCCAAAATTGAAATCCCAAAATTTCAGTTCCAGCCGTCCCTAAACTGAGGATTCCTCAGTTACTCAGTGTCTCAGTCTCTACTCTCTATCTCTTTCTTTCAGTCGTCCACGATTCCAGTTCATCATTCACAACAGCCCTCGCCCCTCATCGACGACGTCCTTTTCACCAGCCACCGTGAGAACCAGAGTCCACCCAACAACAACGACGTCTCTCCAGTCTCCACCAGGTAAGTTACTCTGTTCATCTTGTTTCTCTGGTTCTCTCTTCTCTGTTGGTAACTACCAGCGACTGGGGGTGCTTTTTTTCCCCTGTCCGTTTCTTACTCTAATGCAGTAAGCCAGTAATGCTAATATTTGTTTGATTGAATTTGCAGGCTCCAAGTTTGGCTGTAATATTGATCTCCTCGGTGCTCACTGCTCAGAACAGAGGTAAGAGTTTCTTACCATGTCCATTTCTTACCTTGTTTGTAATATGTCGTAACTGTTGTTTAGGACCATTAGATGCTTTAATCTTTACAGTTTAATGATGTTAAAGATTGAGATTTTGATTCAAAGTTTCTGTGACTGTCTATTATTGAGATATTGAAAATCAATTGGATTAAACCGTGCGGTGTGTGTGTGTGTGACTCTGTGAGTATGTGACTCTGTTTTTTCACATAAATCAATTGTCTCTGTTTCTTGATCTGAACAAGTTGGAGTCAGGTTAGTAATCCATGTGCAATTTCGTTGGTCGATAGATGTGATTAAAAAAAATGTGATAGCAGTGGTGGAGAAATAGATGTAGTGATTAAAATAGCTGGATGATATAATAAATCAATTATTACATGTAAAATATTTTACTGAATTTAATAAATTGAAAATATTTTTTAACAAATAAACTAAGTATGAAAAGGGACCATAAAATACTTTTTATTAACTAGTTTTGTTATAAATTATTTGTTAAAACAAACATCTTCTATTAAATATTTTACGCAAAATAAAATAGACTCTGAAAAGTGACTAGGATAGGAAACCTATTCAAACTTCACCGTTGGTAGACTTGGACTCGAATTCCTTATGGTCTAATTCAACTTAATTTCCAATGGAACACGAATCAAAATCTAGATTTTCCATTCCCTGAAACCAATTCAAATAAAATACAAGCTATCGTGTAGCCTGGAGCTGGAGAAGGAGAGTCAAATTTTAGGTTTATTTGAAATCGATTTACAACAAAAGATGTTACACTGTAGCTATAATTATCTCAAGCTTGATTTGAGCTAATAATTTTTCTCTAGAAAACTCAAGGGCAACTAACCGAATCCAAGCTTGGTATTGAAATTCGACGATTTATTAATCTATAGAACAACCATGAACTTTGGTTTTATGTTCGAGGGGTTGGTCAAGCCCCTCAGGACCAACTCCGGTGGATCCCCGAATGAAGGGAGCATCGGAGATGCTGACATGGCAGAAGAAAAAAAGAATGGGACCGGGCAGCATTATCCTTGCAAGCAAATGTGGGGAATCCAAACAGCAAGAAAGATCTTAAAGGCCACATAAACTTGTGGCTCACAAAATTTCGCCTTTTTTCTGATGTGGCATTCCCCCACTTTGTTTAATTACTTGCCACCTGCAAACAGATTACTTCCAAACTCTTTCTTTCTTCCTCTCTTCCACCTCGTCCGATCCCCAAAAATACACTACTAAAAAAAAAAAAACACTCACAGCACAAGCTGAGAGACAGGGATTGCCTCTTCTTTTAGCTAGAGAATGTCGGATTTGGCGATCAAGTTGTTTGGGAAGACGATTCCACTGCAAGTCAATCAGCTGGAGGGGGATGTGTCTTGTGCTATTAACAAGCACGAGTCTTCCTCAGGAACACCAGTTGCCCCACCCGAGCCTGAGGAGTACTGTTACACTGCTACTACTTGCTTGCACGAAAAAGACAAGGAAGAGCAAGAAGGCAACCACAGGGTATGTGTATTTTGTATGTCGACTGGGATTGCATATTTCTGAGCTTGCCTTGATTATAAAAATTATTTTGTTACTATTTGGACTTCTAATCTCAAAACGAAGAAATTGTTTGAGCGTCCATTTTAGTTCATCCATGTCTTTTGATTTTTAGGAGGTGGAACACTCATTGATTTATGGGAATCGGACTTGAGATTCTTCTACTGTTAATACTAGAATTTCAAAATAAAGTAACTGTTCCATTCTCTCCTTTTTCTTGGCGGCACAGAAGGGTTTTTAATCTTCGCCTTCCACTTTTATTATTTGTCGTGTTTTGGCGATAACTATTACTAAAATTTTCCCATATGTACTTTACCCTGTGCTTATTTTTTAGAAGATCTTCGTTCAGACTTCTTTTAAAGCAGAATTAGTATTGATGAACTGCAGACCACCAGGCTCTATATCAGTATTTCACCATTACTTTCCATTTTGAAATAGTTAGGAAGATTGATCCAGTTATTTCCTCCATCAAGGATCATATGATTTTGTCAGATTCCTCAACTTTTCATACTTATCACATATTTTCTCGGTCCAGTCTTTCCTATTGGATCACTGTTCTGTTTTGCCATCTCTGGCATGGCACTGCGTGTCTTTTAGGGAAAGCTTTGCGGTTCATTAGACTGATCTTTACTAGCGGCAACTCGATAACATCTAATGGTTTTGCCTCTGATAACAGCTTCACGAAAAGTTTTTTTAGTACTTGGGATACTTGAACTATTTATTTCCAATTGACAATGAGACAGAGTTCCGTGTGAAGTTGTATTTAAACTCTGTACTCCTACAGAGTTTTATTTTAACTAAACTGATTGTATTTCAATTTCAATCCCACCTATTCCCACCTGCTTTTGACTTGAAAAATTGTACATACAAGTATACAATACTATACAAGTAAGTTGTCTCTATTTCTTCTCATTCTTTTTTTTTTTTTGACATTTTAGGAGTCTTCAGGAGAGGAAATTGCCAACAAGAAACAAGAAGATGTTACCTCGTGTCAGATCACCGAGGACTCAAAAGATCCAACATCATCAGGAATTAGTGAGAATCCAAAGACTCCCTCAGTTGAGAGCGAAACTTCATCACTGAAAAGCAGTAAGGATGAAGAACAAAGGGAGACGAGCATCTCACAAGAAAAGACTCTGAAGAAGCCTGACAAAATACTTCCATGCCCTCGATGTAATAGCATGGATACTAAATTCTGTTATTACAACAATTACAACGTCAATCAGCCTCGTCATTTCTGTAAAAAGTGTCAGAGATACTGGACTGCTGGAGGAACCATGAGGAATGTGCCTGTGGGAGCAGGACGGCGCAAGAATAAGAGCTCTTCAGCTTCACATTATCGTCACTTAATGGTATCAGAAGCTCTCCGAACAGTTCAAGTCCATGCCATGAATGGAGTTCATAACCCCTCTTTCGGAAACAACACCACTGTCCTTGCATTTGGTTCCGATTCTCCTCTTTGTGATTCTGTTGCCTCTGTGTTGAATCTTTCAGAGAAAACGCAAAATAGTGTTCGAAATGAGTATCCCAGGCCTGAACATAGAATCTTTGTACCTTGTGGAGGGGCGGGAAGTAATGGGGATGATCGCTCAAGTGGATCTCCCGCCACAGCTTCGGATTCATCAAAGAAGGGATGTAATAGTAATTCGAGAGAAGCAGTTAATAAGGATTATCAATCCTTTCCTCCCCAGGTTCCCTGCTTCCCCGGGCCTCCTTGGCCATGTCAATGGAACTCTGCGCTGCCTCCACCTACGTTTTGCCCCCCAGGCTTTCCAGTATCGTTTTACCCTGCACCAACTTACTGGGGTTGTACTGTCCCGAGCCCTTGGAATGTACCGCCATGTGTATCCCCTCCATCACCCTCTCTAAAACACTGTACCCTAGACTCCAGTCCTACTTCTACACTGGGTAAACATTCAAGGGATGGCAGCATCCTTCATCCAGCCTACTTAAAAGAGCCCTCGAGGGAGGGCACCAAATCAGTAAAAGGTGTTTTGGTTCCGAAGACATCGAGGATTGATGATCCTAGTGAAGCTGCAAAGAGCTCTATATGGGCGACCCTCGGGATCATGAGTGAAAAGTCCAATTCTATTAATGGAGGAGGTCTCTTTAAGGGCTTTCAATCAAAAAACGAAGACAAAAACGACATGGATGGGACAACTTCAGTGTTGCAAGCGAACCCTGCTGCATTGTCCCGGTCTCTCAATTTCCATGAGAACACTTGATGAGAGATCGGTTAATTAGTACAGTTTCTGCAATAATTGTAATTACATGAAATGGAGTTTTTCACAAGTCTAGTGCAGCTTCACTCTCAACAAATTTGTGTTCCCTTTTACATTAGAAGGTTGACACTTGACAGCTGACACGACCAGAAGGCCACCTTACTGACAAAGAATTGCTATACAGGAAAACCAGGAAAGGGTTTCCCTACTTTTACCCTCTAGAAGAGCATAGCCACCTCTGACTGGAACACATCCTGATCTCCGTCTCCCCTGCCACTTTATGTCCAGCTGTTTTTCCTTGTCCATCTTAGATGGTATTATTTTACCAAGTTATTCATGTACACGGTATCCTTAAAGTTTATTTATTTATATAAATCAAAAGTGTGAGACAATAGTTGAAAGAAGAGCGATTCTTGGATGTAACAAAACCCTACTCTTTGCAGGATAAACTCTTAAATCTCATTCAGTTCCTGACTTTCTAATGGCACTTCTAGCTTGAAGAACGATCAAAACAAAATAAAATTTGCAAGTCTTGCCTAGTGACACCGAGAACTCCCGTTCTAAAGTAGGTATTTTGATCCAGGGTTTTTTCCTTCCAGAAGGGATTTGACCCTAAAATCTCATGATGGAACAAGCAGTCCATGGATTCCCTTCAATACTGAGTGAATCAGAAGTCATATCACTCTACATGGGTTCAAGATGCTGTCATTCAGTACAAGTCATTCCTTTGTAAGATCCAAGGCCATGGTATAACATGGAAACTTAGCAGCTTTTATGATGCTTGTGCAGTAAAAGGTCTTCTTCATTAGTCATCCAACTAAATGCCACTCATGGTCCCTCTCCCTCCTATTTGTTATATACAAAATCAAAGGGCTCGGAGTGGAAAAGGTTACTGCGGGCACTCCCGCATTTGAACAGATAAACTTGAATTTTTATATGCTCGAGAAACCCAAGCATCTTTCTCTTTCATGCCCAGGGAATCCAAACAAGCAACAACACCAAATGGTGGAAACGCTAGGGAAAAAGTTTTCCTCTGCTTCCATCTTCCTGCCAGCTTTTTCGCTCTCTTTTCTTTTGTATTCATTTGCCACAAATTGTGCAAGGGGTAACCCATGTTAGCTAACCCTCTTGTCAAAGTGATGTTCGCCTTTCTCTCTGTTCGGCCCTCATTGATCGATCAAGATCAACTTAGATACGAATGTCTCTGCTCTATCAGTTTGGGTGAAACAATCAGATAATTTCATTGTTGTAATCAACAGCAGAGGGCCACAATTTATGCAAAATGATACTAGTTGTTTTGGGACCCAAAGCATGTGATACCTTCCCGCAAAAGATATTGGGCCATATATATATATATATATATATATATAACCATCTATTTTTTTTCTCTTTCTTTTTGTTCCTTTTGCTTTTATTTTATATGGAGAAAGATATTCTTGTATTGTATTTTCCTGCTATAGTTTCGTGACCTCAGCACAACTAAATGCCACTGCAACCTAGCGACTCCAGCATTATCTCCCCGGGAATTGATCGATCATGATGTGCGAGAGCTCAAGCTTCGCATCAATTCCAACTTTTCATGAGTGGAATCCCTCGTAGAATCTCCAAGAAAAACTTACTTTCTTCCATCGGCTTTTAATTAATAGCATCGCGGTAAAACTGTATTTTTTATTTTTTATTTTTTATTTTAGATTTAAATTATTCTTTTATGTAGTTTTAATGTTTTGATATTAAGAATAAATTTTAAAAAATAAAAAATATTATTTTTAAACAAGAAATTCCTTAAAAAACAATCTCTTCCCTCGTACTATATGTGGAAACCTTTGATAAAATGAAAAACTCCCACTGAAACTACATTTCCGGGTATTGGCAATAAATTGAAGACCTCCTTTTTTAGATATTGATAAACCCTTGACTTAGATTTTGATAGGTCAAGCTAGAGCACTTCATATATATATAAATTAAAAATAAAAAACTCTTCCATATCTCAAAACAGTAAAAATAACTTTTTTATGGCTGCGTAAACTAGAGATGCAGCAGCAAGAGAGAATATTTGGAGTGGAGGTAGTTAGAAAGAATTGCATATCATGAGCCTCGCAGGGTCAAGTAGAAAATGACAGAGAGATAAAGCGTGAAATTCATATTTATCCTAACATACGAGGCTTGCAGCTCAGTTGCCTTGGCAGGCTTCGCTCTGCCTGTGTGTTTTGGGTTCGAGTACTCATGTGTACTTATATTTAAGGGTTTAGCTGCTATGGTTAATTCGTGTGACTTGTTTCGTTCCCGTTCCGGGTTCGATCCTTTATGTGTACGCCTGTCATCCTCGCTGTGCCTTACATGCTCCTGGATTTGCAGAATGTCCAGCGGGCCGTGGGAAATAGTCGTGGTACGCGTAAGCTGACCCGAACACCCCATGTAAATAAAAAAAAAAAAACAATTAGAATACTAATTAAGGTGGTGGTGGTGGACGAAATGGGAGGAAGAACAAACAACTTTCAAAAAAAAAAACTTTTAAAAAGTGGAAATGAATTTAAAAAGAAAAGGCACTTTTACCCATTTTAAAAATATTATTTCATTGAAAAAAATAAAAATCCAATTTCTCTCTCCCACCACCAGATTGACAGGCCAAGAATGGTGTTTCATGAAGATTGTCCAAGGGGTGAGAAAAAAATAAAAATATTTATTAAACTAAAAAAATTAAAAAAAATAATCGAAAAAACCTAACCGTGAAAAAAACAATTAAAATTTTAAAAAAATCAACCGGTTCGGTTTGGTTTGGTTTCGGTTTTATAAGCCTGAAACCAAAAAAACCGAACCGAACCTAAACAAAAAAAATCGAGCAAAACCAGTTTGAACTGGTTTTTGTAGTAAAAAACCGAACTGAAAGCAGTCGGTTTAAACTAGTTTTGGTTTTTTATAAGAAAAAAATTTCAGTTTGAATATTTTTTTTATAAAAACTAAACCAAATAAAAAATAATTACCTCTAAAATTACATCTTAACGAGTTGCTTGATGATAAAAAGGCACGTGAATTATCATGGCTATTTTCTTTTTGAACCATCCATGTTTCATCGAGGCCTATTAATTAATCTACTACGAATTATTATTATTATTATTTAAGAAAAGTGCAAGTTATCTTCCTAGCACAGCTTAAATTGTTCTTTAAAAATAAAATCTCCAAGCAAGGCTTGAGCTTTCCTTTTATACCACAAAAATGTTCTTTCATTTCGGTATTGATTTCTAGATTTACTCTTTCTTTTAAATAAATATAAACTTCTAACTATTATCTATAAATTTCTTCTTTTTTTTCTTATGAAACAGTGAGATTTTTTTTTGAATGGGCCATTGAATTTGCTCTTTTCG
Organism: Populus nigra; assembly: GCF_951802175.1. Taxonomy (NCBI): domain Eukaryota; kingdom Viridiplantae; phylum Streptophyta; class Magnoliopsida; order Malpighiales; family Salicaceae; genus Populus; species Populus nigra. Next base: position 5,684,389 of record NC_084857.1, read on the forward strand.
TTAGGTGGAACTGCGATCAGAAGCAGGGCATGTCCAATACTGTTGGCTCGGCCCATGATCTCCGAATAACCCACTGGATCAATGGTCTTTGATCCTAACCCTTGCTTGGGCTGGTCAGTAGCCAGCATACCCAGGCCCAATTTGTCCCGGTCATATTGTTTTTCTTTATTATTTTCGTTTTCTAATTAAAAAAAAAAGAAGAAAAACGAGGTTGCCGACGGTGAAAAGTATTTGCTCCATTTTATTTTATTTTTGAGTTTAAATTTTAGAGTCAACATCCAAGATAATTTATTGGATTATTTTAATCATATTAGATCGACATATTTTTAAAATCATCTGAGGAGAAACTTAATCTCAATTCATACATAAATCGATTTAAAAATACCATTATTACAGAAAAACAACTCGAATTGTAATCATTGTCAGGCTCCAAGGACATCCCTTCTTTATCCAGTCTAATCACGTGAGATTAATCGAATTACCAATTTAAATCTAAGTTTTTCAATTTAAAAATATTTTTGCACTTTATATTTTTTAAAAAATTACTTTTACGTCTCTGTTCATGTTCTATATAAAAACTCAAACAACTCCTCCTTGTAGTTTAGATTGATAGTCTCATTTTCATCAACATCGTTACTCTAACTTGATTACCGCTTTTATTTCTATTAAGTATCCTTGCTTTGATTAACGTCCTTTATCTTGAGCAGAAAGAGTTTCAACCATTAATCCATAAAAATCACAACCTATTGATATCAAATCCGTGTTCTTAGAGAGGAAGGCGATGAACAGTACATTCCAACTTGAGAATTCTTTATACTTTTTTTTTTCCCAGCAGAAAATTATTTATTTTTCTAGGTTTTATGTTTTCATACGTCCAATCATATATGACAATTATACCTGCATTTATGAAAGACTTTATTTTCATGTAGATGTAGGTGGCGATGAGTAGAAAATACACGATTTACTTAATGGACACTAAGATAGGTTAGAGTATCTCTAACCTGATGAACTTCCATGCCCAGATTTACTCATACAAATGATTTATTAAATTTTCAATATATATATCTAAAAGAATTTGTGGGATTTTTTTTTTTCAAGATTAACTTCATCTGATAAATATAAAGAATAGAAGTTAGAAAGCTCCCATCTAGCGAAGGATGCATCCTCACATCCCTCCTATTGGTGATCAGGTCTGAGAAAGAAGAAAACAAGAATTTACAGATGAATGTGTTACTACTTACTAGACAACATGGAGTAGCTTCTCGGAATTATTTTTAACCAAATACCAAACATTACCTTCTCAGAATTCATCTTACTATAAACTTTGAGTAAATCACTCCAAATCTCAATTTCCTGTGATTGTTTGATCAAAGTTTGCAACAGCCAGATCAGCTTTTTATATTGTTACCAAATAATAAATATTTTTCCGACCAAATTACGCTAATTTCAAGATAAGCAATCAATAACCAAAGTTAGGATTGCCATTCTTTTTCTTTTTTTTAAAGGCGGGGGGTAGAAAGGACGAAAGAATGAAATATAAATTAGCTGGTTAATGTTTGCGTGTTGGCCCATGACACAGTATATCGAAACTCATGTCATCATATAATACGTTTCTTGCATCGGCAGGTAACCATATGCATACAGAACTTTTTGTACAGAAGTAGACAGTTGCAAACAGATACACCCCATGTGGGTGGCATGAAATCACAGAAGATTCTGCCGATGAGGAAACGAAAGGAATGGATGTTCAACAGTTTCCATCATCAACGCATTAGGAGAGTGGGTGGTGTTTGGTTCTGTAGCAGGACTTGTGCCTGAATTTTGCAGGCCCATGAGAAAAGGATGTTTGATACAAGTTTCAGCTTCTTGTTTGTGTCTTTTTATTAGCACCAGCGTCTCCTCCATGATCATCAACATCCTCTTCAGCTTCGCAGTAACAAACCAAACAACCTTTTATACCCCCTTCAAAAAATAAAAAAACCCCAACATTTTAAGGTCAAGCTAGCTCCAACTATCTTCAGCCTTTTTTGTTAAAACTTTGTGGACAACGTGAAGTAAACAAAACACTAAGACTTTCATCCTAGTGTCGTCCCCTCAGTTTCACTTTTAAGCCCTTTGAATTTCTCCCCCGTCCATGTTTTTTTCGGGAGTAATTAACGATATTGTTTACATATTATTTACAAACTTAATCACGTCCAATTAAACTCTAATCGGCCATCTCCACTATAAAGTATGCATCAGTTTTAAATTTTAATTCATATGTTAATTATACAAACAATCCCTCCCTTGTCCTCCGACTGACATTTTTTAAAAATGCAAATTCTCGTTATTTTACATGTAATGTCAGAGACAACACTTTCATTTTTTAACTAATTAATGTGGCATCATCATACGAGGAGAGTTCTTCAAATCATGCAGAGGTGGATGTAATAAAGGATTTTCTGTTTTGTATTCTATAAATCATCACCTAGGTTTTTTAGATGATGATGGAAGAATATATATATATTATGATGGAAGAATCACTCTGGAAAGTATTGGCAATCTTGGACCAAGAAAAGAAAAACAAGTAGCTCCCCTTTATAATTTTCTGGAAGCAGTTTTATACTGGTATGGGTAGAAAAAGAAAAGAAAAAAAAAAGCGAACGACATCAGTGAATCATTGCTCCAATGTTTCAATCAACATTCATGTTCTAGAAATTGGAGTGTGGAGATTCAAAATTTCCTTCTTTCTAAGTAATATACATAAATAAATAAAATTAAAGCCAATGATTAAAGATAGAGGCTTAAAAAGGAAGAAGAAAAATAATGGGGAAAGAGGAAACGAATACAGAAAGGATAATACTCATCATTAATCAAGTTTATTTGTTTTACCCTTCGAAAGGGTCTCATGTGAGAGCAGAAGATTTTACTACACAAAAAAGAAGAAGAGGAAGAAGAAGAAAAAGATGCTGGGGCGACATGACATCAAAAGACTGATGCAGATTTTATCTTCTGCCATCCAACTGCAACAATTAACTACAATCCCTTCACCTTTTCCTCTAATGGCCTCTCGGTTATATTGGAGCACATCCACATTAAGCACCTCTCTGATATGATTTCTGCCAAAAACAATAACCCTTTTCAGCCTTTTTTCTTTTCTTTTCTTTTGCTATACTTCTGACTTCATGTGGCTCCTACCCCGAGAAAGTCAATGAATGGTGGTGCAACAGTCTCAAAATGGCCGCTAACTCTGCTCTGATCTGCCACTGATGGTGATGAAGGTGATGGCTGACTGACTGAAACTTCTTGAGGTAATGTTGACGCTGTAAAATCTGAGAAACAATAAGGGTTTTGGTAGTTTGACTGTTGCGTTGCCATTAAGTATGGAGGGTAATGTTGGGGATAAAAACCAGAAATGTGGGGCTCTTCATTTGGCCTATCCCATGATCTGGTTTGGCTGAACATGCCCAGCATGTCTTTACTTTTGGGATCTGCAACAAAACCCAAACCAATCACAAAGATGAAAAGAACTGCTAGTAGTTAAAAGAAAGAAGCATGCCCAAGTTTATACAGAATTTAGAGCAACAAAAAAGTTAGTGGAGAAGGTTTGTTTAAGTAAGTGAACCAATGGAGGTAGGCTTGGTTTCAACTGTATAAATCGAAGAGAATAAAGCTAGGAAATGAGGTAGGCTTCCCAAAAAGAAACCAACGAGGAAGTAGCACAGAAACCCAAACAAACTCAAGAATACACCACATAAACAAAAAACAAAAGAGAATGTAAAGAGAGGGTGAGGATTAAGGGGGGTCACAAAAGACGCACATACCAAAGAAGAAATCAAAAGGTGTCTGCTGTGCACAAAACCTACTTTGAGGGACCTTAATGCTTGAGACTGCTTCTCCCTCACTGGTCATGTGGGGGGATCCGTTTAAGCCGTTGTCAACCCCACCGCAACCAGCACCATTAAAGTTTACAATTCGGTAAGACGATAAGTTATTTAATCCTCCAGCACTGGGGATGTTGGGACAACATGGTGGTTGTTCTGCTTTCATGCCTGCATCTCTACCGACAAAGCTTGGAATTTCCTCCATTCTTCTGTTGACAGATTGACTTAGCCTCCTTCTCCTGTAAGCACTTGATTGTTCTCTAAATTTTCTGGCCATTATGACATGCCAGTGGTTCTTGACTGCATTATCAGTTCTTCCAGGGAAAAGTCTTGCTATCATGGCCCATTTGTTACCATAAAGTCTATGAGCTTGCATTAGTCTCTCCTCTTCTTCTTCAGTGAAAGCTTTTCTGTTTATCCTTGGATCCAGCTGGTTAAACCACCTTAACCTGCAGCTCTTACCTTCACATAACAATAATCAAAATGAGCCAAGCAGAAACTAGAAAATAAGATCCCTAAAGCGAAGGAGAACAGAAAAGGGAGACAAATGAAACAGAGGTTTACAATTTCTTTTTCTTTAGTAATTTTACCTGATCTACCTTCCAACTTCTCAGCTATAAGGTTCCAATTTTGAGGACCATAAAGAGCCACAAGTTCCTTCAGCTTGGTATCTTCTGCCGGCCTCCAATGCCCTCTTGCACAAAGCTTTGACTGCCCACTATCTGTTTCCCTGCCACTTATCATATTTTCATTAGGGTTCTCTTCATGTGATGAGTTAGCATTGTGATTTATAGTCTCATCGTTCTCTCCAAATCCATCACTGCAATCAGAGACCTTAACCTCCGCAACAGCATCACTGCTAGCATGATAGTTTGCCATGAAAGGAAAACCCCAAGAGAGCCTCCCGTTTTCCATTTCATGAGAAGAAGAGGCCGCAGGTGTTGTCATTCCAAAGTTGGGACTAAGAGAGAGAGAACCAATGTCTGTATAAACCATCCCCATTGAAGAGCAAGGAGAGGAAGAGGAAGATGAGGGAGCACTAGAAGAGTAACAAGCAAGGACATTTCTACTGTTATTATATGGTGTTGCATATAGAACACTCTTCCTGGCCATGCCTTCATTTCTTAATTTCTCTGACAGATGCTGTTATACAACTGTACATAAAGTCATCATCCTGTGGGAGTCTAAACTCTAGTCTAAGAAGCTAAGTTTGACAGAGAGAGATGAAGGAATGGATGGAGAGATGCAAGTTAAGTCTCTTGAAAACAGCAAGGATCAGCAAGGGTGCTTTAATTAGAGCTATATCTTTCTTTGTCTGCTGTGAGACTCCAGGGAGGGGAGAGAAGGTTTAAAAGTAGTTAACAACCCCCCCCCCCCCTGACTGACCGTTTTATTTAACTAGCTAGCTAGTACCTCTCGTGTTATTTTAATGGTAGTAGTATTTCCTTCCTCTTTTTTGAATCATCACACGTGTGAAATTGAGAGACCCTCTCTCTCTCTTCTCTCTTCTCTCTTCTCTCTTCAACTGTTGAAGGTTCTTCCTCCTTGGGTTGTCTCTCTCTGTATTGACAAGAAAGACTAGAATGTGCAAGGGCTGCTAGCTTGGGCTTGTACAGGTCTAGACACCTTTCTTTTCAAGGCAGAAAATGAGGGCTTGACATAACAACCCCTGTCAACCACCAGTAAATAACCTAGCCCCACTTCAGCTCCTCCCTCAATCTCCATCAGTTTGTGTGTGTGTGTGTGTGTGTGTGTGTGTGTCTTGTGTTTTTACTTTGAGAGAGGCCGGTTTAACCTGGGTTTCAGATAACCACCTGAAGTTGACCCAACAACCAAACCCCTATGCCAAATCATTACTTTATTAATATCACTTCTCACACAACTAATTATAACAGTCCAAAAAGGCTATTACCTTCACGTCATCTTAATCCCCACCCCTTCTACACTTCTCCCCCGTCTCTTTCATGGAGCCCCATCTCTCTCTCTCTCTCTCTCTCTCTCTCTCTCTCTATATATATATATATATATATATATATATATATATATATATATATATAATGCTGCTACAAGAAAAATTGAAGTTACTCATCTTGTATGGGCGAGAAACTCGTTAATGGTCATATGCAAGTACGTGCTCCATCATATAAGATTTCGCTCAAATACGTGTTTGACATGGCCTCCCTCCCCGTGGGTATTGATTTGGATGGTGATGCCAAGGTTTAATTTTTTGGTGAGATGATATATTTATTCGAATTTAATCAGGATTATGGAGGTATTCTGATGTATATCAGTACTGTTACTATTTTCTTTTGGTGGATTGTCTCTCTAATATGTGTAGATGTAAATGTATAATTTTTCATTATACATGACAGGTTCAAAAACTCTTGGGGGCATGGCCCCTTGGTTTTAGAACCTGTCTATACCAAAAAAACATCACCCTTTTACTCTTGTTGCCTCTACATGAACAACCATTATCTAGCTAGTAGTTGTGTATTCAATAATTTATTTTAATGAAATTATTTCAACTTTTAATAACTTAAATATAATAATAGGACATGATTACCTTGCATTACATGTGTATTTCAACTTTTATCGTTTAAAATGATGATAAAAAAAAATGGCTCTAAATCACTTCAATTAAACCGGTTTTTTATTTTAAAAAAAGGGTGGCGCCTATTTTCCATGTAAGGAATGTCCTTGGACTGCACTTTCATTCCTTAAAATACTTGCGCCAAGAAATACAACAAGGAAAAAAGAATAGTACTTAGGAAGAAGAAGTATCCTTATCTATCTATTTATTTTCACAGTTTTCACTTTACTTGCTGGACAATTCATTTACTGCATGTGCTCACAGAGTAACAGAAGTGTACGATCCTTGCTGAAGCTTTGAAAACCTGACTACTTTCCATGGGAAACACTCAAAACTAAACTATCCCAATGCAATTGTCAAGAAACCCACCATTTGCAGTTACTTCCACCCTCTCTCTACGCTCACCTTCGGGTCTTAGGGTCCCAGCCAGTGTAGCCTGTTTCTGTGCCATTTTACTCACTGTTTCCCCTGCCTTCTTGAAACTGTGTAACTGCTACATACCAATGTCATTTATGGCGCTTATGAACACGTGAACTTGCTTGTGAGACGATATCGTTTCGGACTGATGTCATCGTGACCATATGTATTGTTAGAGAGACCCAGAAGTTGCAGCAGCTCTTCTGTTCCTAACACACACACACACACACACCTGCACACGCACACACACACACATATACATGTAGACATGGTATCATCAATCTTTTCGGTAAATGTTTGGTACAATGTCCCGGAGCTTATGAATCCTTTCAACATTTAACTAATTACCATACACTTTTTTAAACCCAGTTCTAACACCTTTAGTGACCCTAGAGAAAGTGTGTTTGTGTGTATAAAAGGCTGATTGCAGGTAAATATTATTTTTTAAAGTTATTAATGTTTAGAAGTGTATTTAAAAAATAATTTTTTATATTTTATATTTTATTTTTTATATTAACATATCAAAACGATTTAAAAATATATAAAAAAATTCAAAACATTTTAAAAAATAATTGAATCGCAATGTCATACAGGATTTTAATGAGTTGTTGTCTATGCGTTTAAAATTGTATTTAACTTTAAAAAAAATATCAAATTAATGTGTTTTAATATATTAATGTAAAAAATAAAAAAATCTATAAAAAATTATTTTAATATAGTTTTTAAAAATAAATTTTAAAATCACCCAGCAATAAACACTTATTAGGTAACATACCAATTACAGTTTGCTGACCAACAGCAATAAAAACTAGAACAGTCAGGTCCAAGCAGCAAGGCGAATATACTGAGATAAGATATTTTCACATTGTTTTTTAAAAAGAACACTTAATTTATAGTCTGATAGTTGTGACTCGGTAATTTTTTATTTTCAATTATAATTCAAATATTATTTTTATAAATAATATAATGACAATATTGAGTCAAGTTAAGGTATATTTAATAAAAAAATATATAAGTTTTTTTTTAAGAAAATTAAGAGGTGATATAAATTAGAAGTAATAAGTTAAATAAAATAAATATTTTAACTTCTTATTAAAGAGAAATTTTGACTCGATTTTATAAATATTTTTAATTTGAGTTAAAAAAAATTCAATCAATTAAAATCATACGGAAAAAACCGAGTATTGAGCTGTAAAGACCCCGGCAGTTTTTCTCCTCTACTCTAGCTACCCTAAGAGTTTGTTTTTCTTCCATATATATATATATATATATATATATATATATATATATATATATATATATATATATATATATATATATATATATATATATATATATATATATATATTTGCTTCCAGATTCATTGGCGACAACATTATTTCTCATTTTATTTTTCTTAGATAATATCGAATGTAGTGGCTATGCTACTTGATTTGATGGGGTTTTTTTCCAGTTTATCTAATATTTTTACTCATTTTGAAAGTTTTTATTTTATTTATTTGCCTGTGTACGTTGTTTTTATTCTCTTGTTGGTGAATTTCTATGTTGCAGTGAATATATGTTTAAAGTTTTAACGGGTTGAAGTCTGAATTATCTGGACAAAAATGAATAGCCAAGAAGATTTTTCAAGATATCAAAGCTGCTGGGTGAGTTGTTAAAAAAGAAGAGCATAAGTTAGCCTGTATTTGAAAAATTCCAGCATAAGGCTTGGTCTATATTTTTTTATTGTGTTAGCTGGAGTATATGGTTTATGAGAAACAAAGTAATCTTCGATGGTAGAGCTGCGATCTTCGAAGACAGTTTATGATAAGTTCTTCATGGCTACTGACACTACTTTAATTATGGGACCTGAATGTATTATAGATTAGTCAAACACCAAATCAAGGCTTTAAGCATGGTGTATCAGCTTCTTTAATTTTGATGTTCTTTTTCGGTTATGTATTTGTTAACTTTTTATTCCTTTCCTTTTGTATTTGCTATTTGTTTTGATGACTCTCTTTTCTTTTCTTTTTTGTTTTTCTTTTTTGTATCTTATTTTTGACTATCTTCTAGTTAGTCTTTTTAATATATCGACTTATTTTAAAAAAGATCAGATTCTATTTTTACTTGTATATAATCTATTCAGTACATTTTTTTGAAGTTTATAAAATGATATAATTCAAGCCATTTTGTATTAATATTGATATAATTCATACTGGCTTCAATTCGATATGTAGAAACCTCTCTCTCTTCTCCTATCAATGGAAAATCTCTGTTTTTGAAAAGAAAGAAAGAACGTTTATGGTATATAAATATGCGAAATCTTCGTTAATTTTTAATAAAGTGCTACTTCGGGAGCTTTTTCCTTCTTTGGCTGAAAGTGATCGAATATTTATTCAAGGGAGAATGGGAACACCATAATCAACCAGTAGGAGAGCTATGAGGCCATCACAAACTCCAAAAAAAGAGCTAGAGCAGGGACTGTAGAAACAGATGGCAAACATAAACAAAAAAAAAAAGAACCGAAAAGATGAAAGTGGTAAAAACCCAACGATAACATGAAATAAGCAGCAAGCTCAAGTCTAACCCACCACGATCTGCAATTTGCAGAAATGAAGCAGCGACAGCCCGGTAGAAAGAGCAAAGCAACAATATAATATATAAAAGTAATAAAACCGAGCGGTGAACGTAGGAAATAGAGGCCCTTCAAGGACTAAATTAAAGATATGGCTTGCACGGGACCTAGTAAATGGGGAGCTAATTGCAACCTCTAAAATCTGCAGAGGGACCATGTTGTATGTACACGTGTATACGTGTTCTCGTAGAAAAGCACTTGGTCTCAAAATTTTCAGACAGCAAACGGAACCAGGTTGCGGAAACATGGCATGTAAAAATATTGCAGTATATGTGCTCTCATCATTCAAATCTTTACCTCTGGTTCCGAAATAGAAACTCTGTGCTTTTCTTCTTTTGATCTCATCTGCCGTCTGCATCTGCCCTTCCATTCCCACGTGTGCCCTTGTTTTCTCGTGTGGAAGCACACACACACACACACACACACACACGGTATATGGTCAGTGTTTGCATGGGCCTCTGTATCTTCAATTATTGTCCCTGACCTGCCTCGTTACAAACTTAGGATGCCTCTCCTGCGCTGGTTTCCATGTCCTTGTATTCATCTGGAGCCCCAACACTCTCACCCAAAGAGCGTGCAGTCACGAGGCAGGGGGAGTCCCTTGTAGGAAGAGAACAAGATTCCAATGTGTATGTATGTATGTATGTATGTATGTGCACCTCTCTCCCATTCGCATTTCAGATACAAAACTAGAAAGGTTAATAAATGATCTTGTTGGTTATTTCCATTTTGTTAACCTAACTCCTCATAGGGTGAACCTTACATCCACTCTCGTACAAGTTCAGGTCAAATGTTGAGTTTGACTAAAATTGTCCCCTGTATGCATCTTAGAGTCTGTCTGTATCTTGGGAAATTTTGTTTCCTAGGAAGTGTTTTTATTTTAAAATAATATTTTTTTATTTTTAATATGAACATTTCAAAATAATTAAAAAAAATTATCAAAATATCAATTTAAAACTAAAAAAAATAGTTAAACTACATTAAAAAACGGTATATATATATGATCCATTCCACATAAACTAAGGCAAACATTTTTTTAGCAACGCCAAGACAAACGTTGGGTTTAATTTTCTTCCTACAAAATTCTAATAATACTCGAATAAAAAAAAAAGACCTCGGCAAACTGTATTTTATTTATTGATTAAAAAATTACTGTGAGAAGGAAGGAAAAAAAAAGATTTCCGTGGCCAATTAGAATTGTCATAATTAACAAAAAAGATACGGGAGCATTAATTAGTGGCCAGTTAATTATTTCAATATAGAAGGGTTTGATAGGCTGAAAAAACTTAATCGATCACTTTCACGGGTGACCAATTAAATCACTAAGTAAATAAAGTCATTTTTGTTAAATTTTCAATGATTATGACCCCATTGTAATGACGTGGATAGCTTTAAGTAAATCTCAGCGGTTTGACTTGGATGGAAGGTCCAGAGCGCGCTCTGCCTTGATGTTCCTGCGACAATTTACATTAACAAACATAAATGGTGAGGGCTGGATTGGCAAAATCAAAATAGAAGAGGGACTAACCAAAGAAATACGTGTTTGGTAGTGAAACTGCATTCCAAGCACTGCATCAAGGAACCGTACAGTAATCCTTTAAAACTGTCAACACCACTTGAAAACGACAAGGGTTAATTAATTGAAGTCTTACACAATAAATACAAATTTTCATTATTTTTTCTGACAAAAGATAGAAGGTCCTGATTGATAAATGGTCAAAATACAAGGAGCTGATCTATAAAAAACAAAGTTTTGGGAAAAGAAATCGTTCAGTTATATAAACTTGGGTGGAACAACTGAAATTAGCCATGCATTGATATTCAAAATTAATTCTGTGGAGTTATGTTACAAATGGGTAATCACAACTTTCATGGTTTCCAAATGTCGTGTGGTTTGAAATTAATTTATATTAATGGAAGGGATGCATAAGCTTCGAACAAAATAAATCTGATAAGATACTTTCAAAAGCAAATAAATACAAAAATAAACTATTTTTGTTATTCGATTAGATAAACTGCGGATCATTGGATTAAATTTTTAAAAAAATAAAAAATATATTTTATGCTTTGCTAACATTTTTTTCGTAAAAAAAATAAATTATATAAATATTGATTACTCGATTAAGTTATTGAAATAAATAGTATTTTGAAAGTTGTTACATGGTAAAATCAACATCTCTTATAGTTTCTTGTTAGTATATAATCAACAGATCCATACAGATCTTTTCTAACAGAAGAAACATGCTTATGATAAGCCTTGCAATTGTGTGTGCAAGAATTGATTAAAATACAAAACACTCGATAATCAATGTAGATGCGCGCGGGGGTGATCATGGACTTGTAATTTCAGATGAAATTAAACATATATAATACAAGCTATATATAATTCAACCTCAACTCATGGAAGATAAAAATAATGATCATAAAACCCAGACAGACGTTTTCATTAAAATAATTATGGATATTGTTTCTAAAATCATGCACAATACGAAGAAAATAAATGAATGGACTGCATCAGAATAGAGAGGTGCTTGTGACATGACGTGAAACTTTAGATGAAAAATGTTGTCGGTTTAGCGGACCAAGAAGCAAAAAATGTTGGAAGAAGCTGTTGGCAGCATCCTATGTTTGGATACGAATGGGAGAGAGGTTTGCTGTCGAGAAGGGGATTTGTTCCCTCAACGCCCCGAGCTCATGTGATGGAGTTGGTTATGATTGTGTTGAACATGAAAGAAAGAAACATGTTTTGAGAATGACCCTTGTAAGATACAAGATAGCTGGCCTAATCAGATCTCCAAAATGCATGAAATGAAAGAGTCGCAGAGGTGTGTGGTATAAATGGGGCATGGCCCACCGTATAAATAGTAGGGCTTATCCATGAGATTCTGTTGGGGATGTTCCCTTGGAACTACATGGGAAGGGATGTAAGGTTGTGCCTTTGTCGCTTTTGGGTACCCCATAACCCTCAAGAACAAGACGCGAATCGTGGATTTCAAAGGCAAAAGCATTGCTCCTTGAAGCTCAAAACAAGGAAAAAGAAAGGGAAAATACCATGCACAGGCAATATTAAACATCATATGTTATGGCCTCCTCCTCCCCTCGCATGTTGGATATCAGGTATGAGAGTCAGCTAACCCTGTCCCGAGGCCTAACAGCAACTATAAGTCGCCTTGCCCATTACCATGTGAGGTGTGGCTTTTATGCCTGACTTTAACTAGGACCAGTTCTTCAGGAGCTGTTTGTGAGACTCGAACAAGTATATATTATCAAATCTGTGTAAATACATTTTGGGATGTACATAGATGATTTTGATACATAAAAAAATATCAAATCAATGTATTTTCACAAAAAATGCATTTTTGTAAAGAGGCAATACATTACATCACACAACCAAACACAGAAGACATAAATGTTTCTAGGAGAGTTAAGAAACAATAGAAGAAGAAATTAAATAGGCTTAGCACTAGTTCTACTCACGGTTGAACCTGTTAACATATGCAATAACGACTTTTCCCAGCTTAAGGAATTGTTCTTACTGGTGTGATTATGTAATGGCTGGAAGTGTTCCTTTCTTTTAGAAATTAGAGGAGGAAATATGTTTGCTTACAGATGATATTTTTGCACTCGTTTGTGCTCCTACAATATCAATGATTCTTGTTTTGAGAAAAATTCTGCGTGAAGTCAAGAACCGAGTCCAGAGCTAGCCTAAGAATAATCATGCTCCATCTCGACGTACTGAATTACTGCACCAATCAACCGCATCAATCAATCAAAATAGTCTTCTGTCCCACGTCAATCCCGACTCCACATAAATGTCATGGATTTGGTATCATTATATTGCATATGCTCTTGCCGTTAGTAATTGTTTGCTGTAAGTGGTTCGCGATCCTTTTTTTATATGGATATGTGTGTCCTGAGTTAATTGTAACCTAGCCTCTATTATTTATTAAAATTACTTAATTAATCTTTGTCGTATTAAAAATAATTAGATAGTTTTTTATTATTATTTATTGTATTTAATTTCATAGTGTTTTATTCTAAAAATGTGTTTTTTTTTCATTTTGTTTTCATTTATCTACTTCTTGTTTTTTCTTTTCTATTTATTAAAATCAAAGATCAAAATAAATTAGAAAAAAACTTCAAATAGATGAAAAAAAAGCTATAAAAGAATTTAAAACCATGGAGATTAAATGTAAGGTTTTTCTAATTTTGCTATTGGAGGTGGCTACTTATATATATATATATATATATAAGGGATTGAAAGAACTACTCTTACTTTTCTTTGTCAGATACAGCAAGGGACGAAGTAGTGTATATTTAAAAAAATAAAAAATAAAGTTGAAGCACGATAGTTTTACATTGTGCTTTTCTCAACTGTACCTGTGATATTTTTTAAAATATTTTTATGACAGTGACAGTTTCCAATATTATTTAAAAAAAAAACTGAAGTAATAAAGAGCAGGGGTTGCAGTACAAGTGACCGCAGTTAGCTATGCTGCTATAGCCCTAGCTACAAAGAAAACTGAAGTCAGCAGAAAAAAGGTTGCCGTGTGGAGAGGGTGGTTCTTAGACTGAGTTACATGAATTACCCAGACATGGTATGGACCTAAGAGACTTATTATGCCACTTATAGATATTAAAGTAAAAGGAGTTAGACTGTCATAATAGTAAGGCTTAATAGTCAGTCATCAGTGGTAACACAATTGCTGATACACAGAAACGATCAGAACCCACAAAAGGCCTTCCAGAAAGAGATGACTTTCTTTGAACAAAATTAATACTTCATATGGTAAATGAACCTGGTTTCCCCACTCTTTTCCTTGATCTGCAAGATGTCAGCTACACATAGCAAATGGATGGTATGAATGAACTGTTGAAGAGAGTGAAAAAGAGTCCCCATTTCTCTCGCATTCATAAAACTCTTTGACAGAAAGGGAGGGCTGAGAATGACCCACCAGTTTATCTCCTCCCTGTGTTAAAGGTCCTGACTTCGATAGTACTCCTGGGACTACCAAGTAGAAATATGATCAGAACGACATTGAAGGGAAGGGAAAAAAAGAAAAAGCAAGGCCCTTAGCCTTAGGGGCAAGCCAGGCAATTTCCACCTTGTTTATGGGAGAAATTAACTGTGCATGCCACGGGGGGTGAGTGACAGGTGAAAAGGAGAGTGAGAGATAGAAAGGACAAAGGTGTTGATTTTCTAAGAGATTTTCTTGCATTGATTAGGGAATAGACACTGCTTTACTCACGTAGAGGAACTGTCTGTCCTGATCATCAACTTATTTAATGGCAATAGTTTATTGTTCCTCCCAGAACAAGTGATTGTCCTGTCCACGTGCGTAGACCCCTTGTTTGCTGTTACTTGTATAACATGGCAGACCCAACGCTTCATGCTCCGTTTGCAGCTTCTTCCTTCTTTTTTTTAATCAAATTAGCCCATCAAATATATATAAAAAATTTGCATAATAATAATTTTGTTTAAAAAATATTGAGTGAAATAAAACACTTTTATCTTGTTATGTTTCTAAAACACAACAAGATGAAAGTTCAATCATCTGACTCAATCGATTGGTCGATCGATTAGATTCAATTGTATTAATCGGTTAATCGTTTCACATCAAAATTATAATTTTATGAACTTTTTTTTTTCAAATATATTTTATAAGCCATGATATGTTTTTTTTCAACAAGTATACTAGAAATAGACTACAATTAAAATCTCAAAAAATTATTACTCGCAGGGTAGTTGTCATGTGTTTTTCAATGTCAATGATATAGTCGAGCTTGTAATAATGGATGATTCTAAACAAGCAAATGTGAGTCTACCATAACTAAATAAGAATATACACCAAATAGATTACATGAATGACCTAACATATATATATTTATGTATTAGTGTATCAGGTCTAGGCCCAAGAGAGATATGGCCGCGTTAAACTAAAAAAACATATCAAAAAAGCAATTACTTTTAATTCAATCATTGAGTCGTGCTGAAATTTTTATAAGAATTTTTGAAGACTGTTTTTCTTATGCTAGCCATTGCATCACTATATAAACCATCAAATCTTTAAATATAAAAAATCTCATTGAGTCCTCGTGATCTTGGTAGTTTTAAGATTTTTCATGTTATTTTTAGAATTAGTCAACAGATTTCACTAACCATCATAAACCTGTATACTAGTTGAGTCAGATAATTAAATTTTTATATTATTGTGCTTCTAAAACACGACAACGTAAAAACATGCTATTTCATAAAATAAAATAAAAAATTAAACTATTTTTTCCGTCAATTTTTTTACGTTTACTGTGTTATTTACTGTGCTAATTGACTATTTTGTCCCCTTCAGCACACCTGCATAACATATCCTGTATTATATAAATAAAGAAAACTAATATTAATCAATAGAATGTATATTTAGAAAAAGACCTTTATTATATGCTTATCTTTTCAAAGAGAAAGGTAAAAATTCTTGGCCACGTGATTTATTTCTGAGGTTGTCCTAGCTCTAATCAAGAAAGAGCTTTGACCAACTTAATTTCATGTGGCTACGTACCAAAATTCTGACTCCCTCAATGCAACTGAGAAAATTAAATATTTACAATCAATCCAGGTAACTGGCTTCTGGCTTAGATCCATTATGACGACCCATTGATATTAATTAGTGTTGTGAAGTCTAAAATGGTACGGACCTGTTTCCTTGTCTTTAGGTCATGGTCTTGTCTTTTTTAGCCTTTTTTATTATTATTATTTTTAGTGATGATATTAAGAATTTTTTAATCTTGAAAGATAACGAATAAGAAATAAATAAAAAAATAACCATAAAGCTCCGCAAAGTTGCACAGCGTCGTTATCTCTTATTCCTTGTGCATGGTATGAATCGTTACCTCCTTTTCTCTTTTTTTTTCCTTACAATTATTTTAGCCTCTTTTTTTTTAAAAAAAAAATGGTTAAAGCCTAGCCAGTGATTTTATGAACACATCCAAAATCCTAAACATCAAAATGCATGACCACACACTTCACGTATTTGGGAAGAAAACACCAGTCTTGAGGCAGACACAGACAGACGTGGGAAACTCTTAAACACGATGCCTCTTGTGAATTCAGGGACATTAACGAGGCAAGCAAAGAAGTCCTTCCCCTAGAAAAAAACTTCCGAGAATTTTCAAGCTGAAGAAGAGACCACGCTAGGATCTGCTATATCCATATAAACACATGAATATGGCCCTCGGCCCAAGTCGGGGTGCTACCTGGTCCACCAAGGCATGGCCTCAAGTTTGGAAGCCCGGAAGGAAAACAACACAGCAAGTGGATTAAACGAAAGTGGAAAACCTTTGTAGTTTGTACTGGAACAAAATTCAATTATTCAATTATTTTATGCAATCAAATGAGATATGTATAGTTCTCCGTATGTCCGAACACATTGGACCATTTTTCACTGCCAAACATCCTGAAGGAATTCCAGCCCTTTGTCTAATACCTTGTTGTCATATGATGAAGAAATTTATCAGAACCTACAGATGGAATTGCAAGCAGCAGCTTTCTGCCACATTGCATCCAAAGCAGTCAGTTGCATAAACACCCTTCGCGGTGCTTAATTGCAACAATTTGGTAAATTTACAAAGCTTCCTTCGTATGTTTATCTTTTCCACCTCTATTGACTAGGCTATGTTTGGATATAGCTTACAGGTAACCTTTTTCATCTTGGCTAACATACATTCACTGGAACTGTATTCATAGACAGGGTATTTGCTCACTTTAAGATAACTGTGCAGCTTTATCAGTCACCTGTAGTGCGATCGATGTCCCCATGCTGTCATGCACAAGCTCCTCCCTCAACCATCTAATTACCGAGGATGGATATCAAGATTTTGAGCCTGTATTCAAACTGAATAGAGCTTCAGCAATGCTCCCAGTATTTAGGTCCCACAACATATTAACACTTGATCAGGAAGGAAGAGGAGGCCTACCAAGCACAGAATGCGTTATTCTCCTTTATTTTCATCTTTGCACCTGCTCAAACATAATTGAGTAAGACTTGACAATACAAGATTCTCTTAGGATAAAAGAGAACAAGTTTTCAAGGATACCAAGAGATACGAAAACAAATTTTCGTGGATGCCAAGATGTGGGTCAATGTTACATAATAAGACGATCGACAAAGAGTTCATGTATAATGATTGCCCAGAGAGAAATAGAAGAATAACAAGGACAGAATTTCTACAGAAAACCATGTGACTTTAAACTGCTGCAATGCAGAGGCCCCACCAACAAGGCACAGTGTCCAAGATATGCCATTCTTGGCATCCATTGAACAGCCTGTAAAGCAATTTCAAAACACAAGATGATTATGACGGCAATCAGTTAATCTTTCTGAACCGTTAATTACTTCTTACCAACTACATGAAATGGTGCAGTAGGTCAAAACAAAGGATCGTTAGTCAAAGAAATTCAGTGTCAAATACTTATTCATGCCAAATAGCAAAAATGTTTGAACCAAATGCAGCAGCGCCATAATTCCCATTTTTCTATTCGCGATCTCTTACAGAAGGCTCAGAAATTGAATAAAGAGACTAACTGGTCAGCAATAGAGATCAAGACCATAAAAGCCAGAATTATGTAAATCCAGGAGCAATAGGGAACAGAATAGGACACTGGACGTGGTTTAATACCTTCAAAGTCTTCACCAAAGCAACATAAGTTGTATAGCCGATTGTCTACAGTGAAGATGAATGGAAATTAGTAATGCAGGGATACTTGCAAAGTTCATGCAGACTCCAGTAAGATAAGTAATTAGATTCAACAACACAATCATGCACCATGATCATAACCTTTAATCAATCTTTGGTAACACTTAATCTGTGTTTAGTGCTGCCTGGTCAGCAAGAACCCTAAAATGAGACATTTATAACGCAGGAAAAAACCACTGTTCAGGACAAATGAAAGATCCAAAATGCAGGAATAGCAGACCATTTATGCTTCAAGTCTCTTTAAGAAATCAAGCTTGATCAGAGATAACCAAAATCCACACCATATACTTCAATGATGTGCACATGTCATATCGCTCGTAGTGATGAAAGAATTTATGGAGCTGAATTGATACACACTAAACTAGTTTAATATATATGAACACTTCACCGAATCAGACAATTAGAGTGTATCAGCAACTGTGGGTAATGCCATTAACAGAAGAGATAAATAAGGATAGGGGTTGCCTACAAAAATGCCCCTTGCCTCCTTGCTCATTCTCAATATTACCACGTCCAATTCAGGGAATCAATTTTGCCCTTAATGTTACCAAATATTTCCAATATGACCCTTCTGTCCGATCTCTGTTAAAAATAGTTAACAGAAACATCAAATTATTTGCGCGCCATGGACACGTTTCATTAGAGGGGGAAAAAACTGCCAAAAACACCCAAAATACACAGTCATCCATAGCAGCTTAATACCAAACAGGCAATTTTGGGTATTCTGGCAGGTTTTGTTCCTTCCAATTTCATGAGTTAATGCGAGATGTGCCACGTGAGTGGCACGTGAGTAATTTGACTATTTGTTAACTGTTTTTAATATATAGTAGATGAAAGGTAACATTGAAACCTCTACTTTTGCTTTGTGAATCAAGTGTGGATCCGCTAATTAGAGAGATAAAGAGAGATCACATTAAGGTCTCTCTAATAAACCAAATCTTTCAACAAAAAATCAAGCAGAAAAAATTATAAGACTTTCGCATGCATCTGTGATATGAATGGGAAATCACTAATCAGTCAAGCTGATAAAATCTTTCAATCCAAAGCTGCATTCTTAGAACTACTACCAAATAACTTTCAACAGAAATTAATAATTTAAGTAGAAGCAAAGAAGGCAGCTGAGGACATCACGGAAACAAAAAGTGAAAAGAAAAACTTTGGGACTTCAAAAGATACTCTGTGCTCCAACTTCCATTTCCTCCCTCAGAAAAGGTAAGGGAGGAAGAAAGAACAAATGACTGTATGCTTTTATTCAGTGATATAAAACTCAATTTTGATGTTAGAGGGAAGCTCAGGTGGCCCTAGGTAGAGAATTCAAGTTTAAGCAGCTCAACCTTGAAGAAAAACTCATTTAACCTAATGGAGCTTGCACGAAAAAGGACAAACTGTGAAGAGAACCATAGAGCTTATTGAATTTTTAGAAGGGGCATGCAATCCCAAACAGAGGAAATGCAAGCCATTGCCTTCTATCACAAGACACGTAGATTGACAGTGCACGCATGCAATTTGATAAGCAACATTGTTGTAGCAGAAGAAGGTTTAGTCTCCATGAGGTTAGACATGTATGTTGGGTTGTAATTGGTGATGACAGTTATGGAATTCGGGGTGAAATTGTAGTGAGGATAATGAACACATTCAAGGACATTGATCTGTTGGGGGAGGTAGATGAGTAGTGTAGGGTGCATCCGGGATTGAGTTGTTGCTTCAGTTAAGGAATAGTTGAGGGGACATCGGGGAGCAGCAGAGATTAGTCATGACTCGTGAGTTAAGCAAACAGGACAAAAATTCAAAAGGGCATCCTTATAAGCACGGAGACTCTCCAATTTAAGTTTGTCATGTTACCATAGAAGTTCAGAGTATGTTGAAAGGTACAACTGAACTATAAGCTGGGAGCTTCTGGAGTTTGATATCTAGCAAAACTTAAAGAAATAATGGTAAAGCCAGAGTACATCTGCAGAACTTAGTTTTTGCATTCTGGTATTTGCAGAACCGTCTCTGTTCTCCAGCAAGTGGAACATGCTTTAACATGTGTGTTGGAGTTTCTTGAATTTCTAAAAGTTCTAGTGTATAGCAGACAATGTGATAGCATTCCTAAAAGAAAAAAATGGATAGAAACACAACATTTCTAGATAGGAGACAGTCAGAAAACTGCAACTACCTAGGAATGCTGATGACTGTGGTATAAGCTATGGCCAACAGGCCACGTATGAATAGCAGGACAGTGGTACACTTGTATTTCTTGAATGTTAGGACAAAATTGCAGGACTTTGTTACAGACTTGCCTATTCCTCACGTTGTTGTAGGCTTAAAACCATTGCTTGAAATCCTCCCAACACTAGCAAATTCGGTGGTTTTTTTAACTTTTCCTTTCAGAAACAGAAATTGAGTAATAAAATTAATCCTTGGAGTCTCCCAATCTGAGAGATTTAGGGTTCATATCACTGAGATTTATGATGTATAGGATATCAAGTGCCTTTAGAAGCTCCACAAAAGAGCACAAGTAGTGGAAAAAGATTTACACAGTAAAACATCACAAAGTGCTTGGTTTTTGTTAAAGCTTGACTATGTCGCAACACACCAAACCAATGTTAACCACAGGCTTAATTATCAACATCTTGGCTCCTAAATCTGTATGAACGACAGTCACACTTGAACCAGAACGACAATTTTCACATCCCAGCAAAGTTTATCTTGCATGGCTAAGCATAACTTCCTGCTGCACACGTTGTGTGTGTGTGTGTGTGTGTGTGTGTGTGTATTTTGAATATTTCTCTTTTAATCTTCAAGTATAACCTATATATTAACTACGCTACAAAATGCATCAAACCTTGTAAACATAAGACAATTTTCTATGTCCTAAACACAAATTAGGATACACAAACAACATAAAATCTCAATCAAATCTATAGCAACTTAAAAATTCAGCCTTATCCAGCACAAACTCAAAACATGCCCACATGTAAAACTATCACGATATATCACAAATCCCAGATAATACTCGATCAAAATACACAGGCAAGCAAGCTATGAATCAACTTACTGATTATATCCGATCAAGTTAACTCTCCTCAACCATTCTCAGCCGCATTTCAAACAATCTAGCGTTGAATTCCCCGTCATTAACCTTTAACATGCTCGACAATGGCATCTTCAGCCCATACTCCACCAACATTCTATGCCTAGGCTTAATCTTCCTCTCCAAACTAAACGAGAAAAATTGCGGAAACTTCTTCAATTCCCCTAAATCCCCCTTCATTTCTCTCACAAAGTATTCAAATTTAGGCTTCATGTTCCTCTCCACACTGAGAGTCAGAATCCCAGGAGCCCTCACAACCATATTTTTAACCTCGACAAACTCAAACCCCAGCCCCATCAAAAACTCGATCTTACCCATCAAACTTCTCTCCACGTTATAAACAAGCAACAAAGTAGTTTGATAATTTAACTTACGTGGACCCACGAAGCCCAACTCTTTTAGAAAAACAAAAGCAGGCCTCAATTGATTAGACACGCTGGAAACTAACAATCTGGGACAGCGATTGATTGACCTAGAGATATCAAGAAATGGGATTTCGACTTCATTTAAGAGGAAATCGAAGGTGGGGTGGAGGTGGAGGTGGGGGTCAGAGGTGAGGAGGCAAGGGTGCATGTCGAGGATACGGCCAATGGAGGAACGGTGGAAGCCCATGGAGGAGAGACAGTTTTCAATGGCGAGGAGAGTAGAGAGAGGAGTGGAACGGATGTTTGGGTTTAGAGTGAGAGCTTTTTGAGTGTTTATTTTAAGGTTTGTTAGGTAAGTTAGTTTTTGTCGGAAGAGAAGGCCAGTGTCTTTAGATGTTGTTATGGTTATTGTCGTCTTTGCTAGGCAAAGATTTGGGAGGGTTGGGTTGTTTCTGAAGAGGGAAGAGAGGGGGTATGGTGATTGGCTGCATGTTAGCATTATGAGAGTGTCATGAGAGGAAGGAAGGAGATTGCTGGTTGCTGGTGAGAGGAGGAGGAGGAGGAGGAGCCTAGGCTAGGAGGGCCATCGTGATGATACTATCCATTCATCCGTTCCATTGGGTAGGATTTGATTTCACTTTATTTTATTGTTATAATTGGGCTTTTGTATTTCTTTGGATGTTGGATCCTTTTTGTTGTGTTGGAAGTTTTTGCACACCGTTTTGTTGACCTTCGATTGGATTGTGGGCTGGCCCATTGCCCACAAATTTCAATTTGTAAGGGGAAAAAAAAAACAAAATAAAAGAGGTTATTTGTACCATCATCAATTCGTGATGTTACCATACCGCCGCTCCGTGTTACGGTTTGTACTACATTTTTTCCAGCAAAATAAATCAAAGAAAGTGGATTAAAATTAAATTTCACATGTTGAATTCATCTAGGTTAGATTTAGCTAATTTATAGCTTAAATTTTAACACCGTGATAATCTTAAAAAAATTGCATAAACTAAAATGAAACATGTAACGAAGATTAACTAAAACTATTTAAAAAATATATTAAACTACAATGTATTAGATTAAATTTTATTTTATGATTTAACCCGTCAAACTTACAATTTGACTTGTGAAGTGTGCTGGGTGAAATAAAATTATTTTTAAAAAAAAATTTATTATTTACATAATATGTGATAACAATAATAGATAATTTTAAAAATTAAAAAAATAAATATATAATAATAAAAATAAAAGAATTCTTTATTTTAAAAAAAATTTAAGTTATGTAATTAAAAGAAAAAAAACAAATAAAATGAAAAAAAAAAGACTGAACACCTCGGCTTGGCCTGGATGACCCAACACTCTTGGACCTTAAAAAAAGCCTAGGTGCATCAACCTTCTTATCAAGTTCACATGCTTTAGTTTTTTTTTTTAATTTTTTTTTTGTATAGGATGAATGACCTCTCTTTTTTTTCAAAAAAAAAAAGAACACACAGCATGTCATCTATTCTCATCTAGCTTGCGGTCATTAATGGTGGGCAAAAATTTATGGGTTGATTTTTATGCTAAAAATATATTTTTTCATGGCATAAAAAACTAATTTATCAAGTTATAAAAAAAATCCAAGAAATATTCAAGAATACAAAATCAAACTAGATAAAAGTTTTATTTCTTGATTTATATATGTTTTTAAGAGAACATCAAAGGTTCAAAATAATCACCTTCAAATTTCTTTTGTCTCGGATAAAGCTTGTTGACATCAAAATAGATATTTTTAGTTTATGGAATTAATATTAACAGATGGCTTTCTCTTTCTTATTTGTAATCCAATTATTTTCTCTTTTATTTCTAAAATGTAGGGACTCCAAAACAAGGAAAATGAATTTTTGGTTGAAATTGACTTTTTAAAGATTTTATGGACTTTTAAGGTTGAAAATATAAAGTATAAGGATAATGATGAAATTTGAATCAGTCATGAAATTCCTCACTGTTTTATAATCTGGTCCCTTGTATTTTAATTTGCCCTGAATTTTAACAAGTTATACCTTAATCTGGGCAACGAATAACGAAACCGAAAAAAAAAAACAAAGAAAAAAAATAGGGCCGGGCGTTTTAGTACATGTCACGACATTTCCTTCCAGTGTTGTCTATGATAATCAGCTAAAAAAAGAGATTATTTTGATGATTAATAGCAATAGCCATAGCAGGAACCACCTTCCCGAGGGTTGATCGCAGGTTCACATTAATTGTATTCAGCGTTTATTTGAGATTATGTTATAGTTTAAAGTATTTTTTAATTATAAAAATATTTAAATAATATTTTTTTAATTTCTAAAATTAACACACACACACACACATAAAGGAATTTAAAGGTCCCAAATGCAGCCCGACGATATCCAAATTTCAGGTCCAAGAGGATATGCGAAAAATAATTAAAGGAATTAAGTAGTGAATTATCCCTGGCTTCAGTGTTTTTATAATATAATTCGAAGAATCAAGTTGATGGTTTACACAATATATATTTTTTAATTACTAAAATTACCAATCTACGTGTGCAAGGTTGCGACAGGTAAAATTTATACGAATCTCTTAGTTCTGATATAAAAGATTTGACTCTAGAAATATTGAAAAAATAAATTTATTTTTCATATGAAAAAACGAGTACTTGGATATGAGAACTAGAGTTTTATAAGGTTTTATTGACACGAATGTGCTGTGGCGGGGCTTGATAAACCTCCAAGGGTTATGGCGGGGTTTTGACTTTGACTTTGAGATTTCTGTTGTAGCCAAGACTCGCAAAATCATCAAATAAAATGGCGCCATCTGGCAATATAAGATCAATTCTTGGCTTGCTCCGTCTGTTACAGTGACTGTTGCCTTAACGGGGCCACATGAATATTACACCTGGCATTATTGACACGGGGAGGTACTGAGACATGTGTAGAATGAGAAGTAGAGGAGTATTTGGCTCTGATGTTACGTGGGTTTTTGTTATGTTTTGTTTTGTTGGTTTGAAGCTCTCGGGGGAAACTTACTGACGATCCCGGTTCTCAAGCTTCTTCTGGTGACCGATTTTGGCGCTCACCCGATCATGTCATGCAATCCTATATGCAAGCTAGTTCAGAACCCTTTCTCCCTCTTTCCCTTCGTCCTCTCCTTCTCCTTTCTCTCTCTACTTTTCTTGGTTCCCACATTTAAAATTCCTTTCCATCATCCATTTTTTCTCCTCGTTTGATTTGCTACTATAGGTAACTTCTTTCTTTCTTTTTCCCAAACCCATTCTTTTCTTTTTTTTATCCCCTACCACTACTCTTTTCTTCTTCATCGGAAAGAGAGAGAGAGGGGGGCAGATACATAGATTCCCCTCTTTCTCTTCACGAAAAGGAAACTGGGTAGTGTTTCATTCTTTTGTTTTTGTTTTTAGTCAGTATAGTTACATGGATTTAGTCTCTCCTGGCTTATTTATTTTAGTATGATCCCATTTCTTTTTTTCCCTGTGATCAAAATTATTGCTTTCCATCTCTCCCCCCTTTCTTTTCCAACAACTTTCGTTTGTCAAAATTCTTGGCTCGTCTTAATGTGCTTACGGTATTAGAAGGTGTTCTTGGTAAATTTGCAAACTTTTGGGGGTATATTGATGCTAATTGATTAAAAACTAATCCTTGGTTTGAAATACGTGCTTAATATTGGAAATTAGATGTTGAAATGAAATTATGGGTTAGTGGCGATTCTGAGAAATGTGGATTATTCTAGATAGAGTTTCGAATTATGGGCATCCTTTGACGATGAAATGCTGATGTTAAACGTGCAGGATGGGTAGGGTTAAGCTAAAGATTAAGAAATTGGAGAATACAAATGGACGCCAAGCGACCTTTGCCAAGAGGAAACATGGCATCATGAAGAAGGCTAATGAGTTATCAATACTATGTGACATAGACATCATCCTTCTCATGTTCTCACCAACTGGCAAGCCCTCGTTGTGTAAAGGAGCAAGCAGGTACTGCCGTTCATGCCACGCTTCCACTGCTTTAGAGAATTAATTTGCGCGACTGAACTTTAAACTTGCCTATGAAATTTATATCCATTTCTTGTTTTGCATCATTTGGGAATTTCATTACATATGCACAAATGCAACTTGACTTCACTTCTCACCATTTAACCAGTTGGGTTGTCAGTATTCATTGTTTAGCTACAATAAGAAGCGGATTGAGAGTTGTGGCTTGATTGTCATATGCATGTGCAACCCCCAAAATATATATATATATATTTATTTATTTATTTGCGTGTCTGGTTTAAGAAAAAAATGTATATGAAGATTGTGTGGCATCATAATATGGAGTTCTCAACGACATTAACAATTTTGAATAATTTCCTTTTTTTTCTCTCCTTTAGTAGCATTGAAGAAGTAATTACGAAATTCGCTCAGTTAACACCTCAAGAGAGGGCGAAGAGGTATGGTGAAGTTTTCTTGATTCTTTTTCTTCTAATCTCCTTGTGCCTGCATTGAATATTTACCAAATTGGAATTTATTTGCTCTATTATTTGATTGGAACAGGAAGTTAGAAAGCCTCGAAGTAAGTCCCTGGATCCTCGTTTACAGTCACTCCCCTTTTCTGTTATTAACTCTCATTCTGCTCTTTTTATCACCTTGTTTTGTTGAAGATTGTCATTCTTATTGGTTACGTAATTTTTCTTTCCTTTGAGAGGATAGGCACTGAAGAAAACTTTTAAGAAGCTGGACCATGATGTTAATATACCAGAATTTCTGGGTACAAGGTATATGCTCTTGTTGATGTTGACACAATTAATTTTTCATAGCTTACAAACTGGCCATGTTCTTTAAACATTACGTACTAAACTTCTTGAATCCTGTTCTTTTTGTTTCAGTTCTCAAACAATAGAGGTATGGGTACTGGTTTCCATTGTTAAATACGACATCTTAAAACTTCCTCTCATATGCTGATGGCTTGTGACGTGTTACAAATTTTACAATTTAATTGACCAGGACCTGACTAGC
This sequence comes from Populus nigra, assembly GCF_951802175.1. Lineage (NCBI taxonomy): Eukaryota > Viridiplantae > Streptophyta > Magnoliopsida > Malpighiales > Salicaceae > Populus > Populus nigra. The sequence continues at coordinate 5,711,073 of NC_084857.1, forward strand.
CAATCAAGACTGCTGCAGAATCAACTATCTGATGTGCATAAGAGACTGAGGTGAACACCTGCAAATCTTTGAATGTAGATTTCCATTTCATGATCTCATGTATACTTTGGTTGGTCACCAGCCTGGACTAATAGTAAATTGAGTTTCTGCAGCTACTGGACCAATCCAGATAAGATCAACAGCATAGAGCATTTGGGGCAATTGGAAAACTCACTCAGGGAATCACTTAATCAGATTCGATCGTGTAAGGTATGCCTATTCTTGTGGTGTTCATCTGGAGAAATTACACACACACACACACACTCTTTCTGCTTGTTATTCAACAGCTCTTATGTTTTTGATTAAATGATTATATCTCATCTTTGGTCGACTTGGACTCTATGTGATTGAATGCGGGTTCAATTAGGATCTTCATTTTAGCCTATCTATGAGAAAATCCATGACCCTGGTCCTCATTGTGATCGTATGCCTGCTGGGAAGAATTTGGAGATCAATTGTTTAACATTCCTTTTTTTTTTCTTCATGGATAATGAGGAGGGCAAGGAGGCTAAGATGATTTGACATTTCAGTCATTCTTAACCAAATTGGATGGTTGTGTAAAGGGATAAAAAAAATAAGCAATGCTACCTCCCATTCTGAGTATTCAAGTGTTCTTTAAGTAGCACAGTGAAACAAAAGCCAGGTGCTGCAAAGTTTTGATTCAATTTAGAGGAAACACTCAGTCAGGCCTTGGAAAAAAGAAACTATGAATATCTCTTGATTATCTGTGGCAGTTGTATTTACATTTTAAAACTGAGAGGGTTCCCTCTTTGCCAGGAAAACTTGGGAAAACAGCATCTTATGTCACTAGAATGCCATACTCAGGTAATGAATGGCTTTTATTTGATACAAATGGTTTCCTGATGGCATTGTACTAAATCCTTGCTGGAATTGTTACCTAACTAATCCTGCTTGCAGTTTCAAAACGAGATGCATGTACCTTTCAGAATGGGTGCAGAGCAGCAGCTCTCACCTCTTCTGTGGATACCTAATAATGACAGTCAACATATTATGTTACCAGAGGAACAAAATCTGCTTCCCCATAGGTGAGTGAACCAATTAAAGGAAACTTCTAATCCCATTGCTTAAATTGTTTTCCTATTGGAAGATCATCTCTGGGCTTGCTCTGCCCTCTCACAAGTATAGGATTAAAGCTTCGTTTTGTAAAATCATATTGACAAAAGTTTGTGTATACACATGGAGAGAGAGGGGGAAATGGGTTCATAGTATAGGACTAAACTAGATTTTGTGAAGTATTTTGTTTGATGTAAGATAGGACACGAATAAACACAGAACATATGACAAATTAACAATGTACCTATCCATAGAGGAATGTATAATAGCCCCTCCTGATGTCGTGTTCTTAAATAATTGATCGAATGTCTTTTTTTAGGGATGCTGAGTGCACTGCAAGCACCTCTTTTGGGAGTTATTCTGGTTACTTTGGTGCAGGAAAAAATTCTGAGCTATCTAGTTCTGGTCAAGAAAGTGATATGAATGGTATTCTTGATGAGTTAAATGGAACTGCATCACTGAGGCTACAGTTGGCTGGACAGTACCCTTACCTGCCAGGGCCATATAATCTGAATTTACTGAACGATACAAAATTCCAACCTGCAACAGAGATGAACATACACAAAAGCCCTGGGGATTTTAATGTTAGTGGAAGTTTTGAAGCTCCCAAACCTGAGTATGACTCCGGCCCTCATGGCTGGGCTTCTACTTCAGGATCATGTGCTGTTACTATGTTTGATGATCATTTGTATGCTCCGGTAAGTTTTCCCCCAGTTCTGGTTTGAACAAGTAGTTCAGTACTTTTTTTGCATACATTTTACGTTGTTGGTCATCTATGAAATGATCTGAGCCTTTTTGATTGAGTTAGCAATTACTGGGTTGAGTGAACATAGATGTAGAGCTGTGGATATATATAAACATTTTTCCATTATTATGTTTAGTATGGGAAAAATCATCTGAAATTTTGTAAGATGATGCCCCTTGGTATAATGAATGAGCACTTTTAATTTTTGAACGTTCATTTATAACATGCAACTAAATTTGCATGAGCTAGAGTATTATTCTCTTGAATGCTTCAGTTAATCTGGAGTATTATCTGCGTATGCAGTAGTTTGAGCATATTACTAGATGATGAATGTGGTCTTCAACTAGGCTTAAGAGAGAATGATTAAAGTCCTGGACCATTTAATAGAAGATCACAATCTGAAGGTGGTTTTTAATTCATTAGAATCATTGCTGCTTCTTTTGCATAATAGAGTTTTAATAATACAGCCATGTCTTTTGTCAAAGTAAGAGGGAGTGAATGCTTCAAAGTACGTAACTATTTGAGTGATGTTTAGCCTGTCTGTTGCCTAGTTCAATTTAGGATTTGAAAGCCCTTTTCTGTTCTGTAGCTATTCTATGATGATGGTGTTTTAGGGATCCAGGTGTTGGATTTCTGTTCTTGATGATGTATTGCAACTTCGGTAGCTCATTTGAATATTATTATACTACTTTCGAGCTCTATATTTTCCAGGAAAATACCGCATCAACATTACAGAAGCCTTGAATTGAGAGCTAATTTTGTTTAATTGAGATTGTATATTGTATTCATGGTGGAGATGTTTATCTCGGTAATAAGAGTGGACGTTATTGGAAATTCAATTATTTCATGAATATTGTTATCGCTGTTGCCTGTTGCACCAGTAACATATACCTTGGTTAAAATTAAGTTGCATCACTAGAACGGACTTCAGATAGATTAAGTTCCCTATTAGTGTGAAAAATTATTGAATCTATGTTGGAGTTGCCAAACAGCTATGGTCAAAATATTAGTTGCTCCAGATCAGAGAGGCATTGCTTGTTTGTATGAATTGCTCGTGCACTACGTTTCAGTTAGCAATGCAGACTGTAGAATCTGTAGTTAAAAGGTGGTAGGAGAGGAATCTATTGGAAAACCGCAACATGAATGTCATAATTCTTCATACACCACTATTCGTTAGAGTGCTTGGTCTTGGAGTTGATACTGATTGCAAAATTTTGATGCCCTTATTCTTCTCGGGTTTCTATTATGATTTCATAAGAACCACTGATTTAGTCTTTTTAATTATTGTGAGATATCGTTTTAGAGCAGAGATTGTAGATTATAAGGTCCTCTTTGAATCACCTATATCATACTGTTTTATCTTCTTGTTGTATATTGTTGTTGTCCAACATACTGCAAAATTGAAACCCGTTTATTTTTTGCAGCAACCACACTGAGATTGAGTTTTACTTGCTGTTCAGCTGGTGATAAGTTGCTGGAGAGCTTGGTCAGATTTGTGAAATTACCTGTCCTCCAGATGACACTGTTGGATTTACTGTATAGGTTTTAAGCTATGCAATGGCGAGGGGAAGCCAGTGAAATACATATATCTATACAGCTCGACACCAGCATAGGAATTCACTGATGTTGCTAACTCGTTAGAAAGAGTGGTGCTGATTCCATCAAGTGAGACACCATTTACAATCTTCTGTATACAACCTGTAGGTTTTACTGAAGTTACTACGCTTCCCCGGCCTAAACTCTGGTGACAGGGTCACGGAGGGCAGGCAGGCTACTGCCCTCCATCCTGCATTAGGGTGCCCCTGGCTGTGTATTAAAACCAATACAGCACAGGTTGTCTTTTTTTATTTTTTATTTTTCCAAGGAAGGCAATGCTTGCAATTTAAAACCGCTTCTGTGAATCGAGTTCTGTAAGCAGCTTGATACCAATTTTTATTCGTAAATATTTTGATACTAATTTTCCCGAAAAATCTTATGGTGCTCACAGCATCCTATTATTTAGACTCACATGGGAAAAAAAAGAGAGGATATAATAAATACTGACGTTTCATTTGTTTATCAATAAGGTCTTGTTCATCTCCGTTAGTTATGTTATCGTAAACGTCAATTTCCCTTTAAAATAAAGATAGTTTCTTGATTGATTTCTTGAAAACAATTTCATGCAAAACATTTGGAAATTTTCTGTATGATTTGATTTTGAAAGCCAATTCACTTCAAATAAATATAAAAAAATAATATTGAACTTGAAATTTGGTTAAAAAAATTAAAATTAAAATCCAATTTCACCAGATATTTCTGGAGAAATAATTATCAATTAGCTTCCCAGATAAAATTTTCAAGTTATTAAACTACCAAAGATTTTCTTAAATCATGACATACATTTAACAATCGTCGGGCGGTGGTGGTAATGGGGTGGGACGTGCAGTTCATTTTGCAACGGTGTGGTGGTGACAAACCCTTTATTTTTTTTGTTTACTCCCTTCTCATTTTCTCTCTTCAACCCTAAAGATTTGCGTCTCACCTTTCAAAATTTAATTATCCCCTAGTTTATATTTATTTTAATTTTAGTTTTTTTTTATTATTTGTGTTGATTTTGATATTTTTTAAATCTTTTTATTTAATTTTATTTCTTGGTATTTTATTTCATTCAGTTTTTTTATTTAATTTTATCATGTTCTTTTAACTACTACTTTTTATTATTTTCTTAATTTATTTGTTTTTAATTTTGTCTCTCAATATCTTATTTCATTTAATTTTTATATCTAATTTAGATCGTCATTTTTTTTTTTACATTTTTCTAATTTTTTGTTCTTCAATTTAATCCCTAATTATTTTCTTTTATTTGATTTTTATACTAGATTTGATCCTCATTATTTTGATTACTTTTTGTTTGCTTTTTTAATTTTTTATGATTGAAATTTTGCTTTATTATTTTTTCATGTTCACCCACATGTTAATTGCGGTCTCGTGACTGGAATTACTAGTTTTGAATATTAGCTCGGTTTAAGTTTGTTTTTTTTTTTTACAAGTTGATTTTTTTTCAATTTTATCATTAAATGTTGATTTATTAGGTCTTGAACTTCATGATTTATTATGTTTTTTTTCTTGTTGAGTTATCCCAGTCTCATATCCTTGACAGCAAGTTAGTCGGTTTAATACATGTTGACTCAGGTTTTTTTTTAATATTTTTTATTTAAAATTAATATTTTTTATTTTTATCTTTTACCATTATTTATTGGCCCTTAAATTTATTTTTTTTTTTTCAAGGGGTTGTCTCAGCGTCAGGTTAGTCAAGAAAAAGGACCAGAGCCTTGTAATCGGAAAAATCACATCGATGCTTAAAATGTTTCGAGTGCAAGCAAAACAATAAAGTAAATTCTGCAATCAAAATCATGTGAATGGAGCCATTCTCCAAGGACCTCCCACGGAAGACAACCTGACAACCTAACTACTACATCGAGGTGAAAATGTACTTAATGAATGTGGGCTCAGCTCAGCCAGATTTTGATATATGATTGCGAGATTTGATATGAACAAATTAAAGTGCTCAGAAAATCGAATCTACACCGTCCCGAACCATTATATAGGGTCCAAGTGGAGATTGTTTTATGGTCCGATGAGGCCCCATGGCATCTTGCAGTTTTAGATTTTCCATGATTTTTATGGCCGCAGCTGCATTTTGTCGAAGAGAAAATCATGACCAGAGAAGAAGAGAAGAAGAAGAAGGCACGCAACACCATATGCAATAGTGTAATGGTCCTAACCGCTAGCAGCTTATTCCAGGATGTGGAAATTTAGGACCAGTCGGAAAATGTGAAGTTTTATATTTATGCGACCACATGCAGATGTCCCATCTTTCTTTTCGAGGGCTCGTGTTTCTTCGACAGAAGAAGACATGGGCAATCAATTCACTTCTTCTTGTTTTATGAATCACTTGTCTATGTAATTGCATTTTCTCAGCTCATGCATCATGGGCGATGGACGGATTTAATATATATTTATATTTTAAGAGTTTTGAAACTAATAATAATATAAATCTTTAATTATCTTAAAAGGATTTGAATTTATAATCAATGATAAACAAACTCAAGACCTAACCAGAATTCAATTATCTCTCAAGATTGATTTAATATATATATATATATATATATATATATATATATATATATATATATATATATATATATATATATATATATATATATATATATCGTGTGATTGAGTATTAATAATATTTAATTAAATATCATAATTAGATCGACAATAAAATTTATTGGTATTATTATTTTGTCAAAATTCTTTTATCCTATATTAATTTATAATTTATTTATATTTTGTTTGCTAATTAGCCCATTTATCTTTAGAAAATGGGTCTGGCATATTTTTTTATTGTTGTGTTATTTTGATATTACAAAAGCGGAATATACGATGAGTCACGTGGATTGGGATAAAATTATAAAGGAAAAAAAAATTACTTGTGTGTCGCTGCAAACATGTAAAGCTTTGCTGGAGATGTTAAAAACAAACATGATTAAAAATAAAAAATAAAAAAAGCCATTATTGTTTTACGATAAATTACATTGTTAATTGGAATTCTCTAATGATACTTCTGCCCTTCTCATTAAAATTCATAAAGCTTGTATATTTTCAAAGGAATATATTGAATATTATAAGGTGAATTAAGGATAAATTAGTTTAATTATTTTGTTGCCTGTCTTTCAGTCATGGGCTTTTTTATCTCTTGAAAATTACTTGTATAGTAAAATTACTCTATTAATTTTTGGTTCCTGTTTGTTTAATTATTATGTATTTTGTTTTTAATACTTTTCAAGTTTAGATTTTTTTTTTAATTTCATTATTGAAAATTTTATCTAGTTTGTCTTTTAATGTTTTTTTCAGGGTTTTTCTTTTGAGAGTATATTTTTTTAATCTAGATTAATGTAGATTATAATAAGCTTATTATTTTTTTATTTTCACTAGAAAAAATTTAATCTAGTTCACAGCACTGAGCACGACGCCTATTTAGTCATTTTCTAAAGAAATGGAAAGGAGATAAAGTATATTAAGAAAAAGGTTATCCTGTGCATTGTCTAGTCACCACATAAGTAGTTCCTTCGTGGATGGCGACACACCGTACATTTCTAAGAAAAAGTGGTGATGTGTCAGAAAACTTGACTCCTCTCAAGTGGTGCCCATGACACTGGGAATACTTTCCATAAAAATTTAATTTTTTTTATTAAAATTTAATTTTTTAAAAATAAAAAATAATATTTTTTTCTATGTATATTAGTATTATTTTTTATAAAAAAAACAATCATACCTACACTTCTAAACAGCTATAATTTTTTTTTTTCAACTTGTACAATTTAAAATATTCAATTAAAGAAAGTTGGTTTATAAGTCTGGCGTGTCTAATCAATATTTTTTTAATATAACAAAAAAATAAATTAAAGATAGGAAATAATTACTTAGTATTTTTTTTATTAAATCTAGTATTGTGAATTAATCTTAAAAATTTTGAAATTTTTTTATTTTGTTCGAATTTAAAATTAAATTATATATAAAAAATTAACTGAATTGAAAAATAAATAAACAGTAAAATGAAATGGTTATTTAAAGGGGACCGGATTTGACCGGATGTGATCAAGAAAAATGATTCCACTGGATTTATTATGTGCGGTTGTCATTACGACAACTTTTGTATTTACAGTTTTTTAAAAATTAAATTTTTAAAAATTATTTTTAATTATTACTAGTTGAATTAAAATATATATTTAATTAAAATTACGATTAAAACTACAGTTAAATAAAAGGTAATTAAAAGATATTTAATTAAAATTCTTTGTTGAAAATGTTATTAATAATAAAATAACTAAAAACAACATGTATTTCATAATGTTAAATTACATAAGTATATGATTAATACATAAAAAATATATAAAATATAGCAAAACAATATCAAGGCCCCTGTGGACCATAGACTAAATTTTGATAATCAACTAAAAACACAAATAAATACACAATAAGAATGAAGAAATATATATATGTATATATAAAAAATAACATTGAATCAAAACATCAAGTTTGCGTAAGCATGGTAACATGCTTTGAGAATAAGCATGGGATTGATCTGAAATCGTGACCTATTAATGCAAGAAGGTGGAATTATTTTTATCAAGCTATGACTTTATTAACAGTACCGAGTGAGTTTGTTCTTTGGAATGCTGGGCAGAGTAACAAGAAGCAGTAATTTGTAGCTTCAACAAAACCTGTGGTTTGACCTTAATTTTTTAATGAACCCTCCCCTAAACTACATATTAAATTCTCAACCAAGCAAGTATAACCCTGACCACAATAACAAACAAATCAGCAGCAAATGTTTGGATGAGAATGAAAAGTTATTCAAAATAGAAAAAGGAGAGATAGACGTCTAAGAACTTGATTACTCTGTTTTACACGTATTGTTTTCGAATATCATGCTGATGCGAATAAGAAAAGGAGAAAGGTAAATCTGGAATTTACAATATTGCTGATTCAAGCATTTCCTAACGAGTCATTCAAAGAAGTAAAGCTCCCCATGAAAAAGATGGCGCTCCACCTCCATCCGAAAAGGTTGCTCCAGGAACACAAACCTTGCCATTGATTTGTTTTGGTTCCAGTATAAACAGGTTGCCTACTCGAGACAGAGCACCGATTACAGAACGTGGGGCCAATGTGAAAAAAAACATGACAAGTAGAAATAAAAAGAACAAAAGAAAACAAGAGCAATGCAATAGTATAATATAATTTTTTTGAAGCACGAATCATGTGTTTCCTGTGAAATAAGCTTTAAATTGAAGGGACAATTACAAGAGTTTTCAGATTTTTGGGACTAAAACGTGAAGTTTTTGAAAGTTTGCGGATGCCATTGTTAATCCATGTACGTTTTCCAAGGACCTCCATGTAATTTTATATGTATTCTACTAAAAATATCTTTCTCCAAATTTTGATAACTTTTTTGTAAAATTATTTTTTAAATTGTAAAAATAAAAAACTATCATAATACAAAACACGTACAAAGAGGAACCTTCTTTTTCCTGAGGCAAAAATCTAGCAATCGCTAATTTCACAGAATTGCTAGAAATAAACGAACATGAACTTTCGGGGAAACTTCAGTGGTGCTCAGCTCCATCCATTATTTTGTCTCAAATATTCCCATCCTTGGTAGTTGGTACTCTCTTCTCACGGTTTGCTTTCAGAGTTCAAATGTGAATGAAATATACCAAACTCTTTCATGTGTTTTGTTCGGTAGCTGGAACTAACAAAATCTGATTACCTTTCAGGATCTGAATGCAATAACCAACCATTCATTTATCATCTTCAGGATTCTTTTGGACCGCCAACTCGATCCATTTTATCAGTACCAAACCTTCCAAGCTAAGGGGTTAATTCACACGGGATATTTCTCTCCAAAAGAGTAGGGGAAGGAAAGAATAAAAATATATTTATCTAATGTAACAACAAACATGTCTGATTTTTGTTTGTCATGTTCTCTGACAGTATTCATGTGACTGAACATGGTGAATCTTGAGGAAATCCTCCCAGAAAGAGATTTGAGGACAAGGGACAAGCAGCGGAGACATTGATATGAAATGTCTTCACTCCATTTTACTCGAGTCCAGACACCAGGCACTGTCAAACAACATGCAAATGGCAAATACAGGTGGATTCATTCAAGAGAAAGAAAGAAGGAAAATCAAAGGTAAAAGGCTGCTGCGGAGTGAATTCGGACATTCATTTCTAACACGAGAAATGAGGATGAATTAAACAAGTGGAAATTAGAAATATACAATGCAGAGTACACGGGCCTGGTGGGGTAAAACTTGAAAGATTCTCATCTACAATTAAATGCGAGTCACCATCTATCTAGTATATGCAAACAAAAACGAAATCAAGTGCGAGAAGAGAAGACAAATCAAATCTTGTAATCTTAACCTCCACCTAGTGTTTTTGAAAGATCGGTGACAACCGAAATATTTCCTCTGTTTTTTTTCTTTTTTTAAAAAAAAAGAAATCTACATTGCCCCAGAGTCGTATCACACTAGTGTTTGTTGAAATTAAATTTGAATGGTTAAGTCTGCCACATACACGAAGATCATTGCATTTCGATTATTTAATATCGGATGGGAACTTTCAACATTTGTGGTGCCCATTAACCAGAGCATCTAAATGTCAAGCCTCGAGTTAACCATCATTACTACAGCTGATCTTACACATTTAACTTCCGGGACTCAATAGACTAGCTAGCCAACCACAAAAATACAATTTTAATCTTAAGTTAATTTTTATTTTCAAAATACAAGAAAATCGAATAACTGTATTTATTGAATGATGTGTGTTGAGTTTTTGAACAAATAAATTTAATTTTTAAAATACCTTTTAAAATAAATATTTCTCTGATTTTATTTTAATAATTAAATTTTAAATAAACATGATTTTTGAAATATAAAAATTGATTTCTAAACAAGAAAGATTATCAAGCTTTGTATGGCTGGCCTAAGCACGCTCTTTCCATAGCCATCAAAGTTCAAAACTCTAACCAGGGAAGGAAGAGTCTCTTGGATGATTTGTCTTCAATTAAGATAGGAAAGTTGACGTTCGGGTGGGTGAAAACCGATGAGCTTGGCTAAAAGGCACGAGAAAGAAAGAAACAACTAAAATTTGTTCAGAAAATAAATAATAATCTACTATTTCGAAGAAGAAAAAAGAGTTAGAAAAAGGAAATTGGAACTCCATCCTCGAATGTAATTGTTTTTTTTTTAAAAATTGTACTAGTTTGCAAAACACAATTATAAAAAGTTTTTCATATTTTTTCACTTTTTATCAAAAAAAAAAATCAAACACTGCAAAATATTTTTAAAAAATTTTAATATTTAGTTGGTGTTATAAATCTAACTTCTATTGTAAATATAATATAAAAATCTCCTTCTGTTTAGTTAATAATTTGATATTTTTCATTATATTTTTTAAATTGAATAAAAAAATTAATATTATATAATTAGATTATTACAAATACAAAAGTATTAAGACAATTATAATAAATCATATATTTATTTTTAACGAAAAACAGCTGTAATTTTGAGGAGAGAATTCCTTTACATATTCTCAGCAGAAATTAGCGCGTTTTTCAAGTTCTTTTACTGAAAAAGACAGAATATAAAAAATGGTTTTTTAATTAAATAACAGACAAATAACAGAACAGGACAAGTAAAAATAGTTTTCCATGGAAGTATTAAAAAGCAGACAAAGAACAGGATGGGTGCATAAGCAAGGGAAGCCCTCAAGCGAAGTTGGGCTATACAGGATTCGGCTCGGATCGATCAGTTACCAAAAGCCATAAATGGACTACTTTCGAACTCACGAATAACCCATTGCAGGCCTTCGAGTGGCCCAACTAGCTGCCACTTAATCTAGTCACAACTTTCCACGTTTCTCAAACGAGGACTCCGTGCACCGGACCATATTTGTACAAATGAAAATGGAAACAAGGCTGAAGAGAAAATGTGGGACAGCAAAATAAAATAGAATAGATAGCACTCAGCTACTACTTTCATCGTAACTAGTAGCAATCGGAAATTTACACCTTAGTCTCAAACAATTCAGACTTCAGAACCAAGGACATAGTTCAGCGGAAGCTGATTACAATATTATATATAGATATATAGAAAAAAAAAAAAAGCCCCCAAGACCCAGCAAGGACGTGGAAGCAAAAAAAAAAAAACAAGCGGCGGGTGGTAAAGACCACCTCTGCCATGATCTTCCGCCCCTTTAACAACAGAAGAAAAGATGGCAAAACCCCGGAGACCGATAAAGAGTCCCCTGAATAGAACACCCTAGAGCATCTCAATTAGCTCAAAATGAGAAGCGTGCCATTTAAAATAAGCCCTTCTCATCTTGAACCAGGAGGCCGAAGACTGATCTGACCTCCAACCGAGACACGAGTATATATTAGTATTACTAAAATCATACTAATACTACTTCTGTAGCTAACTATTGAATATAGACCTAACATGCTGCAAACTTTAGTATGGTGAGAGGACGGTGGCCACCGAGGCAAGTATGGTCCCTAACGAAACTGGGCGCCGGAGAAGGTCTGCCCAAAGGACCAGCTAGAAGGAGCCGCATTGTAGGAGACCACAGTTCGACCATCACTGGTGGTGACCTTAAAGGAAAGACTTTGCCCATTGAGATAGTTGTTGCTCTGCCAATTTTGCCCCCAGTTCCTTGACATTGGTTGCCAACCAGTCCTGGACCCTTTGATGGACACAGAATGTACATCACCAGCACCACCAACGTTAGTGATCAGGACTAGATTGAAGTAAGAGTGGCCATTGATTGTGAACCTTATGCCTCCTCTCCTCCTGCAGGGTACCCTACAAAGAACCACCGCCAAGACAATTACTAACACTGACACCAGAGCCAGAAATGAGAGGGCTTTAGCTAAGGACAGGGCAAAAGGACAATTCGTTAACATGTCCAAGAAAGGAAAAATTACAGGCAGCAGGGAAGGGCAAACTTGTAAGAGGAAATTGAAGTTTTTATTTTTTTACAGTTCGTGGTAAAAATGATAAACCTTATTTTTTGTTTTTGCAAAAAAGTATTCCCTTTCGGCATTTACACCTCAGTTATTACTCTATAAAAAACTAGATCAAGAATGCCTAGTTTTGACATATTGAGAGGGAAAGGTTGACTGCGGTAAAACTAGAGTTGTGAAAGTAGTAGCCTGCAAGTTTAGGAGTGCAGCTGATGGAACATATTTTTCCTACTCTTTTTTTAAAGTTTCAAATTAATAACTTTTAGTGTTTTATAATCAATTTGAACTGGGAATAAAAATATAAAGTACATGAAAAGACTGGTTAAAGACCTAGATAACCCTCACTGGCAGCTTAATTAAGGGAAAAGTGAGACTAAATTCATTAAACACCGCATCTTAGCCAAAAAATTCCTTCAAAAGGTCTGAATTGAACGCTCAAGAAGACAAGGAGACATACCTTCTGTAAGACACAGGCACAATTCCTGCTCTAAATTGGGCAATGTGTTGGAAGACAGGCTGGGAGAGATCAAAATGGTGTTGAGGAGGATTACACCAGCCCCCTGCATTGTTAGGCAGGGCATTGTTCGGAGGGCAGAAATTGGTGGCGGTGATCACAATGGAGCCAGGCAGGCACCATTTGGGGTCATTCACGCACCTGATCTCATAGCAAGATCCACAGCTTAACCCGCTGTTGAACAGAGCTGTGCTCAAAGCTGCAGTATTAGTACCATACCCCTGGCTGTACAAGTTCCCATAACCGCAAGCCCCACCTGAAATTACATATTTGTATGCAAATTAGTCAAACGGGTGCGCCTAGCTAAAAGAGTTTAATTTCTTAAAAAGGTTCTTCTTTTCTGCAAAACGGCCATACCCATTGTGCCAGAAGCATCACCACCTCCGTAGAATGTTGCATGAGCATTAATCCAGCCTCCACCACCATAACCATAAACAGATGAAACCATTGCAAGGAAACCCACCAAGAAAATCCCAGCTAGAGCCATTTTCCTGCACAGAGGGGTGAACCATTTTAGTTTTTCTCTTAAAAACACACCGAGCTCGCATTTTTTTGTTGGTTCATTTAACAAAAGAAACAGCATATAGAAGAGCAAATGTGAGAGAAGATAGACAGAACTCTTACAGGAAGATTGAGACTTGGGAGGAGAGAAAAGGAGAGTGCAAGGCAAGAGAAATGTGAAGCTGTTGAGTGAAGAAAGTTGGGAGGGGATGAGGTGGAATTTATAGAGGTTGGGGGAACTATTTTGGCCACCACCGTCAACGGTGCCTGGGATTTTAAAGTTTATTTTTAATATTAACAAATAAAATAATTTAAAGATATATATAAATAATTTAAAATCAGAATCTTTGAAAAACACTTCTCAACGGCAGCGCCAAAAACCCACCCACTAGTCACGTAAACACACCCTTGAAGAAAGCAGCAGGGGGGACCATAAACCGCTAGGGCATGAATAAATAGCAGCTTTGTAATTGTGGAAAAACAAGAGCACATGTGAGCTTTGAAAAAAGAAAAAAAAAAACTGTTTTGTGGCTTAAAACCCTGTGGTTTTGTTGCTTTCTTTAGGTCCCGTTTGGGAACGCGGCTATGACTGCATTTTCAAAATTTTAAAATTTTTTTTTTGTTAAAATTTAATATAATTCGTATATTTTAAATCGTTTTGATATACTGATATCAAAAATAATTTTTAAAAAATATAAAAATATTATTAGCATGTATTTTGATACAAAAAATTATTTAAAAAATACATGTAATCATATATTTTTTAAATAATTTTTTGTATCAAAATACATGTAATCACACTATAAAACACCCTCTCGGTAGGAAATTCCCTAAAATCCAAGTGGGGGTATAGGCGGTTGACGATCAATAAACTTACGTGGCCACGTGCAAACAACTCCCATTTGTCGCAAATACCCTTTATCCCCTCTCCTTTTGTTTTTCTAGCAACCATACTTTCTTCAGATTTACCAATTTCCCTGCACCTTAATTTTAATTAGGAGTGAGCTGATGCTATCGTTAAACCACCGGCTATTAATCCTTTTACTTCATAGACAATAAATGTTAAATTATTAAAAAACCCTCAATGCATAGAATTTATTTTGTCTTATATAAAAATATAGAAATATTTTATTTATTTTAAAATTTACTTAAAGTAAAAAAAACCCTTCTCAGCATGGGTTTAAATTTTGTTGATATTAGAGGTAAAAGACAATAATATTTATGTTTAATTTTTTAATGACCACTTAACCTACATGAAAAGATCAAAATACTCCATACACGCGTTTTATATTTTTGGTAATGTTTATTTCTGCTTAATTAAGGCCCCCATCAAGCATGTGTATGTAATTAATATCGATCAGTTTAAGCTAATTATAAACTTCCATTTTGATCCTTTGGTTTGTATCTACCCGGATGCGGTCCCTGTCTCTAGCACATGCACGCATAGCATTCTGTACCGTGGTTCTGCTCGTAGCCGTTTATTAGGACCTGGCCAGCGGAGCCAATTTATTTATTTAATACTAAATCTATTTTGGTGAACGAATTAAATTCCTGTTTTGACTAGCACGTACGGGTCCTTTTTTTTCTTCTCTTTATTCAGAACAAATTCATTAATCAATTCACAGCTGTGAAATGGAAGCTAGCTTCTACTTTAGCGTGGTGTGGGTCCCAGGTGTTAAGGATAGTTCAAATACAACTGAACAAGCACAAGCTGGTTAGAGAAGAACCAGGAGAACTTTACCAAGTATGAATCGGATAGAAGGTACTTTAGAGCCTGGTAGCAGCACGTCAATGGTATTTTAGAACCAGGAGAACTCTGTACGTGCTGTTGAGAGTTTCCTTCCCGTCAATGGAGATATCATGAACTAACCAGAGATTTCGGTGGCAAAGCTCACACGCGGATGGTACAAAAACTCTGCAACAGCTGTGAGTTTAATTTGATGCCAGCCATCTCAGCATGGGAGGGCCACTGAGCTGGATTAACTGTTTGCTCTGTGTCTTGTTGCTTGTAAGTTAATCAACAGGCGCTGCAAGCTTGGATTCTGATACTGATTGACGAAATCAGAGGACCGCGATTCTCGGCATTAGCTTGTCTAATTATAATCTGACTCGTTAATTAAAATGTAATTAACAATTACAGCACTGTATCTACATCGACGCTGACGAAATGACGTCCTGCAAATAACAATATAAATGGATGTTAGTGGATGTTCTTGATGCTTACGTACCAAGAAGTTTAATTATTTCTATGAGAAAAACTTATCCTCCTACTAAATTTGAAACAGACAGTATCTAACCCTAAAATGAAATGTTCAAGGCAATTTTTACACCGTTATGGATTCTGAAATTTTTTTTTTTATCAAGATGGCCCTCGTGGTTAAAAATAATACTTTTGAAGTTTTCTTGGCTCGTCCATTTCCTTCCACCGTCCTCTCCCACCTTTTTACTAAAAGGGAAAATACCAGAGTGTTTTAAAAGGAGATTTCACATTGGAACCGGAATTACTACTATGGGGAAAGGCTTTGTAATTACATGCAAAACATCTTCCAAGTAATTAACAGACTGGTATTAATTATCGATTGATAATATCACTATCAAAGTGTATTATTAGTGAACTCGAGTGGTAAAAAGAACGAAATCCAAATTGATATTCTGTATTCGAGCCCTGGTGGACAGGGAGGGGGGGGGGTCTTGGTCACTACTAGCATTCATTCCCGCGCGTCAAAGTTAAAAGAGATCAGCTCTGAATAGGTATGGGCTGACCAGCCCAGATTTCAAGTGAAGCTCGTGCCAGGCCAGCACCTAGAGGTTAAACCATGCACGTATCAAGAGAAGAGAAAAATCGATCACGGGAAGGTGGGGGGCGACTCTTCTATGTAGGCTGCTATGCTTGAAATGTGGTCAAATTAAGAAAACGGCACTACCAAAACCTTTGAAACCAGCCCAGATTTCAAGTGAAGCTCGTGCCAGGCCAGCACCTAGAGGTTAAACCATGCACGTATCAAGAGAAGAGAAAAATCGATCACGGGAAGGTGGGGGGCGACTCTTCTATGTAGGCTGCTATGCTTGAAATGTGGTCAAATTAAGAAAACGGCACTACCAAAACCTTTGAAATAACTTCTTGTTATCTGTTATCTGTTCTAGTTCTACAATATGTGAAAAGGATATTCGTGGTCACAACAATTTTAAAGTAGAAGGAGGCTTTCTCAATTTGCCTGCTGAAAACGATACAAGGGTTTGGATTAACGGCATAGCAGCTGCACATGCTATCCTTTTGGCTCTTTCTTTTTCTCTATATACAAAATTCAATTTGGCTTCTGCTACCAGAATATTTTATCTTTTTGATTTTTTTATCATTTTTTTTTGTTGGATGATAGCTTCTTTTGGGTTTGGGGGTGAAAGGTCAATAAAGCCCAGGAGAAAGGGACACGACTAAGAGATAAAACGGAACTCGAAGTCCAAAGAAGGGAGGAAATTAGCCGTGCTGCTTAAATTTT
This sequence comes from Populus nigra, assembly GCF_951802175.1. Classification (NCBI taxonomy): domain Eukaryota; kingdom Viridiplantae; phylum Streptophyta; class Magnoliopsida; order Malpighiales; family Salicaceae; genus Populus; species Populus nigra. The sequence continues at coordinate 5,728,016 of NC_084857.1, forward strand.
AGGATGGTTTTTCCTTTTCTTTCAAAGAACAGCTCAGAATTGTTTTCACCTGAAGACATGACAAGATATGATGTTTACATTTACACCTTTCGGCTTTGCATCGAGTTACTGTTTTGGCCCACTTATATTTACACTTTTTATCCATCTGAGCAAGTGCTAGTGTAATAAGATATGATCAGGTTTGTATTTCAACACTTGCTATTAATTTATGGTTTTAACGTGTTGCGTTCTTTTCAACGATCAATTTTTGAATTAATCTGCATGTTAATTAAGACTAGATATTTTTTTGAATAATTTTTTTTTTAAAAAAAACATTTTTCATATTAGCCTGATACATTATGGGTGTTAAGTCTAAAATCTAAACTAAGGTTTTTTTATTAAAAAAAAAAATAGAAAACTCCTTAACCATCAGGCTAAGGAAAAAAAGGCAAGGTAATTAATATTGATTCGCCAGTAAAAAAGGCAAAGTAACAATGTTTAATCTATCGATTAGGAACTCCTTTCCATTGTAGGGATACTTTAGGCTTCCCCGGCTGTTTGTGTACAAAATAATTTTAATTTGTGAGGCCAAATATTCATTTTAAATGACAATTATAATCGGAAATTAAAATAATCAATCCAGAAGGAGAGGTTGACCCTGGCTGCCACACTTTTTTTTTTTCCAAGGGTTACCGACCGCCATATTACAACCACTGAACTATAACTGCCAATAACCAACTTGTCGTTTGAAAATGTCCAAATTCATTCTCTCTCATTTGCTTTTATGTTTTGTCTGCAGCCTCACAGCTTTGATCTGGACCGCTTATCTTCTGGGAAACTTTACCCACCGCTACATATCCCATGTTGATTCCACGTTAGATTTTTTTGCTTTTATGTTTCGTCACATTTACCCTGTTGCTAAGGATCCTAGCGTTCTATCCTCAGGATTTTGATACCTTCAGCAACCACAAGTCAAATGGGAAACATCATTGCTCTTTCTGACTCGCTGAACGCATCCCCATCCCTGGTTTTTTCTTGCTTAATTTATATGATGTGGTGTAAAACTAACTATCGGTAAACAACTTCAAACTTAATTTCCATATTGGTGTCTCCCTTCTTTTTTTTCTTGCCTTTTGACGCTGTCTTCAAAGTGAAACTGGCCAGTCATTAAATTGGTTCTTCGTCAAAGTTTACATGCAGATGGGAAGTCAGATAAAAAGTACGATGATCTCAGGCATGATAACTCCGCTTCAGCTTTTAGGCAGTGCTTTTCCTTTTCTTTCCCAGCGTAGATAACTGTACGGGATATATCTTCAAGATCTGCAGATTTTAAAGAAAAATATTAAAATTGACTAGGCATTTTAAATGGGCAGTTTTATCCGCAAATGGTTTCTTCTTTCCCTGGCAGGCATATAATATAGTGCTTTTGTTGTGAAACAGGATACCATGAGCGAGGCCATGCATGAAAGATTAAAGAACTGTCCCATCTTTATTAATTTGTTGGAAAATCATAGTGCTTTTATTCCTGCTTTAACCCGTCGTGTGCTTAATCATATCTCTAAGTATCTTGTGATATCTAAACCCAGCACCAAGATCTCCCAAGCTGTCCCCATCCTTCTTTCTCTGTCCCTCCCCATGTGCTATGTTGTTAAAGAAAAAAGGAGTTAATCATTCTTGTTACGACTCCTAAACCCAGAAATAAAAGCTTGCCAATTACATTGCAACAAGTTGACTGCTCTCCGTGAGATTCTTATCAAATAAAAACGAAACTGAGGGTTTCGATTTCGAGTGTTGTCTTGTCAAAAAAATTTTGTCTTGTCACTGTTGATCAATTTATGGCTTCACGATTTCTTTACCCCAAAGTTTGCTCAACGCTTATTTATCTGCGCCAGCGTCCTGGCGCGTGGGCCTCGGTCTCCTATAATTGTTAGTTGCAGGATCAGATACGGACAATAAAAATTATATCAAACTTTTTTTATTTTACATTATCATTTAAAAAATTACATTTTAAAATGAAAATGACCAAACTAGCAGATATATTATAAAAAAACACACACACGGCAAATCAAAATTTCTCTCAAGCATTAGTGGGCGCTTAACTTATCAGGATTTAAATTTGTTTTATAGTAACCATGAGTTTAAGTTTTTCTTAGAGTTATTATAGATTTACATGATTATTAGTATTAAAATTTATAAAATTAATTAAAATATACAAAAATTAATCCAAACACCCATATTAATAAAAAGATCTCTCTCTCCAAACACTTTACCTCTCTTAAAAAAAAAAACAAAATCTAGACTTAATTTGCTTTGATCAAAATCAAAACATGCAATATTTGATTGCAAAGGTGTTGGGACATGAGTTGTTTTTAATTATTTGGCCTGGTATTATTTTTGTGCTATAACATCGACGCTTGATAGTCATATTCATCTTTTAGGATCTGTTTATTTAGTTGTAGTTTTTGTGCTTGCAGTGTAGAAAACACAGTTAGATGTATTGTACCAAACTGTATTTTATACTGAGGGACCTATCAAAAAAAGTTTGAAATATAATTTTTTATATTTTTTTAATTGAGTTTCGTAAAACTCTGTTTGTTTTTGCGTTTCAAAAACACTTTTTCTAAATTTTGAAATTTTTTTCTATAAATTAATTTTTTTTTGTGTATTTTTAGATCATTTTGATGCGTTGATATCAGAAATAATTTTTTTAAAAAAATTATTTTGATGCATTTCCAAATAAAAAGCACTTTTAAAAAGTAACCACAGCCAAACATTTTATACATATTTTTTATTGTACATAAACTTCAATTATAATTTTTAAAAACTTATTTTTTAAAAATCATAACCACAAAAACTGTGTGAAAAATAAATACACTAGAAGAAGTCATGGGTTAAGCTTTTCCAAAGGTTCGAGATAAGAAAACATTTGAAGGTTTTTTTATTTATTTAAATCTGTAAGTCCTGATCATGCTTTTTCGCAATGTGGGTCATGTTGAGAGGAGAATTTTATGTGGATTTGTGATTTATGGATTTACCGGAAGATTTGGATGCGCTGGTTTAGATGAGTTGAATTTCAGGGGGCAAGATTATTGTCATATTGTTAAAACTGGGTTGGAGTCTGAGATTTTTCTATAAATTCTTCCTGTGGACTTTTATGCTGAGTGTTTGAGTTTGAAATATGCGTCCAGAGCATCTGAATGGATCAACGAACCAAATTTGATGCCGAAGTTATAATATTATTATTGTAATGGCCTTTTATAATTCAATAAATATAATACAATGATAAATTTGTAAATAATCTTGAATATTTTGTTGACTTTTCTCGTCGTCAAGCTATAAGTATGTAAAGTGCTGTAAAGATATCAAGTCTATGATGTGAAATCTAGTTTTTCAAACAACGAAAATAAAGTAAATAAATGATTTTGGGAATGCGGTGTAAATTATATTTTTAAAAATTTTAAATTTTTTTTGTTAAAATTTAATATGGTTTGTATGTTTTGAATTGTTTTGATGTGCTGATATTAAAAATAATTTTAAAAAATATAAAAAAATATTATTGATATGCATTTCGACATGAAAAGTTATTCGAAAAACAACCGCTACTACACTGCCAAATATACTCCAAATTACATAAGACTTCAAGTAATTTTTCCTGTTAAAAATCTATATATTTAGTTTTGTAACTGTATTAATCACTCCATCAAAGTATTTCTAAGAACAAACATATTTTTTCGATAAGTTTATATGTTAATTCAAATTATTATTTTCAAGTAATTATAAGTGCAAATTCTTCAAATCAACTCAATGTCCCCGAGAGGCTGGATTCTGAGTGATAATCCTGTTATCTTTTTTTTTTTAGTTTAATGTGGGTGTCCGGGCCAGCTTGCGTGCATCTCGACTAATCCCACGGACCTTAAAGTTAACGACCATGTAAGCCTCCAGTGGGCATCATATGAGCAATCACAGGGCTCGAATTTGAAACCACAGAAAAAACAAATCTTTTAATTTCAAGTTTTTACTATTGAACCACCATCTATGATTGATAATCCTGTTATCTTGATTTAGAGGGATGAAGTAGATAACAAATCTTTTGGACCAGCACTGGCATCGCTCTTCTCAATAGGTGTCGGGTTCAAATTTTTTTTATGTGATAAAAGAAGGAAGTATGTTGAAATAAATTATATAGTTATATAAATAAGTGATGGTACAATTAGTTTTCCTTTAAATTAAAGAATGATAATATCACCCAAAAATATTTTGAAAAAATAAAATAAAAATTGTTATATTTTCAAAGAAAAGGCAATTTACCACTTGCGTCCCTTTTTTCTCTTGTTCTAACCAGTAGCTTTGTTAAAACATAAACGTGCATTACTATCATGTTGATTTTTTTTTTAAAAAAAACACTGTTCTAAAAAAATCAATAACATGTTTTTTTGAAAAACAATTTAGCAAAACAACACAGCTTATTACATGTTACGGTCAAGAATAAAGACTTTGCAAGAAGCAAGACTTTGCGTTTCTAAATGAATTATTAAAATGAGATGGTATAAATTTTAAGGAAGAGGGATGAGATAAAAAAAAAAAAGGAAATAAAAAGACCTTGCAGAGACACCATAGCTTTTTCCTTGCTTCCCTTTCCTCTCTCTTCTTTCAAATTCGTGTCATCCCATTCTAACAATTTTTTTACAAGTAGATATTCCAAACTTGACTGCTCACAAAATAATTATTCTTTAATACAATGATAATGTAAATCGTGTTTTTAAAAAATTTAAATTTTTTTAAAAAAATTTAATATAATTTATATGTTTTGAATAATTTTAATATACTGATATAAAAAATAATTTTTTTAAAAAAAAATATATCATTTGTCTATATTTCAGTACAAAAAATTATTTTAAAAGTAACCACTACCAAACTACCAACAGTATTATTTTAAAAAAAAAACGCTGCTGACAAGCTATTATATTATATTATGCTGTTTGAATGTATTTGTTTTTGTTTTCAACACATATTTTTTAAAATTTTTAAGTTTTTTTTCTTCAAATTATTTTTTATAACTTCTGAATTTTTTATATACTGATATTAAAAAAATATTTTAATATATTTATAAATAAAAAATTATTTTAAAAAACAACTCCTAATACAAATACAAACACACTGCCTTAGTCCAGCACTTGGTGAGGGCATTTTCCACGTCTACTCGCTTCAATGACGCGTGGAATGAAAAATGCAATCCCCGTGATCAGTGGGAATCCTGCTTTAAAAAAGGGATGGAGGTGGATCTGCAGTCTTAGATTTCTCGTGCCTTTAGGTAGCTAAACTACCCTCCCTCCAAACCCTTTGGATTCTATTGAAAACAAAATCTCCAAATAGAAAAACCCAACTAATCTCGAAAAAGTGTACTTTCAACAACCTCTTCGACCCTCCTTGCTAGGCGTGCTCCGCAGAAACTTGCCGTGATAATTGTAAATGCTCGTTGATTCGACAATAAGTAAAGAATAAAGTCTGGCCGAGTGGAATAATTGTTCAATGAGCGCCGTTCGATTTGATTCCCGTTTTCATTCAGCAAGCATTTTTAAGATGCTGCGATTACTTCTCTTCACCGACTTCATGGATCCGAACATGAAATTAGCGTTGGAGAATTATTAAATCTATTTTTATCTTTAAAATCATTTTTTAAAAAATAATGTCTATCGATTCAGGAAATCTTTACATCGAGTTTTTTAAAAAATAAGCAAGCTTTTTTTTTAAAAAAAATGGAGGGGGTCCCTACCTAAAAAAAACAGGAAGAAAGCAGAGGTGCTGCCGACAACAGTACTGCCCAGTGATTCTCTCGGATTTCTCATTGTTCCCCTTTGTAATAATGGATCATGGACACATCATTTTTTTTAATTTTAAACTGCGGTACTTTATCCCTACATGAACTTCGCGGTGAATCTTGCTTTAAGATTTCAAATTGGTGACGCAGATATGCTACAGCCTAGAAGCTTTTTGTTTATTTATTTATTTATATGACACCTTTTGGCTTAAGGCTATGAAAAATAAAGAACAAAATCAGCCATACATTACTTTTTAGTTTGTCTTTCTCCCCGGGGGATGGAGTTAACTGTCATCTACTTTCATCCGTGACTGCTCCAGTGGATTATTCGAGGGGCTCGAAGAATCTCTCCCCTCGAGAAGTTGTATGGAATTTTCTATTCATGGTAAAAACAACGTCAGACCCCTGGGATAGCCATGTGATCTCTATATTGCTTGATTATTTTAGATACAACCAAGAAAGAAGAGATTATTTCCTCTTCTAACTGAAACTATTGCCATAACAAATAGCTCAATTCATTTCTTTATGATTAAGCAAACCTTTAATATATTCTTACGTTTTTAATTATAGCTGCCATGTCAGTGCATGGCATTTTGGTTTTTTAATGTATTTTTTTAATCATTTTTCCATCAAACTTGACAGAATTATAAGTTTTATTTTGAAAACACCCCTGCACTGCACAAAAATATAATTATATTTTTTAAATAGTTTTTTATTTTTTAAAATTTAATGGTTAAGTTGCTTGATTTTTTTTTCATTTCTTACAACATTTTGAAAAACTTTCAGCACGTTTTCCACTGTATCCTTGCATAGCTCAATGTTATTTTTATATGAACAACGATTTTTTTATAAATTTTGATAAAAATATCTTGATTGAAAAACATGTTTGACAAATTGGATACTATATTATAATATATAAAACACGATTAAAAACAGGGAGACATGTTAAGAATTTGGAGAACTAATTTAGTTATTCATCCCTCCTATTAATAACTTTTATTCTCTAAGCATAAATCTTGTCCTCAAATCCCTTGAACAATAGTACATTTTGTCTTTGCTTCAACTATCCATCCAATTACAATTTCGGAAATTTAGCAATCACGTGGAAAACAGCTTATCCACGAACTCACTCTCCTCACTGTTTATCATGTTAAATTTTACATTTTAAAATTATTTTTTTATATTTTTAATCGTTTTGATATATTAATATTAGAAATAATTAGAAAATAAAAAATCTCCAAGATGGTTATTGTTCTATTTGGCAAACCATAAACAAGACCAGGTCAAAGGTTCCATGCACCAGCCACGATATACTATTTATGGTGAAGGTGACGCTAGTTGAAAACTAAACTACCTTGCGTCTAATTCAAAAGTGTTCTTCTTATCCTCCCGTCTCAAGAGCAAGCAAGATAGCCGTTGATGTTACACTGCATTGTTGCTTCGTTCACGTTTCTATCGCTCTCATTCTAAGTGCATTTTTTCATGAAAAAAATCATCTACATACAAGCACCAATCACTAATTAACGTCTTTCTTTCTTTTTTTCTTTTTCACCAGTCAAAATATACAGACCAGAAACGATACCAAACAGTCAATTGGTTTTATTCTTTGGATTGCGACACCGGCCTGGATGTTTATGTTTACGGAATATTTTTAGTATATTGTTAAACTCGACTAGTTAATTCGAAGAATTTACAATTCAGAACCTCATTAAAGTTGAATTTTATTTAAATTGAATCATAAAATATATTGATGCATTGAAATGCGGTTGACTTGACTGGATTAATCTATGACCTAGCTGATCCAGTTAAATCAAGTCCAAACTTAATCGAATTAATTTTAAGATTTAAAAATATATAAAATAATATTATTTTAATATAAAATAATTATTTTGAACTGATTTGATAATTCACAAGCTGATCCATTGGCTCGACTATGTTTTTCATGTTATTCGAAATATATGCTTGCTCAGGCATCCCACGTATATTTGGTTAGTTAGAGGGTTCTAGCTGATGGTTTTTCCATTAACTTCTCCGGGTTTGGGTAGTAGCTTGATTGTGATTTATGAGCATCCAAGATAGAAAGACAAGTCGTTTAGCTTGATCAAGAGTGCATGAGACGTGATACTGTTGACCAGTCGTCTCCTTGTTGATCTTACAAAACTAATAAACTTGTTCTCTGTAAGCCACCGCTTAAAATTTTATAAATCTTAGAGTTATTCTATGCTTTCATGAATATTAACTTTAAGTATTATGAGATTAATTAAGATATATGTAAACTGATTTAGATATTTATATTAATAAAAAACAATTGATTTGAATTGGGACATCTTAAATAAAAAAACAAAAATAACTGGAAAGAGCCCAATTATTATTATTGTATTTTAAATAGTGTAATTTAGCCCTTTTTTTCTGTCCATGTATTACTTCAACGACAAGATAATTTGAATATTTATATTAATAAAAAAAATTAATTTGAATTAGAACATCTTAAAATAAGAAAAGAAAAAAAAACAAAAATCACTGGAAAGAGCCCAGTATCATTATAGTATTTTAAATAGTGTAATTTAGCCTCGTTTTTTCTTTGTCCGTGTATTACTTCAATGACAAATGACATTTCAACAAGCTATTTGTATTTTAAATAGAATGAGGTAAGAGAGAGGAAAGATTTTAAAATAAAAAAAGTTTAAGTTTTCCCTCAATTTCATAGCTCTTCCAAAAAAACCAGTAAGAATAAAATTTTATTCTGATAAAAAGAATTTCAAGATCCCACATAACTATCTCTTTAAAAATCCAAAAATCAAAAAATAAAATTCCAATTTAAGGATTAATTTTTTGTGGCTGTTCTTACAGCTCTGCCATTGGAGATGCCATTACTCGAGTTTTGCTTCATTAGGAGCTGGGGGAATTTCACAGGTTGAATGTTGACTTGCGCGTGCAAACTTCGTTATCTGAGGTGTTTTTTTAAAGGACAGTTACAGCTGCCACGCAGAACTTATCAAGAGGCTAGAAGCAGCTCTCGTCAGGTACACGCACCAATCCATGTGCACATTACATGGCACTTCCTCCTATGGTGCTCCGATTGGCTGGCCTGTATTAGGCCCATGCTGCTTAAAACTTGTTGGTTGCCTGTTGGCCATCGGGTGCCCATCTTATATATACCTTTTTTATTTATTTATTTATTTTAACTATGTATCAGGTTTTTTTATTTATTTATTTTTTATTTAGCGTTAGGAGTATAATGGGGACACCACCACCTCGCCAAACCGCCATAAAAGAGAACCATCCCTGCACCTATGAGAGTGCCAAGCTCTTATTTGAACATCAGAATTGAAAATAAATGAGAATGAACAGAGGGACCACTTAAAGTAAGGGTTAGTTCGGTAATAAAAGGTTTATTTGTATTGTCTTTTATCTATTCTTATAAATGAAGTAAATTGGTTTTCATCTAAAAAAAAATCTAGAATCACAGCAGATCTCCAATTGGAGAGCCAAAAAATAAAATATAAAATAAACGTGGCGGCGATGCATGTATCTCTAGATTCGGCGGAGCAAGCCTGCCGATGGGGGGGTTTCGAGAATGGAAAACGACCGGGAAGGGGCAATTGAATCCAGCCGTGCACCGCAATAAGATCAACACTGTTGATGTCTTTTATGAAGATTAAAAGAGGGCACGGGCATGCTTCAATGAGAATAATGGCAAGCACTAAATGAAAAGAGAACCCCAGTTCCCTTCAAGAAACTTAACCGGAGCACCTTTTCATGTCCTTTTGAAGCAACCTAATGGATTTTTTATTTTATCAGACATCTCTCACCAAACAGGCAATTGGCTCATCAATTCACTTCGCTGCTGTAATCAGTTCACATTACTTGCTCGGCAGCGTTTTGCACATGCAGAGGCCAAGATATTAGAGTTAAAAAAATATTATTTTAATATATTTTTAAATGAGAATCATTTAAAAAAATAATTGCTAGCAGGAAAATTAAAAAAAATACCCAAAAGAAAATTGTTTTGAAAAAAAAGAAAAGACCACGCTGCATAAACAAACAACTCCAAGTTAAAACGGCCAAATTTTATAACTAGAAGGAATATTCTTCTCTGCAATAAAATTGACTTGCACCCACTTGAATCCCGGCTACTAGAATTTTTCTTTCTACAGCCCAATGGCAACAATAATGAGCCCATGTTACTGAATTCCTCCATCACTTTCTTTCGGAAGAGAATCTAATCCTAGTGACTGTACTTCGAAGGTGGTCATTTTCAATTTGTTTTCTTTTCTTCACCAATTTCATCTTCTTAAAAGTGGGAGTTCGTGTCGCCTTGGCAAATGGATAGAAAATGACAATAGCATGAACATGGCTAATGGGAGGGGAACGGCGTGATGATCCAATTGGGCCCGATTGTAAGGTTGGTTATGGGTTTTCAAGGATATGGCAACCAGTAGGCATACCATTGTTGCTTGTAGTGCCTTTTTCATCGTGCAATTGTCTGGGAAATGCAAACATGGCACATGAATCTGTAAGAGGGAAAGGATGGTCCCCTAGTACAAATTAACCTTGACAAGAAATTAGCTAATGCAAAAATTGAAAATTTGAGCGGCCATGGTCCATGGATTTTGGTTTTGTGGGCTTTTCTCATTTATTGGTGTGGAAGAGGGACACATGCTGGATCGGAAATTGGTTAGGGTTCTGATGTAACCTCTACTCTGCTGGATCGGAAAGTGGTTAGGGTTCTGATGTACACCTCAACTCTCCAATACGTAACGTTTACGTGTAAATCTAGCCTTATATTTTATGGAAGGACGACCATGAAAAGGGCCAAGTTTTGGTATTAAAATTTGTCAGCTAATGTTCTGAAAATGACTCATCACTAGATCCCCAATATTTCAATTGCCCTCTCCCCTCACTAACACATCGAATTAGGTCCCCCCCTTTTTGTAAATTCTAATCTTTTTTCATGATAAATTAACCGTCCGAATGGTAGAAAACTTACTCTTCTCTTGAAGATGAACAGTCTGATCCTCTTTCATGAAACAAAATTTCGTCTGATATTTAAAAATATAATTTACTTATGAAGTCCCTAACAAATATAAACTAATCAATTTAAATATTTTCCTCTACTTTCTTACAAGGAAAAGATCTTGCCCCCCCATTTCAGGATGCTAGATTCATCCTTGCTTCATTACGTTTGAATGCATAACTCACCCTTTCAAAGCTGTAGAGAGAGAAAATTATGAAGGTGGTTGCATGCATGATGGAGAAGATATGAATGGATAGGATGAAATAAACATATGACTTGCAGGCTATCAATGTTAATATTGCTAGCGATATTAGACCACGGGAATGGACTTAATTCCCACCGAATTAAGAAAGTTTTGTGAGTCATAAACTAATGCTTTCTTATCATTCACATCCCTTCTCAGCTACTGCACAATTGTGTGGTAAATTATGTCCAATATACAAAAATTTAGTGTGGAATTGATAGTGTCATGGGAGAAACATGCACACTGCTTGTATAGATTCAAAGTTTGAAAGCGGTAGACCAGCAGCCACTGCTGATTCCTGCGCGCGCATATTTTCCATCTTCGTGATAGGATCCACGCCGAAAACCTGGATATCAGCATCACTGGCATGGTATTTGAGGTTAGGACCAGTGCCCATGAATTCTTGGCCTTTCCTCTTAAATTATTAAAAAGCTGTGACTTACAAACTGCAACCTTGGCCCAAAAAGAAAAAAGAAAAAAAGAGAGGGAATATATCATCAAATAGAGGCCTGGATATATAATCCCTACAACAAAAATTGTTTTAACAGGCAAGAGTAACACTAACCTCTGCTTCATAGGGTCCCGTGACAGAATTCAATACAGGTCCATAAAATTCCTCCTACCAAACCAATCTCGTCCCTAATGAGGCTACCGATAACCTCTCAAAGATTATGGTTTTCCCACAACTGCTATAGACATTTAGTTGTACAAAATATATAGGTTTGAGTTACAGAAAGAAAATAACTTGCCTTAGGATTTAAGGCTATCTGTATAGCTTAGGATGGTTAATGTGCTTGTCTCCTCTGACTACTCAAGGATAGAGACTAATAAAATGACGATGAGTTGCTGCAAAAGTTGCCCCGATTCTGGGTTTTGCGGGCTATACAATGATTGAACCAATCTCCAAGGGACATGTGACCAAGGAGCGTGCAAAATACATGTATATTTATCCTGAGTAAATCAAATTTGACCAGGAGTGGTGCATTCTGTTGTCGCAAATGGTTTCAAATGTATCAGCCTCATTCAGCTTTAGTTTGTCTATGAGATCTCAGTGAGTGTTCTACATGAGGTGCTGTTATATTGGGCCATATGGACACCTCAAATTAGTAAAATGAATGTTTCGAACTTATTGGGCATCAAAGTTCCTAGAGGTCTAAATCAACAACATGGGTTCTACAAAAGCATTGGACCAAGTGATACACCCAGGTCTACATGAAAAACCAAATGGATGCTAACTTTAATTGAATCTTGGATGCTTGGGTGAGCTTTATAGCCTATCATGGCTTTGAAATTTGAATATGTATCTCTCATTAACCTAAGCATTGGTATATGGATCTTGTTAAGAGGGTGTATATTCAGACCCATCAGTAAGGTGAACTGTACTTTTTTTTTCTACTAGAAAAAAGAGGCTCGAACAAGAGACTCTTAAAAGATGTCTATTTAACACCGTAAATATATCGTGTTACAATACTGAAATTTCTCACACAACTAAATCAACAATGACAGCAGTCTCAATTATGCCCGCTAGCTCGAGGTTGGTTAACAAAAACAGTCACTAACATATTTAAAATGGTTATTTCTACTTCTATTGGCAAACATTACAGTCAAAGTCTCATATTGTAACTGGGTTCACAGAGTGTGTTACATTATTGAGTTTGCGGAGCTCAAGTTTTCAGCTGCGAAGTTGGCTTTTGACAGGACAAGACTATGTAACAAGGAAACAGAACTGAAAGTAAATTTACATCAAAGGCTTTGATATCTTTTTAAGCACCATTCAATCGTGTATGCTTTTGGAGCAAATTAAGATAGGCAAACCTTATAATCAGGCTGAAATTTATCAGAAGCGATGGAAGGACGCATAGGAAATAATGCAGTTGATGCTGCTTCAAGAAAATGCCTTCTCCTGCAAGAGCAAAATCTGCTTCTGGCACGTAATAGCTCCCCGTTGTTTTTATTTCCCCTGATCTTCCTGAGCTGTCTGGTGGATTGGAGTGCCTGGTTCCGGAATTCAAAAGGGGTGTGATTGTGGGAGTTGATGTTTTATGAGAAGAGCTGCTGCAGGAAGTGGTCAAGCTGAAGGTAAAAAGCGAGGTCCCAACGATCATCTTAATGGGGGTTATACTTAGCTTGTCATGGTAATGTCGTATAAGAACTTTAACATAAAAAATAAAATTGCTGTTATCATGACACCAATGAAAGATATTTCATACCATTGTGCCACTTATCTTTCACGACCCAGAGCTGTTCCTTTAAAATACAAAGGGCAGAAGAACTAAGAGAAAGGATATGGATCACTTGATCTTTAGATCCCTACTTAGATATGTCCGCGCTACGCTGTAGACTGGATATATCTTTTTTGTTTAAAATAAAAATATGATTTAAGTATTGAAAATGTATTTTAAAGAACAAAAACAAATTTTATAACTAGGGTTATAGTCTTGATTAGAATAATATAAATTGGTTTTATCATAAACAATATAATCTAGTATTGTTAGCATATTCTAAAGAATAAAAACAAAATTAGCAACTCTAGTTATAAACCCAACTAAATTAATATGAATTGGTTTTATTTTAATTATATAATAAAAAAAAACAACAACAATAAATAGACCATGTAAAAAAAAAAACTGCCCACAATAACATATTTTTTTTTTTTGAAAAACAAGAAAAATGATGCAAGTTAATTTTTAGCTAATTAAATACAAAATAATAAAATGAAGTAAAAAAAAGATAAAAAGACAGCCTAAATCTACATGAGTTGGCATGACAAACGTATAACCCGAGTAAGAAAGACCAAGCTGGTAAGAAAGACCAAGCTGGCACAAGCAACCCCATGGTCCAAGTAATGAGACACAAAACCTTTTTTTAAAAAAAAAAACCAAATGTCGAATAATAAAATAAATAAATAAATAAATAAAGTAGATGTCAACTAGTGCTAACTTCTTAAACAAGTGGGCCGAGTTATTAGATCGGAAGCACCTCGCATGGAAAAATCAGAAAGCCTAATTCTCAAACAATAAAATATTGAATAAATAAATTTAAAAAATAACAATTAAAAGAATAAAAATAAAAATTATATAAATAAATAAATTAGAGGGTAACTACAAATTTTGATGTTGAAATTAAAAAAAAAATGAGAATCAAACTAAAAAAAATAACACATAATAAATTGAGATTGAATGATGAGATTAGATAAAAATCAAAACTTTATAAAAAAACCAATAAAAAAATAAAAATAAAAGGATCAGGGATCAAATTTAATGACAAAATAAATTAAGGGTTAGTTGTGAAATTTTGGTAGACTGGGAGTGAAAATCAAGAAAAAAAATATCACCGACATCAAATGAAAAATCTATCTAGAACATATATGATCAAGGTTGAAGATACCACTGTCCCGAGTTCGATCCTTCATGTGCATGCCTGTTATTCTCGTGGTGCCTTACCTGTATATTAGGCTTGCAGGATGTTCAGTAGACCGGGAAATAGTCGTGATGCGCGCAAGCTGACCCGAACACCTCAAGTTATCAAAAAAAAAAAAAAAAAAGGTTGAAGATACCACCGAGAAGATTCATACATTACCTAAAAGTTAATATTTGGTCATCAAACAATGTTACAGGTGAAAAGAAACGTGATTGGTATACGTTTCTGTTCTTTTATTTTTTTTAAAAAAAAACGTGAATTTTTTTATATGAAAAACGCCATTTCATTTTCTAACAATATTTATGAATATACTGGTGCAAATTAAAGTTTTGGTGACACTTCCTGTATTAACTATTAAAGATAATTCAATTTTATGTTTTGAAAATCAAACAAACCAATTTAACTATAATTTATCAAATATTATATAAAATTATTCAGATTTTAAAAAACAAATATTTTACTAATAATTATTCAAGATTATTTATTTACAAGTTACTCAGTTTTTTTAAATAATATACTGTAATAACACACGTGCAGGAAAATATAGCTGATGTAACTAAGCACCATGCGCCTAAAAGAAAATAACGAAGAGGGTGTTACCGACATGGTTGTAACAAAAAGAGTGTTGTAACTTGTAACTGCAGAGTAACGAATATGGTTAGTAAACGTATTTACACGTTGTTTCGAGCCTTAAAATTAACTTTAATTCAAATAATTAAATCAATTTCCGTGTTTAAAATCTTTTTAAGAATTTACAAATTAATTCCTCAAAAATTTAGCAATAAAAACAATATTCTAAAATTATACAGCAACACTTATTTCTTCAATGATTCGCTGCTGATGTTTTTATCTATTTATTTATTAATGCAGATATCCGAACTACTTTGTGTGTATTTTAATTAATTTTACGGACTCTAAATTTAACAAATAAACCTCCTATAATTCTGAGATTTGTAAAATTTAAATTAATAATTTTTAAAAAATAAATTTAAAAACTTGACTAGATAAACTACACCCTTCAAGATTATTCACAGGCCATCTCTTCTTTGTCAAGCAAGTTGCCTGGAAATGCTAATTTCTATTTATTTAAAGCCAGGACTGAACCCAAATGGGAAATTTCATTAATAACGTGCTACTGGAGAAAATGGTATTTTACCTACAAGTATCAAAGCGATGTGGCTCGTCTAAAAGAGATATTTCTCTTTAACTTATTAGAGCTTAAATTCACCTTCTTGTTCTTTCTTTTGTAAGGTTGAATGCTTGATATTCTTAAATTCTGACTATAAAATCTCTCTTTTTTCCCCCAACTTCTTGTTGTTTTGGGGGTTGTATGTTTTCAATGCTAAGGACTGGTTTTTTTTTTTTTTTTTTGGTTGTGCTTCCAAGGTTTCTTGTTAATTCAAGTACCAACGTTTAATAAAGAATCAAGGGTAAAATAAATATAAGAGTCTTTACAATAATTTTTTTAATTATAGATAAAATAGTTAAGATTGTAATGAAATTTATTTTTACATGTATTTAAAATAACATAATTATATAATTTAATATTTTATTTAAAACATAAAAATTAAATAAGTTATTAATTAAATTCAAGGTCCACACATGAAATTAAATTAAAATCCACGATGTGTCTGCAAACAAGCTCTAAAAACACCAACACAATAAGTATTCGCGACAGTTTTCTGTTTTCTATTTTCTATTTTTATCTTTAGAAGATCTTACTTTTTTTTTCTTTTTTTTTTTTAATTTTTGCCATTCGATCTGGGAAAAACAGAAATACAATTAAATACTTTACCTAATCGTATTTCATTACTTTTTTGCAATTACAACATCAACTGTACATCTTCTGCCCTTCCTATTCCGAACTGCCGAATTCAACTAAAAGAATTCCGTACCAACAGACGGAGGCTATCTCAGTAATTTCCATGAAAGGATCCGGAAAAGATACGGAACAACCCTAGATTCCAATGCTCTACTGTCCACTACATATTTTGACAGAGTCATCTTTGCCCCATCTTCTCCCTCCCCCTCCCCCTCTATCTTTTCCACCGCAGAATAAATCAAAGCAGACAAGCACTACACCCTCTCTCGCTCTCCAGTCCTCGCTTCCCGTGTTAGTCTCTCTCCCTCCCTCTCAATCCCCCCTTCCTTTAAATCTCCTTTGATTTATTTATGTTGCGTAATTGTTACTATTAAACTGCTAGTTACTCAAATCCCAGATCTATTATTATCACTAAAGACACAAACTTTTTTATTTTCTTGTTTATCTTAATCACATAAAAAACTGTCCTTTTTTAATTTTTAGTTGGTTTTTATGTATCTGCAGTTAAAGGGGGTTGCTCTCTCTGTTTTTTCTTGTTCCTTTTGCTGCTGCTACTAATAATGGCTGGTCAAAGGAATGACTACGGCAAAAGATCACAGCACTCACAATCTGATTATGGCGGGGGTAAAAGAAGAAACCCCGGAGATGACCCTTCTGACCAGAATACTATTACTAATGAAGATACAGTCTATCGTTATTTATGCCCTTTGAGAAAGATTGGCAGTATTATTGGTAAAGGTGGAGAGATTGCTAAGCAATTAAGGGCGGATAGTAAGTCAAATATTAGGATTAGTGAGGCAATGCCGGGTTATGATGAGCGAATTGTTACTATTTATAGTTCGAGTGAAGAAACTAATCTTTTTGGAGAAACTGGCGAGTATGTTTGTCCTGCTCAAGATGCGCTTTTTATGGTTCATGATAGGGTTATTGCTGAGGACTTGAACAATGCTGCTGCCGAGGAGGAGGAGGGAGAGGATAATTTTGGGGAGGTGCAGCAAGTTACGGTGAGAATGCTTGTGCCAGCGGATCAAATTGGGTGTGTTATTGGGAAGGGTGGACAAGTTATTCAGAATATAAGGAGTGAGACTAGTGCCCAGATTCGGATTACAAAGGATGATCATTTACCTCCTTTAGCTTTGAGTATTGATGAACTCCTCCTGGTAAGGGGTTTCTTAAGTTTTTGTTTTTCTTGCTATTGTACCATACCGGAACTTAAATTCTTATTGAGCTTTATTTAAAACAAGAATACAACAAAAGAATGAACCTGTGTGCTTTCACTGTCGATGGCGGAGCTGTTTGAATTTAATTTCTATTATAAACATGTTTTCTTTTTGTGACCTTATTACTATTGCAGCATCTTGTGTCTACCAATAATAACAGTTGAATACCTGGGCATGCGATTTTCTTTTCCAGATTTTAAAAAAGCAAACATAAATTCTGAACCAAAATCTCTAGTGTTGTTTGCTAGTGAATTTGTCAGTTCATCTGAAACATGCTTTTCAATATGACTTGCTATCTCAGCAGTAGCTGTTGGATGCTGATGTATTTTCTGAGAGAAGTGAACTTTTGATATAATACAGATACATGGAGAACCCTCTGCTGTGAGAAAGGCACTTTACCAAGTGGCAACCCGCCTTCACGAGAATCCATCTCGGTCACAGCACTTGATACTGTCTTCTTCAGCCAACATGCATGGTGGCATGTTTGTGGCTGCAAATGCTGGAGCCCCTGTTTTGGGTCTATACGGCAACTATAAAGGTGGTTGGTCATCATCATTTTACCCTGACCAGAGAGATGAATCTTCCGCGAAAGAATTCTCTCTTCGTTTAGTGTGTCCCACTGCAAACATTGGAGGTGTGATTGGGAAAGGTGGTGGTATCATCAAACAAATTCGACAGGAATCTAGGGCTTCTATTAAAGTTGATAGCTCAGGTGCTGAAGGAGATGATTGCATAATATTTATATCAGCAAAGGAGGTGAGCATGCAATTCTTATTTTACAGGCCCTCTACGGTTTTCTTTGTGAAGCACTCTTGATGGAATTCTGTATTGTTGATGATCTAACAATTTTCCTTTTAGTTCTTTGAAGATCAATCTCCAACCATGAATGCAGCATTGCGCTTGCAACCACGGTGCAGTGACAAAACCGAAAAGGAATCAGGTGATTCTGTAATCACCACCCGTCTGCTTGTGGGAAGATCACAAATTGGATGTCTTATGGGAAAAGGTGGGGCAATTATCTCAGAAATGAGGAATCAGACAAGGGCAAACATCCGGATTATTTCAGAAGACAATCTTCCTAAGGTTGCTGGTGAAGATGATGAGATGGTGCAGGTGAATGTTTATAATTTTAATAGTGTGCAAGTGTTTTGACCCTGCTATTTGTGTCATGTTTTGCTCAATTTATTTTGGTTTTTTTGGCATATTTGGTCCAACCTTTGTAACGCCACGGGGATTATGTTTTTTAATGCTGATTAGATCACCGGAAGCCTTGAAGTTGCTAGCAATGCTCTTTTACAAGTGATTTTGAGGTTGAAAGCCAATTTATTTGGAAGGGATGGAGCACTAACTGCATTTCCACCAGCACTTCCATATATTCCCATGTCACTAGATACATCAGATGGTTCAAAATACGGAAGCCGAGACAGTCAATCACGCGGACGTGGTTACACTTCTTCCTCTAGTGGATATGGATCTCGTGACGTGCACCCAAGTGATAGTTATGGAAGTAATGGAGGTTCACTGGTATTTTTATCTTTGCATATGTGTGTGTAGAGGGAACTTTCTTTTGGACATCCGTGGATCAGTAACCATGCCTATGTTATTGCCTCTAATGAAGTTTTATGTGATTATTCTTTCAGATTGGTGGTGAAAGCAGTTATGGAGCATATGGTGGCTTCTCATCTGGTCGTTCTGGTGGTGCTGGGTAAGATTTCTTTTGTTTGAAACTTTTTTGCTCAAGTTTTATTTTAATGCTGGTGCAATTTATTATTGTTACATTTTTCTATTGTTTCTTAAAGTGAAATGTATTTGGAGATCTTCATCCGTTACCAATATTGATAATCTCTCCCTCGCTTGATTCTTCTTAACTTCTGCTACCAGGTTATCTGGTCAGAATCCTGTTTCCCAAAGAAAACATCATGGGTATTAATCCTGTATTCTAGGGCCAACAGGTAGATAATTTTCCATCCTCTCTTTCTTATCCTTATTATTCAATAAGCGTGCTGCTTTCTGTTTTCTTTGTGATTGAAGAGGACATAACTACACATTGATATCTAACCCAGCCATCCTAGTTTTTAGAATTCTAATGCACCTTTTTGCCTCTGTTGCCTTCCCTGTACAATCCAAACAGCAGTGATCTACAAATCCTGATGCCGCCCTTTGCCCTTTGATGAAGCCTTCAGCCTAAGTCACAAAAGATCAGATGAACAGGCCTTGACAAAACTGTGCTTCACCTTGGCCCACCCTCAGATGCTTTATTTTGGATATCTGTTGATGCAATTCACCATTCAATCATTTGAGGACCTTGACACCAGTAACTATCAAAGCTTATATTGTGCTCTAGATGGATAGGCCATCAGCATGCTTATGTGTAACAATAATAATATCTATTTCCCTGTAAATGATGTGTGATTGGCACTCACGAACTTGTGTCATTGGTTTTATGAGGGAAAATTTTTTGTAACTGAATTCTGATAGTATATGCTTGTATTAGTTATCAATCTGTGTGTGGGTTGACAGATTATGGCAAGGGCCCGGAAAACTTTAGGTTCTGTAATCTGGACTAGGCTTTACCATCTCATCATGGTGCAGTCATTCTTTTATTTCAATTTACTTTTATTTTCAAGTTTGTGATTGTTATCTCTGTGGCCATGGGTTGCCACTACCTTTATGGTTGGAAGGGAACTCGTGGATGTCCTCTATTTATTCAAATTTTGATTTATTCTCTAATATTTTGCATCTCAATTTTTTATGTGATTTGGAAGAATACCGTGTGGAAATATTGATATGAAAATTTTCTAATATTTCAAATTTGCTTTGAAGGCAAATCTCTTGATGGTCTATGTTCAGGCTTGTCCCATAAGCCGTGGGAAAATCACAATGGGGCTATTAGTTTAGCTGGGAGGTAGTTGTATGCATCCCTCTTTGAGCTGATTCACCTATTACTGGCATGGTGAAGATAAATCAGCTTGAGGGGTAGGCATGTTCTCTACTTTCATCTTAGTGTTCTTGTCCATTAGCCTTGGATGGGTGGATTGAAGTCCTTTGTGTAATTAACGTGGCAGGTTTGATGCATCAACAGTTTTCATTTACATCACCAGCAGGTATGTTTCTCTGCTCCTAGTTTATAGTAAACAGGATGTTTGTCCAAGTCATGACTTGGCTATCTTATTGGTAATCAGTAAGCTGGCCGCTCCTGTATAATAATTCAATAATTGAAAGATGGTAAGGCATGATGTGTGCGGCAATTGAAGTTGGACAAGTAGACAGAAGTGTAATTTTCCCAATCAGGCACTATATCCATTCTTTTATGGCACAGGTACTTCACCTCATCTCATGTATGGAAACAGACCCAGGAAACTAGTGAAACTGCTGTATTTTTGGATGTGAACTGGTGTGATTACCATGTTGAGCAATCACCATGTTATTTGATAGGAACATAATATAACAAATATCACTGTTGAATACAGTAATACCTGAAATCATGTATGCTTACCAGTTGTATTTGGAATAGTTTTATTTCTATGTTTGCATTAGACCGGGTTTCTTAAGTCTAATGAAAGCTCACTCTTCAAACTTTTGATTTCTTGTGTTATATTGTGTTTCAGCATAGCAGAAGGTATCTGATTCTTGTTTGGTCTGCATTCACACCTCTGCATTGTGGTTAAATATGTGTGTGTATATAGGAGGTTAATGTGATTGGAGCTTTTGGGGTCGAATTTGAGTAATTGATTTGATAGTGCAGTGCATTGAATTAGCTCGAAAGTAATGTGGAGAATTAACTTGTGTTTTGCTTGTATTGTGAATGGTGAGGAATTGTTTTTGCTGCCGTTCTCCTGAATTTCTCCTTTTAATTGGCGTGTAATATCTGCTCAGCTAGGATTTTGTCATGAATCAGATGTTTGTATAGATGATTCTGTCGTGACTGTTGTATAGCCGGATGAGTCTATTCTCTCCCGCCATTCCATCTTCGCCTCCTTTTTTTTTTTTTTTTGCCTTGATCAAACATTGGACACATCTATGCCAACAACCTTGGATTAGCGTATCCGGTTTGTGGCTGTGGTTGAACGCCAGTGTTGTGTCCCAAAAAAACACACATCCCCTATGTTAGCGTGGTGATTTTTTTTGTATTGGTTTTAAGATTTCAGTAATCTAGAAGTTGTCCCTTCCATCAAAATTTGTGTTTTTATTAACCAGCAACGCATGCACGCTGTGGTCGCCCAAAATGAAGTGGTTATTCAATGATACAATCCCCTAGGGCGACTGAAGTGCGTGCCTATTCTGACCCGAATCAAGAGTCCATTAACATTTTACCAATATTTATTCAATGGTTAATGACACTATTTGGGTACAAATATAGAAAGAAGGAAAACCAAAAGGATCCATTATAAGATGTATTATTTTCGAATGACTAATATTAGGACGACGATCCAATGCTTTACTTACAGCATAAGCACCTTGTAAGCCTCCCATCATGGTTTCTTAATCTCATTTTTCTAGGATTATAGAGTGACAAAGGGTGCCAGTAAGAATAAATTAAACTGCAACTAGGCATTGCAGGTTTGAACACCAGTAGCAGAGTTCTTATCGTCTCCACCAATGCAGGTTTGATCTTCAGGAGCTGAGTTCTTATCGCCCCCACCTTGTGATTCGCATTTCTCATGCTCAGGAGATGCGTGATTACTGCCATCCTCTACTGCAAATAAAATGAAATTAGTAGAAGTAGATTACAGTAAGTGGGCAAATATAGGCAAGGATTGCACGTGGTTATGCAAGATACCTTCATCATCGTCTGCAGGAGCATAAGCTGAGCGCCTTGAACGCATTTGGTGTTGCGGAGTGGGCTGAAACAGGAAAAAAAAAACAACAAGGTTTAACCGGTGATGGGCCGTCTTATTGGGACGAAATTCATTTGTTAAATGCTTCATTTTAGTCAATCCGGCTGGCTTAAAAAACAGGATTGGGTAGCAGGACATTGGTTAAATTCAATTAGAGATAGATAGGATTATAGGACAACGATCATAGCATGCAACTGATCTTTTGACGAGGAATCTTTTTCAAGACGTAAACAGGAAGCATCGATACCTGAAGTTTTGGGCGGAGAGCTTCAAGCGGTCCTTTAGGTTTTTGAGCTCCTTGCTGGTGAACAAGTTGACAGACAGGTAAAAGAAAAAAATAACTTGGAATTACAAACTCAACATTAGAGTTCTAAAGAATGACAACCATCAAAATTCTAGAAAAAAATATTCAATTGACTACCTTTCCCAGTGCCCAATCAGCAGAATCAAAAAATGCTCGTTCATGATCCTAGAACAGGATGAAACTCGTGACTTGTTAGATAATTCAATTGAACTAACGAAGACAGATAGGAAATTAATGATAGTTACCTTAGATATCAACGGCTTCTTCTTTGATAACATTCCCCCATATTTTTTCTTGATGATCTCCTCCTGAAAAATGTGTCAGAAACAAGCAAGACCAAATTAATGACACACAATGAAGAACAGTAGGAAGCAGAAACAATCTGTAGCATGCACCTGTTGATTTACAACTGATGCTGTAAGATCAACAAAGAAGTTAAGTTTTGAAAAATGTTACATTTTGCTTAGCCTGCATATCAAGGAAATCTTTATTTTTTTTCTCCAGGGCAACAGCTTGAGAGCCAATGAGTTCAGATTTGTGTCAAACGTATAACCAAAACACAAATTTTGTCCAGCGCTCTCAAGATTGCCTTTTCTTATCCCGTTTGGTTACGTTTCGAAGAAACAGATTATACCAAGATTCACACGACACAAACAGATGTGGAAAGTGACAATCCAAAACATCAGGTGATTAATCAAGTACGAAAAGAAATACTTGGCGTTTTGTATAACTATAATATGACATTTGTTGATTTAGAACCCTTATGCCTTGGGAGATTATAAATTCTTGTCGCCAGCCAAACCAGAAGTGTGACATAAAGAAGTTGCATTGCAATTTACCTCCTGCTCGGGTGAGAGCATGGGGTTTTCACCATTTTGATACAAGTCTTTTTGGTCACCATCGTTTTCGACTGGATTTTCGGCAGCATTGTCACTGAACTCTTGCTCCTTTACGTCCTCGATGCTCTTGCTTGACATTCTGTGTTTTGTAATAATAATAATAATTGGAGAAAACATTGTGAGTTCCAAAGAAGAAAATAAAAGCGTCTTCTAATCTTTAACTGTATACGATTGCCATAATTAAGTATAACTTATAACCATATATATATATATATATTGTTACATCTATGTATTCTAGCACTAGAGAGTTGCTTTGGGTAGTGGCAAAACACACCAATTAATAATAAAAAATAATTGAAGAGAAAAAAAAAGAGAAGAAAATCATCGATCATTTTGGTCTTGATCATAATTAACTTATAAATGCTCGAGAATTGTATGATAGAACAAAAATGAATTTATTAAAAATATGAAATAGGTAATGTTCAAATGAAATTGAAGCAAAAGGAGCATGTAGAAGTTGTTTTTTTAGCTAGTTTAACGTGTTTATTACCTGATAGTAATCGATGATCGGACCAGGAAGCTTGGATGGCGGCAGAGTATGCTACGGATACGGGTCTACCCGGATTCTGCTGTCTTATCCTATCAAAATGAAGCCTCAAGACTACGCAATACGCATAGAAGTTGGAACAATGAATATTTCTCTCTTTTCCTTCAGTTCCCGGTGCGGGAATAGGCCTGTCATGGGCCTTTGGTCCATGCATTATAATCTGTGGGCTCGTGGCTCTTTGTTTTCAGCCAATAGGCCCGATGAACCTTGCATTTTCTTTTCCTTTTCTGCCTTTCTTTTTTGTACATTTTGATTGTGTGTATTATTGTGTTTTTGAAGCATAGTGGTTTGAACTATTTTTTAGTCCCGAAGAAATATTTGGTTTGACGAGCATGGTTCAAGAACCCTAAACAATATGCACCTTTTTGTGATGATCTTAACATGTAAGCATTGGGATTATATCAAAGAATACATGGGGAGGAGGAAAGAGACCCTTGCGAGATCCTCTAAAAGGATTTGATGGCTGCCGAGTGCCGACTGCTGGCTGCGGAAAGAAAGTAATGCCCTGAGCTAGCTCGGAAGCATGAATAGCAACAAATCAGTACTCATATTGACAAATAGGACTACTTAAGAGTAACATCTAAGGATTAAAAAAAAACCCATTATTTTTCGATGTGGCATTTATCTTACACCCAGTAACTTTGAATTGTATGTATCTGATACAAGCTTCAGGACTACTGACGGGCATTTTTAATTTTTTTTTGTTTCCTTTTCTTCTTCGCTAGACGGAAGGTTGATGAGGTTATAAGATATGACTAGCCAAATCCCAATATCGTACCACTTCTTGATTCTGTTTTTTCCGGCTTAGAAAATTAACTCTTCCGATAAGGTAGAGGGGGGAGTTATTCTAGGGCAAACGTTTACGTTTTTTCCCCTCTCGTGAACACTCTAGATATATCAAAATAATAATAATAATAATAATAATATGTATCTTGAATACTCCTCACACACACGCCCTATGTTTCCAAAGTTTTACGTATATAACATTATAATCATGAATTAACGTGTACATCCATATCAAACAGGGTTTTTTTTTATTTTGAATTCTACTTTATGTGGAAATCTTGTTCTTTCTATTCACCTATCTACCTTCCACTTCATCGAGAGTGAAGCCAAGATCACTAGGATCATCTTTGCCATCTTTGGTACGGTATGGGCACTTGTCTTCTAATTAGCGAGGATCAGTAACTTTTTATAATTTAAAGAAATCAATCACTTTCTAATGAATTTAATTAATCTCAACCTTGTAAAGGCAATGCTCGAACTTCTCACTGCTGGGCTTCAGCTGCAGCAGTCATCGTAACCTTGGCACGTACACAAGGGGAATGCTAATGCTAATGCTAATTGGTTGGCAATCTGTCAAAAATTCAATAACTTTTGTGAGCGAATTTCTGGTTCTTTAATCGGTTCTTTTGCCTCATTAATTATGATTATGCTGATAATCATCACATCAGCTGCTCTCTGTCGCGGCACTAATGGATTACAGGAAGGATGCATGTATCCGTGTCATTATAATTTTTTATTTGAGCATGTGTATCTATAGTTCTTAATTACTGCATTGTAAGATCGATGCTGTCACTGATAATATTCAGAACTAATCTATGATATGAAACTATTGTGTTTGTCCAGCCACACGATCGATGTCTAATGGAGCCTACGGCTACCATTCATCGGGGGCATAGGCATTTTCTAGTTACCTTGAATGCCTCTACAGTTCCCAATCTTTTCAAAACGAACTCTATTTTCTTTGTTTAGAACAAATTATGTAACATCTTACGAAATAGTTTGTTTAATCGGAGGTTCAAGAGTACTTTAACTAAAGCAATTTTGAAAATTGTGGTTGGATTTTCTAATTAACCGATTATACAACAGCTGGACTTACTTAATTATTTCACTAGTATAATTGATGCATGTGAATAGCAGTTCAAAGTCGGACCTGCCAGCATATGCAACTTAAAAGTCCTGAAATGGTTACAACTTGAGCCTTGTTCCAATTTATATCCACCAACATATAAAGATTAATGATTGTATTTATACCACAGCATTTCCTATGCTAGCCCGAATTCTTGCAGAATTAAAGCTACTAACAACTCAAGTTGGAGAAACTGCAATGGCTGCAGCAGCGTTCAATGACGTTGCAGCGTGGATCTTGCTAGCCTTAGCAGTAGCTTTAGCTGGTACTGGTAATGGTGGTGAACACAAAAGATCTTTAATATCAATTTGGGTACTCGTCTCAGGTGTTGCCTTTTGTTGCATTCATGTCAATTGTGATCCGACCTGCCATGAAATGGGTTGCCGAAGATGCTCCCCAGAACATGACATGGCAGATGAAGAAGCTTATATCTGCCTGACACTGGCTGGAGTTATGGTATCAGGACTCATGACCGACCTTATAGCCATCCATTCTATTTTTGGTGCATTTGTTTTTGGACTAACTATCCCTGAAGGTGAATTTGCTGGTCAGAGATTGATGGAGAGGATTGAAGACTTTGTTTCGGGTCTGCTTCTTCTACTTTGCTTCTAGTGGATTAAAGACTGATGTGGCTACAATTCGCGGGGGAAGGTCATGGGGACTTTTGGTGCTGGTTATGACTACAGCCTGTGCAGGGAAGATTCTTGGGACGTTTGTGGTGGCAATGATGCTTATGATTCCAGCTTAGGTCCAGAAAAGCCCAAGCTGTTGTGCAATACTGTAGGCCATGACTTCATTTTTGTCCTGTAATTATAACAAAAATGAAAGAACCGACAACTCCACAGTAAGCAAGTGTTTTTATTTTTATTTTTTTGATGATGAAGAAAGAAGCACGACAGCGCTGATGAGCGTTTGGATAATGTTTTATAACATAATAGATAAAAAATAATAGGAGTAAAAATATGTTTGATTGTATAGATAAAGGAAAAAATAAAAAAAAATGTATTATTATAATAATTTTAAAATAAATTTGTGTATTTTAAAAATAAGAGCTAAAAAAAGATATGTATATAAAAATAGTATTCATTAATTTTTATTTCTAAAATATTCTTGTAAAGAAATCTTAATTAAAAAATTATACAATTAAGACATGTAAAGATAAAATTAATTATTTTTAAAGTTTTAAAAATCAACTTGTGGAAGACTCCGGTAATGAGTTTTAAATATGTTTGATTGTATGGATATAATTATGTTTTTGTCTTTTATTTCATTTTATCTTTATTAATTTCTATTTTAAGATACAATAATCAAACGCTTACTATAAAAAAAAACATGTTTTTTAATATTTTTATTGTGACAGGTTTATTTTATATTTATATCTTTTCTTTTTAATCAGACATTTATGTTATATATATACAGACACACTAACTAAATGATGGTGTTCATGCAATGAAGGAGTGGAGGAAGAGCAAGAGTAATTCAATTTAGTACAGTAGTTACATTTTTGAAAAAAACTGAATTCGATGTAATAACTAGGCATGTTGGAGTACAAATTCTAATAGCACAGGTCCAGCTCATGACACATGATTTGTGGTTGTTCTAATCCACTCTCATTCTCCTGCATCCCATGTATATACACACACATACAGCAAATCTGGTAGAGAGAGAGAGACGACAGCATAAGAAAATATATCGCAAGAGCAGAAATTCAAGATTGTTGATAAATGCTCATGTAACAACACTGGACTAGTTCTCTCCTAAAATTGCCACAATATCGTCTATTGATTTCAATGTCTTCTCGTAGTACAGGTACGATTCATATACTCTCGGCGTCCGAACATAAGAATCAAACTGTAAAATAAATTACCAATTAATTAATTAATGACAAATATTCTATGATTTTTAAGTAAATATTTTAATTAATCAAATTACAAAAAAAAAGAAAGATAAAAGAATCAAATCGCTTACCTCGTCCATATTATCAACCAACTCGTTAGCCTTTTTAACATAATCTTCCCGGCGACTCGAAGGCAACGTAGAGAAAGCATTTTTCAGATCCTTGGAAAGATATGCTTGTTTTTGCCTGATGTAAAACATGACATACCTCCAGGCCATGCTCTCTAGCATGTCTCTTATGCTATGGAGGCCCTCGGCAGTTTGGGTAATTCTTGCAACTGCATCTTCCGGTGATAAGTCAGGCTGAAAAAAATGTTCCCATAGTAATGAACGTGTGCCCCATTTCTCAGCTAGTGCTGCTGGTGGCGCGGTGGTTGTGGTGCCATGTAGCTGGCCTAGTGCTAGTGAAGTGGATAAAAAAGTTACGATTTTCCTTCTGTTGGTCACACTTTCTAGGGGTGAAATTGATGCTTTGATTATTGGAGCTGAGCGTTTGGGTTGATGATTCCGAGGTTTATTGGTGATGTTCTTCTGGGCATGGAGGAGAGTTGGGGTGTTAGCTGTGAAACTGCTCATGATGAGTTTGGATAAAATCTGAAGGAATTATTAACTCAGATCCTTTGGAAACGAGGGGAAGGGAGGATTGTCGATGTCGATTTTTGAGCCGGCTGGCATGCTGACCTTTCTGCCCTTCTCTTCAACATGGACCGTAGCTATTTGCCATGTGGCAAGCTCGTTATCTTGTTTTTTCTTTTTCTTTTTCTTTTTTTTCTTTTCGATTACGATGAGACTTGTTCATTTAGAAGGGCCAGAGCGTAGTCCTACAGAGGTTGAGGCCTGTTTATATTTTTCATGGGCTCTCTTAGAAAGGCCCAATGGGTCTTCCTGTCATCCACGACTGCATCTATCAAGGATAACTTTAGTGGCCCACCGTTCCTTTTCCTTTTCCTGGTTCATCCTTTTCATTTACAAATAAGTATATTTTTTTTTTCTAGAAATACAATATGTATCGTTAGATTAGCTTTCTTTTTCTCTTAATTCGATAACGAATAATATTTTTAACCTAAATTTATATGTCAATCGAGACTGATTCAAACTCTTGGACAAATTTTAAAAACACATTTCACGGTAAAAATGTATTCTAAAAAAAATAATAAGCTATGATTACGTTATATGATAATTTTTTTTCTTCAAATTCTACACAAATCATTTAATTATTTATTTCAATTCGAGTTTTTTTTTTCAAACTCTTAGATAACCTCTTTATCATTCCAGTACCTGAGCAATCTTTTTAATGATTTTTCTAATTATTTAACGATACTTTTAAAAAATAATACTTTTAATATAGTATAAATTAAAAATAAATGCATATACTTTAATAAATAATGAAAAATTAGACAATACATACCAATTAAAATCACTATTACATCATTTAAGTAGTATCTCTATATCAATATCAAGCATCTCATAATATTCATCCAAGTATTAAGATATATTTTTCGTATCTACCAAATATTATTTTCTCTTCTTGTTATTGTTGTTTTAATAAAAGGTCTTTTTGCACAGTAGAAATCATGTCTTGTTTTATATTTGTCTTTTCATGTTTTGCCTTTGCTTTTTATTTCTCTAAAGTGTATGATTTTTTTTAAAAAATTATTTTTTTATATTCTATTTTTATTTTATTTCCTCTACAACTTGTCACCATATATAATATCTTCTTTTAAGTTGATTGAACTTACGAGTAAAAGGAAAATAGGTTGCTAGAGTTGCTTTCTAATATTTTTGGACTTATTCTTTTATTTTTCAATCATCCATATAAGCTGACTCTTTGATTTATCTTAGCAATGTTGAAATAAAAATGATAAATCTTTAATTTTTTTATATACAATATTTCATGCATTAACCTAATATCAAAGCATATTGGAATGCATTACTTTAAAAAAATAACAAATTAAATAAATTTAAATGTATGAGTTTTATATAAACAATACTTTATCTTTATAAATGAAACCACTTTGTTATTTTTTTGTCATAGCTATTTAAAACTTTATTTTATTTATTTAGATATAGTGTTAACAAAACTTATTAACTGCTAGTTAAATGGTCGATCAATAATGTATTGAAGAACTTTATGTGCGTTCTGATACAAACTTCTAATTTTTGCTTAAGTTAGTCATGAATTCTTTTTCAATATGCCTTACTCTTTTTTCTTTATTTTCACGTACTGGATCCATGCTAGTGTTGATTTATGCTTCTACAAGGCAAATATCTTTTTCATTTATAAAGTTGCTTGATCGCTTTATGGGTGTGTTTGGTATTGCGATTGCTGTTGTGGTTGTGGTTTGAAAAAGTTGTTTTATAAAAAGTACTTTTAGTTGAGGTTGGTCTGGAATATTATATGTTTAGTTAAAACTATGGTTAAAATTGAGGCTAGTCAAAAAATAATTTAATGTGTTTGGTTAAGAATGCTTTTGAAATTGAGGTTATAAAATAATTTTAAAAAATATATATTAATATTGATGATTTTTAATTTAAATATTATAGATTTAACTATTACTATTATATCATGAAATAAATAATACTTTATATAAAATATTTTTTTTGTTCCATTAAACTATCTACAATTTCATCACGTATGAAATATTTCCGACAAAAACTATATTTTTCACAAATTTCTTAAGAGCACAACAACATCGAGTAAAATATAATCAGAAATAAAATTAGGATTGCAATCAAATTTTACAAATGCTACATCATCAAATAATCTTCGTCTAATTTATGTAGTGTCATTAAATAATGTTTAATACTAGTTTTTTTTAATAAAACACAATTACAAATATATTTTTTTATTTTGTTGGGTCGGACCTAGTTTAATAACTTTGAACCGGACCGGTCTGACCGGAACAGTGGAGCCACTGTTCAGAATAAAACCCATGAACAGTGGAGTATGCTCCACTGTTCATACGTTTTATTCCTTACAAGAAGCAGCTCCTAGCTGTTTCTTGGAAACCTGTGGCACACCTCAGTTACAAGTGGGTCCCACGAAAAAAACTGATTTTCTTACCTTACCAAACATTAATAATTGTGGCTGCGGGTGAACTTTACCCGCAGCCACAATACCAAACACCCACCATATATCTTTACAAGGTAAATATTTTTTTTCATTCGTAAAGTTGCTCGATCCTTTATCTTTTTAGTTGTAGGTAGATTTTCATATATATATATATATATATATATATATATATATAGAGAGAGAGAGAGAGAGAGAGAGAGAGAGAGAGAGAGGTTGGACCCTTGATGCATGCATTAAAAAAATAGCCATAACTTGAAATTCCATTAATTTTTTTTTAAATAATTACTGATGAGAAAGAAATCGAAAGTTGTAATGCAAGTGTAAATTTTCAATAGAAAACCCCATTTTATAGAAGAATTTGGACCGTATACAAATACTATTTATCCAAAACGCTAGAAAAAAAAAATCTTAAATTATACTTTTCTATCTATTAGATTTAAATGACACATTTAAATGCAACGACTTTGCAATTTATTGATCTCTATAACTTATTGCATTCGGTTTCATATTAAATGAGATTTTACAAGTTGCAAACAAACATCAACATCTCTGCCATTTCCTTTTCACTACGAGAGTTGATGCGGTGTTAGATATGCCCTTACCACTGCCTGCAACCTCATCAGTGGCAAGGATGATAGCACCAACAATGTAGGCTTCATCGGCAGGCACTAATTTATCATCAAACTACAAGAAAATCTCTGGTACAAGACATGTGTTGTGTTCAGGCCTTATAACGAGAGGCACTCCGGTGCAAATGTCATCACCACGAGGAAGATGGATACAAGCTAGTGATTCAAGAACACTGGATTATAAAAATGAAAGAACAATGGGGATTATAATATCCAACAAACTACTTACAAGATCAATCGAGACAGGAACAGCGAGTGTACATGTAAAATTATCCAACAATGGTGCCATGTCGGAAAGTCTTATGGTGTACCGAAATAAAAACTTGTGGTCAGACCAGTAATCAAGGCAGCATACAATCAAAGGCAAGTTCTACCTACCTTAGCATCACTAACACTGGCATAGTAATAGACAATTGATTCATCCTCGTTCCCTGCTTTATCATGTCCATAATTTTCCATAGAAGTTGTTGCTTCTTCAGAAACCGCAGGATCCTCTGCTTCACCTGACTCTTATATAACCTCTTTATCATTCCAGTACCTAAGCAATCTTTTTTTCCTTTTCTTTTTCTTTCCTGTTAGTGAGTTAAGAATTTTGTTTATACTTGACAAGTGAATTGAAAACAATGCAAATACATAAATACCCCAGGCGAACCTATTAAAGCTAGTTTAATTTTCAAAACTTTTAACCCGTGAAATTTTAGACACGGACTTAACTAAGAAGCTCAAATCCAAACTAATCAAATGTTCAAGGATGAAATCGAGCAAAAAAAAATATAAATCTAATAATTTTGCAAAGAAAAAAATACAACAATCAAAGAAATGAAAATAAAACCTAAATAAGAAAAAATTTGATAGAGGGTGGAATTGCAAAAAAAATCCAATTTAAAAAATCATCTCAGATTACACAAATAACAATTAAAAAATAGGACCAAATTTGATAAAGAAAAAATCAAACGAAGATGAAATCAAAATTAAATTCTAATTTCATAAATTATCTCAAAATAAAATAATAAAAAAAAACAAAGCAAAAAAAAGAAAGAGAACTTCTAGTGCTTATTTGAAAAATCAAGAGAGATGACACAAATATCAAGGAAAAAAAAGAAAAAAAAAAGAAAAAAATAGTTATTAGCTCAAAACCAGAGATCTTTTCAGTAAACGTGTGTCATTGGATCACGGAGAAAATACTAAGATGAATCTAATACTCGCTCGAAATGAATTTTTTGGCTACGAGAACCAACCGCTCATGTTGTTCAAAAATAACAGCGGGTGGTGTTTATTTATTTATTAAAAGATTAAACTATTCCTAGCCTAACCCAATAATAACGCAAAATCTAGCAGGCCAATTACAAAAATACCGTATGATTCTAGGTTAAAGAATTTAATTAAAAAGGGTAGGGAGGTTTTTTAACCATGGTTTTCAACCTTAAAAGACAAAAACACCCCCACTGGAACTCAAGTTTTTATTTATTTATTATTATAATAGTAAACTGGTCTATAATGATAAAATGGTTATTTAAATATGTACTTTAAAGCGAAAATACAAAAATAACCTGTATGTCAGCCTAACAATTTTTCACTTTTAAGATTATTTATGTTATTTTATTGTACATTTAAAAAGTAAAATATTTGTTTTATCCCTGTCCGTCTTGAAATGTTCAAATGATCCCAGTGCAAAGACATTTTTTACCTCAGCCATCAACCTATGTTTTTTTTTTAAAAAAAGTAAAATGGTAAAAACATTATTCTCATATCTAGAATAACAGTAAATTCATCATCTCATTCGTGTTTTTTTTTAATGGGTTTGGATGCTCTACGAGGCGGATAGATGCAATATCTAAAAAAAATTATAATTTTTTTAATTTCCTAAAATTAAATGGAGAACCAATCTCTTTTAAGTTTTCAACGGGAGCCAAAGAGGAGACGCCTATAGACCTAGTCTGTCACAGCCATTCACGGCAGCAAACCCGTCTTCAGAGCTGCTTTCACTTTTGTCTGTCTCGTGATGGCATAAAATTCAAGAAATCCCCTTTTCTAAATTTTTGTCCTTAAACTTAGCTTCTTATCTCCTTGTCTCCTTCTCCCCTCCCGTAGAAAAACATACACACAACCCAATAATTTTCTCAACAAAATCCTCCCGTAGAAAAAATCCCATCTTTTCCTTTCTGTTTTTCAATGGGGAATTATGGATTGTTTGATCTAGAGAAGCACTATGCATTCTATGGTGCATACCATAGTAACCCAATAAACATATTGATTCACATGATATTTGTTTGGCCAATCTTTTTCGCCTCTAGTTTGATTCTTTATTTCACACCTCCTCTGTTTAATCTCCCTCAAGTCGAGTTATCTCTGTTTGGTAGTAATGATGTGGTTCTGTTTCTTAACATCGGGTTCTTTCTTGTTTTAATATATGCTTTGTTTTATATCTGTTTGGACCCAAAAGCTGGTTCCTTGGCTGCTTTGTTCTGTGGTTTCTGTTGGGTAAGTAGTTGTTTTGTGGCTAGCTGGCTTGGATTCTCTCTTGCTTGGAAGGTAATTTTATTTCCGGTGATATTCTAAGTTTTTGGTGTGTTGTGTATTGAACAATAATGTTCAGTTGCTGTGCTGATGATAGCTCATGATTCATGGAAATTGAAAAAACAGAGAATAATAGGTCTCTTGTCTGGTCCTTTTGGCTATTGAAATTTCAATAATAGGTATTCATCAGATACTTCTTTTCCCTGATGATACGCTACCTGAAGAGCAATTCTGGATTTTATTCAATTTATTAGCTACTATCAAATTGGTATTAGTTTTATCGGGGCATCTCTTTACTTCAGAGTTCTTTAGAGCTTTCTCTGAAAGCTATAGTTTGCATTTATTGTAGAAGCAGAAATATGTGTTTTAGAATAGTTGATGGCTTAATTCTTTTTTCTTTTTTAAAATCTGGTTCTTTAAAAGTTATATTTCACAAATGTTGTGAATTGGTATGGTCAAGACAAGCACAGAATCAGAAATTCGAGAACTCTTTCCTTTGACTGTTCCAATTTGTCTGTCAACGTGGCTATAATTAATATGGCTCTTCATACACCCCGATCTGTTGCCATCCTTTGACATTATGTATAACAGAAAACTTTATTAAGCAGGCCAGTTCTGATTGTAAACCATATGTTTCCTGTAGGAAATATCTCATATTTCACTTCTAGATGCATACTTTTCCAAAGCAATATAGCCAGGCTTGAGAAATGTCGGACTTTGGATTTGAATGGTTCTATTGGTCTCTATCTGACTTTATATGCCACAGGAGATTAGGAAGTTGTGTGGAATCTGGATATTGGTTGTATATTTGACTGGTGCACGACCTGAATCTATCTGTTTTTCTTACAATGCCATGATGGATGTTAAAATCAGAGAGAGAATTGATTTGGTGTAGTTTATTGAGGCTGATCTCCGATAAAGAAGATGGACATGATGAATGTTGTGCATCTTTGTTCAGAGTTCCCATGGCTTGAATTGTTACTGGATTCGATACAATTTTGAGAAAAAGGTGTTTTAGAGGTAGATGGCAGATCCAACCTCAAGAATGGAGTATCATGAAGTCTTGCGAGTTGGATCAAAGTAGTTATTGATTTTTTACGGCTGCAAGCAGTTTTACAGGATAATGCAGTATATGAGTGTTTCTAAGTGTGCTTCTTCGCTGTGGTTTGATCATTGTGTTGGACATTAGTACGTTAGTTTGTGTGACAATTTCCTTGACTTGTAAGATTCATTTTTCACAGAAGCACGTGGTTTGATCATTTTGTTGAGAGTTAGTACGTTAGTTTGTGTGACAATTTCCTTGACTTGTAAGTTTCATTTGCACTTTCTGTTGCTCATAAACATCTAATGCGTGTACATTTAAGTCTGACTCTGAACATTCATGCATCATGCATTTTTCTTTCAACAATGCAAACCATGAGATAGTAGTTCAGTTTTGTTTCATTTAATTTTGAAGCCAACAAATTGTTCTCCAGGTTGTCCTGGTGGCTCAAATAATTTGTTGGACTGGACAGTTCATTGGCCATGGGGTCTTTGAGGTAATTGATCCTATGATCTGGAGTTATTAAAGTTTAGTTACATTAAAATGTGCCTCAGGTTCAGATACTTTCCTGCAGAAACGAGCCCCTGCTCTTTTGGATAACCTTGTTCAAGCCTTTGTAATGGCTCCCTTCTTTGTGCTGCTGGAGGTGTAATTTCTAGTTTCATCATCTTCTTCTTCTTGTTTTTTTTTTTTTTTTGACGATTTGATCTCAAAACTATTGTGGTTATGCTGCTTTGCTTCAGGCTCTTCAAACCTCTTTTGGCTATGAACCATACCCAGGGTTTCATGCCAGTGTTCAAGCAAAGATTGATGCTGAAATAAAAGAGTGGAAAGAGAAGAAGCTGAAGTTGCGTAGTTAAACTGGAGCCCGTTCAATAATCATCATCGATCAGTTTAGATCCCGTTATTAAACTAAATAATGCCATACAGCTTCTATACAATATCCATGATCACGCACAATGTACCAAAAACTTTATGAGTTGAATGCGTGATTATTTTTCACTACCCATTCTTATTATATGTTGATAGAGCTTCGAGATCGTATTGGATTCAAAATGCACAAACAGTTCAACTTCCTTAATCTTAGCTGGAACCCAATTATTAAGTATTAATGTATTGGTTGCGAGCGTTAATTATTTTGAACTTACTTGGAATGCAGTGAACTTGAACGGAGATGCATTTTGGAAGAAACCATCTTTGAGCCATCTCTCAAGCTTCAAAGAAACTGCATCAGGGCCCCAATTATACTACAATCTAACCATGGAATAGGGAGCATAAGTTACCAGGCCTCTTGCTTTTACTTTGGTTCCATCAGGCAATCCATCGTCCACCAGTATACCTTCGGGATCCTGCAATCATCAAATAACAGTTCACTAAACAGTATAATGCTGTCATGTTTTTATATATATATATATATAAAAAGCACGTATATCATAACCAAGATCTCCATGGCTAAAGATTTCCATTTTCTCTAGCTATATCAAATTAAATCGTCTTTGTTTTCTATTTTGCAAAGTTTTAACACGGTTTTCATTGACTGCATTGCATTCGATACGTTAGGCTTACCCGAGGAACTGCTGGATACAAATGAAGTGTCTGTGTGATCACTGCATGCAAATAGTATAATCTTCCCTAGGAATCTTGAGTCAGAAGTCCTGCATATTGCATTTCCCTTGACTGAATGATTCAGGGTCTTTTGAGTTATCTGAAGCAACTTAACATTCTCTTCCTTCCCCTATCCTCTTCAAAAGTTTTGAGCTCAGAGTAAAGCTTCTCGGCTACGTGGTTAGGTGTCATTACCTTGTATATAGCCCTTCAGAGGGTTGTTGCTGTTGTATCTCGCCCTGCTATCACAAAGTCCAGGACAACATCTCTGAGGCTTTTGTCTGTCAAATAGCTTTCTGGGTCTTCACCTTGCTCAATGAACCTTGATAATTTGTCATGTTTTATCTGACATCGACCATGAATTTGGTTAGTGAATACAATTTCTTTTATCATTATGGAGATTAAATCTTTCACAAAAATGAAGTTGCCTTGGTACTTTTACCAGTGCCTCTGGCTTCTTCAATTTCTGCTTTCCTTCTGCAAATCATGGCGTAGGTGAAATCATCAAACGATCTTAATGCTCTTACCAAGTAGAGCCTCTGAACCCACATTAAGAAATTTCTTAATTTTTCACGATGGATCAATGAACCGAAGCGTCAAGATGATGTTACCAGTATCAAATGACTGAGCAAAGCGATTGGCTGCAGGTTGGGAGCCAGTGTTCCAATTTCTACTCTGGAGTCATCCTCATTAACAATTCCTATGAAAGAGAAATTGTAAGCTTTATAAACAACCAGAGAGAATCGACAGAAGCTCTATTCGAAAAATAAAAGATGGACTGAACAGCTCTTTCACACTGCATTTAGTTCATAAACTGCTCATTGCTGCTCCTACAGTTGGCCAAGTTGTCGGGCCTTTTTTGTGCCTTTGGTTCCATCTATGGATAAACATCCGTGACAAAACCATGCTAGCTAGCATCAATGCCATTCCCATGTTGCAGCCATTGGTTTTATAAGAAGCTAATGAAAGACTCTTTTCTTCCTCCATTGATTATAAAACTTAAAGGATAAAAACATTGAATGTGTTGGCAGGAAGGCCTAACTTGAATTTTTTCTTATAATTGAGTATGGTAAAGGTAACTGGGAAGTTGGTTAAGAAGTGGTGAAGCTTATGAACTACTGAATTAGCTTTCTTTGTCGGCAGTCTTTGTATGCTTTAGGATGCCTAAAGATAAAATAATGTCTCCCCTCTTTTTTGCTCTCAACCTAGCTAACCGTAGACGAGCAAGCAATCAGGCCATAGCTTGATGGCTGCATTCACTCCTTGAGGCTCAAGGTTTTGTGTGCAACTCTCAGCTGTACAGTCTGTATTAGCCCTGGACCACTCAAAGTGGTGCTAAATAATGTTATCATTGCTTATGTAGACGCAATTTCTCTCAATATATGTAGAATATCATGATAAAATTTCCGACCCGGGTGTTTATCGATGATCCGAAATTGACCAAGTCAGAGAAGCGGGTCATGGATAGAACTTAAAATAATGGAATTCAACCTTCCTAATGAGCTAGCTGGTGATGGAATGGTTGGAATCTCAAGCCTTTAGAGTTCTTATCAAGCAAACGACAAATTAAACCATGCAACCACCAAAACACCTGGTTAGTTGCATAAATCAAGTTGCTTTCTTTTTTGTCTTTGCCCAGTCTATAAAATATCTCGATATTTTAAATAAAATAAAAATATCTCGATATTTGTTTTTCGGGCAAGTGACTTTTACTATTCCGAAGGCAGAAAAGTTAATACAGTGCATGGGCGACTGCGAATCTGCTCAATATTGTAATAATTAAATTTCTGTATTGTTTGTTGGCCATCCTGGGTTTTGTTAGGGCATATTCTTGGATGAGTGTTTTTTATTTTTGTTATTTTCTAAATTTTTTTAAAAAATATATATTAAAATAATAATTTTTTATTTTTAAAATTTATTTTTTATATCACCACCACGTCAAAACAATCTAAATACAACAAAAACAATAATTTAAAATAAAAAATAATTTTTTTTATTTTTTTTTAAAAACACTTTTAAAGTCCACAAACAAACATTAATGCTAAAAGATCTATGGATTGGATAAACTATTCACTGATAGAAAAAAAAATGAAAGATCTGAATGGCAGAACAAAAACAATAAAAAATCAAATAGAAAAAATTACAAAAAAAAAGAAAAAACGATTTCTAATCTCAGAAAGAAATATTAGTCCTAACAAACTAAGTTATAATGCTAAAAGATTCAAAATCCATACACTAAACATACCCATAACAAATGGAAACACCTTCAAGGTTGTCCTATATGTACACGTGTGTAAATAAAACTATATATTAATAGATGCCAAGGTGGTACCACATTAATAAAACTGCAAATAAAAAATATCGCGCAGGATATATACGTGCTCCGACAAACAACATGTACATTTCTGATTGGATGTTAACCACTGAGATGTCTTCAATACGATGACGAGCCCAGATTTTGTTCATTCAATGGTCAAAACCATCCAAATCACTGGAATCCGTACATCATTGGGTTCACAACCAGGGGCTGGTTAATTAAAGAAGTGCTGCCCCGCTGGTTCCCTTGAAAATTGCCATTATCAGTGTGTTCGGGAGACATCTCACCTAGCTGAATTTTTATAACATGGTCAGTCAAAGCATCGCTCGTGAGGTTCTGGGAATCAAAATCTGAATTATACGCGTCTCCACTCAAGAGTTGCGAAATTGAACCCAGGTACTCCATTTCCAACAGATGAGAAAGAGAACATGTTCCTGAGATTTTCATCATCTGTTGCTCTCTAGCATCATTATCTGGGGTGACGTCCAAATGGGCATGTACTGGATTTTCTGTTTTCTCCTCCAAATGTCTTATTGCATGCCTCTTCCTGTAAATTCTGCACAGGACTAGCTGAAACACGCATACACAAAAAAAAAGAAGGGTCAAATCACCAGAAGATACACAGATTATTGGAAAAATTACATGGTAATTGATCATTAGAATACCCGATGATATATGTGCACCATGGGGGGGGGGGGGGGGGGGGGCTTACTCTCATGGATCCATTGTGCTTGCTGGCTGGCTTATTCGAATCATTTAAGCGATACTCCTGCATAATCCAATCGGTCTTAGTACCCTTAGGTGGCCTGCCCTTGTAAAAAACAAGAGCTTTCTTGACACCAACATATTTAGAGCCACTATGGATGGCCTTGTCTGTGCCCGTGGCCTTCCAGTACCCTGACACAGTTGCTCTGTTAGGCCTCACTCCATTTGGGTACTTGCGGTCGAGAGGGGTGAAGAAGTACCACTCGTTTTCTCCAAAATCCGCTTTTTCTACACATAAGTTAAACAATCAATATTACGAGCCCTGTCAAGAAACAATCAAGCATGCATGCGAATTATAAGGGCACTTTTCAATTTCCATGTGCCCAGAAAACAAGATCCTTTAACTTAAAACCAACCAGGTAATTGCCAAGGATCAAATTTGTAAATATCAACTTCTGGGATAATCGATGCAGGGCATGGCCTGGATGTGGCTTGGTTACGAAGGTAGTACATGATCAATTCCTCATCGGTAGGGTGGAACCTAAAACCAGGAGGAAGCTGCTCAGAGTTGGTTTTTCCTTGCATTTCTAGCGCTCAAACAAGACAAGAGGTATTAAAAAAAAATCTTGGGGCAGTTTGCTAAGATTAAAGTGACCTTGGAGGCTTTGCTAGGGGAGGGAGGCCAGAGGAGGGCTTGAGAGAAATGAGGGTGTTTGAAATGTTTGCTAGGAGATGGCTGGCCCTTTTATTTTTGAGGGTTTTTTGTCATGTTGTGGCTTTGTGGTTTTGATTGGTTGTTTTGCTGACTTGAAAACCTCGGATGTTAACGAGGCTATACTCGCATTGTGCTGTACAGACTACAGAATGAGAACACTCTTTCTAGAACTACATTCGACTTTATGCTTGATTCTTTGCACTCGCACTTTCCAAAACTTCAATCTTGTTTTCATTGAAAAGTCCAACGCTTTTGGCTCTATTTTTGGTCCTATTCTATTTATATACGTACGTATTAAATATTTTCAAGTGGAAATTTTCTTTAATATATACGGTAGGCTCAAATTTATCGACGATCAAATAATTCGATGTTCAAGTCCTTCCTTTAAGCAAAGCTTAATTTGAATTTATATATTCATATAATCTTTAATGTTTTCGTATCTTGGAAAATAATATATATGAAAAAAATTGCATTTATACTTGCATCGAGACTCTTTGGTCGAGGGAATTTGCTTTCAAACAATCCTTGCAGTGTCATTTACCGAATTTTGCTTTGAAGTTAACAACAAATTTGTTTTTTTGGTTGGAAAATATTTTTGTAAATAAATAATGCTTTGATTTTTTAATATATTTATAAATAAAAAAATATTTTAAAAAATAATAACAACACGATGTGTGTATTGTATTGAATTTTGCTTTCCGAATCTAAAAAGTTCCCCGTGTGAACGAGGTAATCATGGTGCTGTTGATTAGAATACCGAACCCGAGGGTGCGAGCTCTCGGATATTGAATCCGGGCTCCATTTTACAACTCTCGATAGATTAGGATATTGAATATTTGAATCCCTCCCTGGTTAAACAGGGGTCGGGAAAAGCCAGAAAACGTTTGTCGGAGTCTGAGATAGCTATCAAC
Source organism: Populus nigra (assembly GCF_951802175.1). Classification (NCBI taxonomy): domain Eukaryota; kingdom Viridiplantae; phylum Streptophyta; class Magnoliopsida; order Malpighiales; family Salicaceae; genus Populus; species Populus nigra. Next base: position 5,769,446 of record NC_084857.1, read on the forward strand.
ACCTATTCATAAAATGACACGTACCCCTGCCAAAAGTAGAGGCTGTAGACTATGGATAAGCATCGGAGAAAATTGGAGGCCAAAATTTTCCACTTTGTGGTTCTTATCTAGCCACCTCATGTACTGGATCCTAATTGGTTTTAAATCAGTTTCCTTGGTTACTGCATGCCCTTTTTCTTATCAATTTTTAAGCGAGTACGTGCTGTTGATTTTAGGTCATCCGATTAAGATCAGACCAAACCCTTCACTGATTAATTTTTTAGAATATGGCAGGAAATGAAACAGGATATTCTACGAATCTCGGCCGTTAGATGCAGCCCCCTTCCATGCGTGACCAGGAGGTGGCTTTTTTTTTATATATATATATATATACACTGACGGTGAGCAAGAATCCACGTACACGTTGTAGAAATGGGAATAGAGTGGCCTTAGGACGTGAATTTAAGGTAAGGATTAGGTCATGACCCAATTGAAAAGTGGGTCCTTTTTCGAGATTATGATCATGAAGTTGCTGGCTTTGGAAACAAAACTAGGGAGATGTGAACTGTGAGGTTTAGACAGGAGCCCGAGAATCGGTCGCTCATGCATGACGGAAAAAAAGGTTTAGAAGAAGTGGGGGCATGATTCTTAAAATTTTCTTAATTTCTTTTTTCTCGCTCCAAGTTTGCTACTTGGTATAAAAGCGTGTTTCGCAGTTTAGTTAAAACATTATTTGTTTGAAATTTAATTTTTTTTATTTGAAATTAATTGTTTTTTAGTGTGTTAAAATTAAAAATAATAAAAAATTATTTTAATACATTTAAAAAAAAATATGTTGAAACGTAACATATATCATACTTCTAAACAAGCCTTAATGAATTTAAAAAATTCAAGGGTGTAGAGAGAGAGAAAAAAAAAGCAACTACCAGTTCCAAACTTAATATGTGTTAAGGGCATGCGCCTTCCCATTGGGTCGGGGGCACCAAGACTTTTAAAACACTATCTTGAAAGGTAGTTTTTAGTGGCCGGCTGACCTTTTACTTAGAGTCTGTCCACGTGCTAGCATATGTGCTATGCATGCACCGTCGATTTTTTTAAAAAATTATATTTGAAGAATGTAATTTATAGCAATGCCTTGAGTACACCTTCCATGTATAATAAAATCAACATAAAATGATAAAAAAAAAACCCTTAGACGTGAGTTTTGTTAGGTTTGTCTTTAAAAACATAAAAATAATTACACTATTATAGAAAAATAGAAATACAAAATTGCCCTTGAGTAGTGGGCATTAAATTATTTTATCAAAGGGTTAAATTAATAATTTAAATGTAAAAAAAATAAAATCACAAATCTAACCCATGCAATAAAAAAAAAAAACAATTGTGTCATGCTGAAAAAGCCACCTTACCTTGATGCATTTTTCAAGGACAATACTATAATTACACTATTATAAGAAGTAGCAACCTGACACTCGACGAACAATAACTTTTCTAAAAGATTTTTTTTAAAATAATTTAATTTAATGTTTGGTCCGAATTCCCACCACCAATTTTTGTTGCCAAATTCCCTCATTAAATCATTCAAGATAGCAGGATTGTCCATGAGTGAGAGTTTAGACCAAAAAGCTGAGAAATTATATTGCCAGATTTTAATACAAAATAACACAAAAGCATCGAGGGAGAGTTTTGTTAGTTTTGTCTCTGAAAGCAGTAAAATAATTACATCATTCTAAAAGTTATATAAAAAGGTTTTTGAGTGATGGATATTATATTATTTTATTTCAGTGTTAAATTAATAATTTCATCGTAAAAAAATAAAATCATAAATTTAACTTAATATAATTTAAAAAAGACACTTGTGTCACAATAAATAAATAGACCACGTTAACCCCAATAAATGAATAATACTCCGAGTTTTGTGAACAGTAATTTTTATAGGAGAATTATTTTTTTAATTTAATTTAACTCCATGTCTGGTCCCATTTTTCCACCACCAATTGTTTTTTCTCCAAATTCCCACGTTAAATCATCCAAGATAACCGGATAAGGACACTGGGTGTAATATCTACGAATGCTAACAAGGCGACTGTGCACTTAGGTCTCCTATCGTGAATGAGATAAAAATCGTAACAAGAAGATGTAGAATTGTTCATGGGCCAGGCAACCTGACGGGCTTAAATGGGCCCGGAAAATATTGGAGGGGCCTGGGTAGTAATATTCTTGACTCCTCAATATCTAACCTTATCTTAATCCCTCTAAATAATTTTTATAATATGAAAGAGAGAATCAAGGAATCAACACCTGATGAGTTTCTACTTTCTATCTATTCCCTTGCCAAAAGAACACCTTTGAAAAAAGAAAAGAAAAAAAGAAACTTGGTGACTCAGGGAGGGCCCAGGAGGACAAATTAAACACTGAATTCTAACGCCGAAACCAATCAAGCAAGGCCCAGGCCTTATGTAAGAAGACAAATGCAAAAACTTTTTTTTTTTTTAATCAGGACAGGACTGGAGGAATTAAAATTCCAGGCCCACCTCAATGAACTCCTGGAGCAAGTTTGCTTATGTATTATAAAAAACAGGAAATTTGGTACCAGTACCTGAAATTCAGTCCTATCGTCTCTTATTTTAGGGTTTTTAAGAACAGCAAAAAACAACCCACTAGCAGCAGTACTCTGTATAACATTGATAATCTCGGGTTGGTTGTCACCATCTTCTTCTTTAACCACTGGCCGTCTCTTTCATTGTTTGTTTTATAATAGGTTTGTCTGCCCTTTGATCGCAGGTTTTGTTATGTTTTAATTAGTGGTCTAAATAAATATGTATTCTTCGAGAGGCAGTAATGCTTATGGCCAGCAATCTTATGGTGCCCAATCTGGCTATACACAAAATGTAAGCCTCTTTTTTATTTCCTTATCTTTTTCGTGTTGTTCACTGTAAATTAAAAAATTTGTTGCTTTTCTTGTAATTAGGTCATTTTTTTTCTTTCTTTGTAGCGTATTTCAATGTTGATGACATGTGAATGACCGTGAAAATTGCTGTTTTTGGGATATTTCTTTTAGTGTATGGTATTTTTTAGTAGTTCAATAAATACCCATGTGTTTTGATGTAATTGTTTTCCTGTGCGAGTAGTTCTGGAGTAAAGGTCTCATTTTTAATTTGAAATTTTCAGGGTTTTTTTTTTTCATTACTGGGAACTGCATATTATAGGAGTTTTGTAATTTGGTCGTATTTTTTTTTTTTACCGCATAAAAATTGCAGCTTTTCTTGTAATTCGATCAATTACTTTTAACGTGTAATTCTTTTGTTTGATTCGGGATATGCCTGTGAATTAAAGAAATGGTAATCTTGTGAACTGTTTTTGGGATATTTCTTTTAGTGTATGGTATTTTTTATTAGTTCAATAAGTACCCATGTGTTTTGGTGTAATTGTTTTCCTGTGCGAGTAGTTCTGGAGTAAAGGTCTCATTTTTAATTTGAAATTTTCAGGTTTTTTTTTTTATTGCTGGGAACTGCATATTATAGGAGTTTTGTAATTTGGTCGTATTTTTTTTTTTTTACCGCATAAAAATTGCAGCTTTTCTTGTAATTCGTTCAATTACTTTTAACGCGTAATACTTTTGCTTGATTCGGGATATGCCTGTGAATTAAAGAAATGGTAATCTTGTGAACTGGTTGTGGATTAAAGCTCTCATTTTCATTTTTCAAATTGGTTAGCTGGGAACGGCATATTCTGGGAGCTCTGCTGGGGGGCATGATGGGGGCTCTCAACATTCACTGGCTTCTAGGCATTCATTGATTCTGGGTGGTCCTCAGGAAGCTGATGTTGGTGGATACAGAGGCCATGCTTCGGCCACAGCACATTATGGGAGCCAATATGGGGCTGCCTATGGCTCAACTGCCATGAGTGGTTCTCAACAGGTATGTTTTTCTTTACTCATTTTCATGGTTATTTCCAAACTATTCATGCTTATTTATGAATCATTTTATATAATCGAAGGAAATCTGTAGTGGCCTTTGAAATCATTTTTGAAGATTCTTCTATAACTTGATATGTCCTTGATGTTTTGCATTAAGTTTTTTCATGAGCCTTCTTTGCGTGTTTTGTAATAATTAATAGGTGCCATGGATTGAATTTATTGTTAATTTGTGTATTAAGATAATATTATAACATAATGCGTGCTATTCACTTGTTGCTACAGTACTCTTAGGATCTAAGATGACGCCACAAGTTAATGTAGGAAATATTTTTATGCTCTTATGTTTGCCATCCTTGGAATCTTGAATTACCAAAAAAAAAGGGTCTTGGATCTAAAACTAGCTTCATCTAAATATTTAGGTTCCTTTTCATTTGTGCTCGTAAATAGTTTGGTTGCAATTTTAGTCTGCTGTGTTGTAATTCCAGTGAGTTGTCAAATGTTTTCTTTGACTATCTGCAGTCTTAACCATCTAAGAATTCTTTTGGAATTTGTTCATGTAGGCTCCCACATTGAGTGCCAAAGGGAGTGGAGGGTTGTCTTTGGATAGTCGTGGCACCTATCCATCAACTCTGCCTGATTCTCCTAAATTTTCATCAGCTGACTATATCTCATCATCAAGTCATGGATATGGACACAAAAGCGATCAATTGTTTGCAGAAAAAATACCTGATTATCCAGCAATTGACAGACGACCATATGGTGAACGACAGGGTACATATATGGGGAGGGATATGCAAGGTGATCCAGCTACACGATATGTCGATTCTGTTGGTTTTGGTCATCAACATCAGGTTTTGATTTTTTATCTTATTATTGAAATTGAAATTTTTTTGTTAATTTCCTTCTGTTTTCTTGATTATTTGTTTTCTTTTAAATTTCTGGAACAAAGCATGTTTCAGTATAGTTTGTTGCTATTTAGATAACAAATTTTCTACTTTTTCTGTGGTCTAATTTAACAGCCTGAGATTTATGAACGTATCGATCAAGCTTCAATTCTTAGACAAGAACAGTTATTGAAACCTCAGTCATTGCAATCCGCTTCTCTTGATGGAGGTGCCAGGTATTTTTCATGGATAAGTAATGTGATCAAATTGGAGCTTGATATGCATGTAGCATGTAGTGATTGTCATTTACTAGTCATATCCATTTTTGCTCAATCAACAGGCAAGTTCATCCTTGCCTTTACCACGCTAGACTTGTTAATCATGGTGATTGTTTGTGCTCTACTAAGTTAGTTGGTATGTACCTGGTATTACACTGAGTAGCAAAACATTTCTGGCAGACAAATTGACTATCTTGCAGCAAGAGGTGCTGCTAGTCGTCATACCACCCAAGATCTCATGTCTTTTGGAGGAAGAATAGATGCCGATCCTCGCAATTCTTCATTACTTAGTTCTTCTACGTACAATGGGCAACATGCTCCCTCGATATTGGGAGCAGCTCCTAGGAGAAGTGTTGAAGATCTATTGTATCCTCAAAGCTCATCAAATCCCGGATATGGAGTGAGTTTGCCTCCTGGAAGGGACTATGGCACTGGAAAAGGGCTCCATGGAACATCTCTTGAATCTGATTATCTTGGTTCTCATCCAAGGATTAATGAGCGCATGGATGACAGAGCTAGCTATCTTCGAGAATTTGAGCTAAGAGAGGAGGAGCGCCGTCGAGAACTTCTGCGTGAGAGGGAGAAGGATAGAGAAAAGGAACGAGAACGGGAACGAGAACGGGAACGGGAACGGGAACGAGAAAGAAAGCGGGAAAGGGAGCGCATTTTGGAACGACGTGAAAAGGAGAGGGAGAGGGAGAGGGAGAGGGAGAGGGAGAGGAAACGTGGACTCGAAATTAGGCGGGAGCGAACTCCACCAAGAGCTTCAATGGATCGACGTGGTTCCTCTTTGCTGAAAGAGGGGAGATCTTTACGACGTGATTCTCCAAGCCATGAAGCATCACATAGGTGGATCTTGATGTTTCATTTGCGTCCTACACTTGTTCTGAATATGTAGCTGCTTGTACATCTTGCAACCTTTGTAACTAACTTACTGTTCTGTTATGCTGAAGGCGTCATTCACCTGTTAAAGAAAAAAGGAGAGATTATGTCTGCAAGGTAAAGAAAACAGGACAAGAGATTATCTTTCAGTGCTGATAAAATTTTTTTTCCTCTTCAAGAATCTATTCTTTCCCTTTGGCATGTTTAATAACATCCTGTCTTGATTCTTCCTATTTTTGCCTCTATTTGGGCTTTTATATCGCTTGGTAAGGTAGGTGTTCTGTTCTATGCTGAACTGTTCACTTCCGGTGACTTCCTCAACCTTACATTTCCTTCTCTTTTTTCTACCATTTAGTCATTCTCTTTCCAGACTGCTCTACTGTGGACTTTTGGCTCATAGTCTGACTTTGGTTCCCAGGATTCCTTGTTTGCCTCCATTTTTGTCTAAATTCTTCTTTGCCTCTTGTGGCTCCTGCCCTTATTGGGGCATCTTCTATGAGTTTGAACCCGCTCCTCTTCATTTGTTACATCGGGCTAAACACTTACATCATTCAGAGCACCGTTGCTAATTTCTATTAAGAGTTTCTAGGCTTTCTCTGAAATTCATTAGTTGAATATATATTTCTCATGTGATAACTTGCTTAGGGTGGACAGTTGTCTGTTATTGCCGATCTGCTGTTGAAATTGTTGAATTTATCCTGTCAGGAAGAGAGGAATCTTACAGCTATTGACTTATATGTTATGGTGGTTTATTCTATTTTGTTACCATGGTTTGTGCAATCCGAAGTGTTTATGTATTTCCTTTATATTTGGACTTTATGCTGTCTACTTGCAGGTTGGCACATTCAGTTTGGTGGATATAGAGAGGGATTTTCTATCAATTGATAAGAGATATCCCAAACTTTTTGCTTCTCCAGAATTTTCTAAGGTTTTGATATCTAATTTTGTTTCAGTTTTCAATTTCTTATAGTTATCCTTTTGTCTTACCTTGATATCCTTTTTATTTTAGGTCATTGTGAACTGGCCAAAGGGAAACCTGAAACTTTCTATCCATACCCCTGTCAGGTACCTTACCCTCGAGACAATTGATTTCATGTTTTCTACTTATTCTATTCTGGGATATCCACAATAGTTTTCGTCTTGTTTGTCTAGTTTTTTCAATTATACTTGCTGCCATAATCATAGTATAATTTATCATCATTGTGAAACCATTTACATATTTTTGTTGGATTTGAAAGTTCTCTTTCACAAACCATAGGGATGAGTGATGACTGGTATCATACTTTATTAGCAGAGCAAGTGGAAAGATTGGAATGAACTCACATTCCTGAATTTTGTGTCGAGAACAGTTTTGAGCATGATTTTGTTGAGGATAGCAGTGAAGCAGAAAAAAAGGATCTGTCCACGACGTTCTTGTCTAAAAAACTTGGAAAACCAGAGAATGGAAGCACTGTTTGGAATGCAAAGGTAGGTATTTTCTCCAAGCAGTACGTAACTGATGATAATTACATGGAAATGAAATTTCAAAATGATGCTGCCGGAAACAGATTATTATGCTCTTGATTGTAATTGTGTGCTTTACTGGTCATATCAGTAACTGCTGATTATGGAGGCTTGTTGTTGGATATTTAAATTTCTTTATGCGAGCAAGTTTGATCCTGTATAAATTGTTTATTTCTGTATTTTCTTTGCATCAATGTTTCTTCGGGCTGAGAAAAAAAATCAAAATTTCATTTATGAAAGAATTGAATGTTTATTAGTTCTGCTAAAATCACAACCCATTCAGACAGTTGAATGCTTTTGATTTATGTTGGATTGTCAAGAAGAAAATTTAATTATGGGATTCCATTCATGGAAGTGTATATTTTGACCCCTGTGCTCTGAGGGCTGTATTGTCAAATTGTTTGAAGTGCTTCACAGCTTGTTCCTTCCCTTATAATCTGGAATCTTGTGACTACTTGATCCTTGAGCAAAATACCTCTTTCTATGCACACTGTATATATAATCATCCCAAAGCTGTTTCTTTAATTATTTTTGGATCTCTACTTCTATATAGCATTACTTATTGAAATTGTTATAATTGATACGTACTATATTCTTTCCCATAAAATGAATTAATATTAAGGCCATGTTTGTTTCCCGGAAAGCGGTTTCCGGGAAACCACTTTCCAAACTTTCCCGTGATTGTTTGCTATTAGGAAAGTTGATCAATGGAAAACACTTCCCAGTCAAAGGAAAATTTGGCTTGGTTTCCAGGAAAGTGTTTTCCTGGAAAATTTGGGCGGAAAACACTTTCCGGAAGTTGTGAAAAATTTAGAAATGTCATATTATTTGCTGATTATATCAAATTTGGTCCTCAAACTTTTGATTGCTATATATATTTTGTTTTGAATATTTATTTTTCAATTTCATCTCTTAAAATTTAATTTTTATATTAACTTTGGTCCTCATTTTTATAATTGTTATTTGCTTTTCCCTTATCATTTTCTTATTGAAATTTTTTATCTATCAAATTTGGTCCTCATTCTTTTGATTGTTACTTATTTTATTTGAAATAATTTATGAAATGTTAATTATTATTATTTTAATTTCTTCATCTTTCATTTTAATTTTATTTTTTAGATTTAATTTCTAGTATTTTGATTATTATTTATTTTATTTGAGATAATTTATGAAATTATATTTTTTTTCAATTTCATCCTCATTCAACTTTTTAATTTGTAAGATTTGTTCCTCATTATTTTAATAAACTTGAGAAAATAAAACATTAATAAGTTATTTTCCAGCTCATTTTCCATGACATAACCAAACATTGGAAAGTGTTTTCCAACTTATTTTCCATTACACTACCAAACATCGGAAAATAATTCACTTTCCTGGAATTCACTTTTCAAAAGGAAACTACTTTCCAGCAAACAAACAGGGCCTAAGGAAAAGCAGAATGGAAAACAACGTGGAGAATAAGATATACTTGGAACTAGAACAAAAATAGCTATCCAATCTGTCTAAAAAACAGTCAGAGACACTCCCTTTAAATCTCTCGTGAAAGACCATAACAAGACACCTGAATACACCACTCCATCTCAATCTACTTGATTAGATGAACTATCTACTTGATTAGATGAACTGTATCAGCTGGAATGTTTAACAGTCTCATCCAAATACACCCAATCAGTGTGAACATCTACCTAGTCATGATTTTAATATTGTCTGTACATTTACTTTTTAGGTTTTTTAATCTCATGATCATTGTTGCATTCTATTAGTTTTTCCACCTTTTTACCATTTCTTTTAATCTTAACACCTTTGTTATCATTCTTGATTTGTAAGGTGAACTTGATGACATTTATCTGCTTGGTAACGAAAGATTGTCTTCCTTGTTCAGATAATGTTGTTGAGTGGACTTAGCAAGAATGCTCTGGAGGAGCTCTCATCTGAGAAAAGATGTGATGATCGCGTACCCCATATTTGCAATATTCTTAGGTTTGCTGTCCTCAAAAGGGACCGTTCTTTTATGGCTGTTGGTGGACCATGGGATTCTGCTGATGGCGGTGATCCATCAGTTGATGATTCTGTTTTAATTCAAACAGCCCTTAGGTTTGTGTTGGCTACTCTGTATTGAATTGGTATATTAGAACATCCGTTCCTTTTGCTGTACTGAAGCGATTTTTACTCTGTAGACATGCAAAGGATGTAACTCAACTTGATTTGCACAACTGCCATAATTGGAACCGTTTTCTTGAGGTAATATTTTGCTCTTCTTGATTATAATGTGAATCACAATCTCTTCAGTTTTTGTTTGTGTTATGCAACTGAGATTTCATGATCAAGCCTTTAAGAAAATAAGTTGCTGTAGTCTGAATGATATTTGAATGAGTTGAGAAATACTCGTGTGAAGTGGGGTTTTCATTGGTTGAAAATGGATTGTTAAAGTTTAGTTTGGGGGTTGTCCACTGTTCAGTTAAAAGCAGTTGATGCGTTGCACAAGTAGTTTAAAGTTAAAGAGAGGAGAGAGAGAGTAGAGGAGCATTGGTGTATATTTCAAATCACACAAATTAAACAAAATATAAAATTCCCATAATGTAAACTTTAAACGTTTGTGGCTATTGCATCAATCTTACAAACAATCAGACTGTCTTTAATCTATTAGGATGTAGGATTACAAATTTGGAATATAATTAATTAGTAATCTTGGGATAATATAAAGGAGCACAAAGCAGAGGCCTAATCATTTAAAAACCCAACACCAGATAAAATGGATCATTACTAAGGCCTATGCAAGAAAACAGAAAATTATCAAGATATCCTTTACACAGTGAAGAAAACAATAAATAATAAGAGCGGCTGCTAATAAAATCCTACAAGACTAAGAATGAATTAGCAGCCTAATTTACGTTTCCACTTAAGCAAACAATGTGCCCGTGCCCACAAAATGTTTGTGTGATTTTAGTTTGGTATTTTTATATCTTGTGTGCATGCAAATTGTATATGTATTTTTAAAAGCCATTTATTTCTATTTGTACTTGTATTGATTGAACACCGAGTGTAATTGTCAATTTAATGCGGAATGGATCCTTTCTCATTTATATATTTATTTTATTCTTGTAAAGTGTTTGTGAGATATTGCTGTGGAAATTAGATTTTCCTCCTGGACAGTTTTCATTTCTATGGGTTATGAGATCTTTATGTCCTTTTTTCTTGCATGTTTCTCGAAGTCAGATAGCTAATTTTTGGACTCCTGTTGGCATTTGCAGATACATTATGATAGATTTGGCATTGATGGGTTCTTTAGCCACAGAGAGGTCACTGTTCTGTTTGTTCCAGATTTATCTGAATGTCTTCCTTCATTAGATGCATGGCGAGAGCAATGGCTTGCACACAAGAAGGCTGTTGCTGATAGAGAACATCAGCTTTCTTTAAAGAAAGAGGTTCGTTTGTGTCTGCAATTTCTTGCTATATAATTTATGTTTTCTTTTCTTCTTTCTGGTGATTGGTTAAATAAGCTTACTTACTGGGCTTGCTGCAAATGGCTTTCATTTGCCTGTAATATTTGGCAAAATTACTGGAGCATTGTTATGTTTGAGCTAATTTGACGTCTCTTTTTCTCAGAGGGCTAGAAAGAAGGAAGGGGAAAAAGGTAAATAGACTGAAATTTCTTGCACTTCATGACACCATCTCTTTTGCTGTATCATTAAAATTGATATCATCATCCAGATAAAGGAACAGATTCCGTGAGAGATTCTAAGAAGTCGGCTCAAAAGGAAAATATCAAAGAGTCTGCCTCTTCTGTCATCAACAAAAAGGATAAAGATGGAAATTACATAAAAGGTAAAACAACTGAATGCAGGAGTGGTGAAAATGATAAGAAAGCTGAGAAAAAAGATGAACTTGAAACAGCTGACGAAGGCAAGAATGTCGACAAGAAGGACCAGGGGGGAGCTGCTGGTTTGCAGACAGCTGGTACCATGAAGTCTGGAAAGAAGATCATACGGAGAATTGTGAAACAGAAGGTCACTAATAAGACAGCTGATTCTGAGAATTCTATCAGCAAAAAGAATGAACTGGCAGATGAGGGTGTTGAGGGGAACTCTGGAAGATCTGAGATCTCACTTGAGCAGAGTGAATCTCCTGCTGATACTTCCGGCGTTAAAACTTTTGTAAGAAAAAAAGTTATAAGAAAGGTACCAGTGGGAAAATCTACTCAAAATAAAGAAAATGACTTGCAGTCTGAGATGAAAGCTGAGAAGGACTGCACTGAAGATAAACCAAAGAATACTTCAGATACCAACACTCCTATAGTTACGCAAGGTACTGGTATCAAAACAACCATAAAAAAGAAAATAATTAAGAAAGTACTTAAAAGAAAGCTCACTGGTGCAGGAGCCAGTGGCGGGACTGGTGACCTTAAGAAAGATGACAAAAAGGATGAGGAAAAGGTTGTTCAGGCAGGTAAAGAAACAGAAAACACTGGGGAAAAAACAGCAGAAACAGGAAACGAGGAGCGTGAGGCAAAAGATTCAGAGAAGAAAGTAATTCATAACACCAAGTCAAAATCCCCAATTGCAGAGAAGCAAGCTAGTGTGCCAATTTTTAACAAAATCAAGGCTGTCAAGGAGGATGAAAAGGAAATTGACCAGAAAAGCAGCTCAGGGACTAAAACTGAAGTTAAGGCTGACAGGCTAAAGGTTGCCCCGAAGGATAGTGCTAATAGCAAGGGAGGAAAGTTGAAGGATGATGAAAAATCAAAGGAAGAGAAAAAGGACAAGGATGGAAAAGAAGTTAAGGAAAAGAGAAAGCCTGAAGAACCTCCTAGACATCCTGGGTTTATTTTGAAAACAAAAGGCAACAAGGAATCTAAAGTAGGTTTTGCTTATTGCCTCGCACATAGTTGTGTTACTAACTCCTACATTGAAAATATTCTGCCAAAAGCAACTCATATTAACTGTCATTGTGTTGTCAAAAAATTAAAATTTGACTGGCAATTTGGAACACCTTGCCTACACTTGTATTATTTCCTAATGTTGCATTTTTTGCTACAGCCGCGTTTTTTATCACTTTCACTGGACTCACTTTTGGATTACACTGATAAGGATGTTGAAGAATCAACATTTGAGGTTTGCCTTTATAATACTGTGTTATATTTTTCCTTTGTGCATGCCTAAACTCAATGAAGGTCTTTGTAGTGTTTAGAGAAATGTAACTGCTTTCCCTCATCCCGTTGTTGTTCTCCTACTTTTTCAGCTTTCACTATTTGCTGAATCTCTATATGAAATGCTTCAGTATCAAATGGGCTCTCGTCTTTTGACATTTCTCCAGGTTGGTTCATAATGTGTAATCAATCAACATGAATATTACTTGATTCATTTACCAAGGCATCTTTCTATGTTATATTACATGCAGAAGCTACGAATAAAATTCGTAACCAAAAGAAATCAATACAAGAGGCAGCGGGAGGAAATAGACGACAAGGACAAGGACAAGGACAAGGACAAGGACAAGGACATGGACATGGACATGGACAAGGAATCATCAAGAAAGCGCCTGAAGACTAGTGAGTTACCTGTGAAAGCTAAATCTGCAAACAGTGAAATGTCAAGTGCAGATCAGCCAAATGATGAAAAGACTGTCATGGAGGAGGATACTTCTGTTGATCCTATTAATGAGACAAAGCAGGAAGAAGAAAGTGAATCTGAGGAAGACCCAGAAGAAGACCCTGAAGAATGTGAAGAAATGGAGGATCCTGAAGAATATGAAGAAATGGATGATGCTGGACATGATTCATCTAATGAGGCAAGATTATTTCCTTTCAATTTTTATTATAGATATTATAATCTCAGTCAAGTTCTCTCGTGCAAAATAGTCAGATATCAAGTTGGGGAAGTCTAAGCTGGATTGCATGTCCAGTTCAAGTTTGATGATTTATGATAGTAATGGTTTCCTGTAATTCGTTGAGATTCAATTATATACTGTACGGCATCTTGTTTTAGTTGTTTTATTGGGTAAAATGGTAAACAGCAAAAAGATGAGGGGAAGACTAGTGGGGATGCTGAGCATGATGAACCTCTGGCTGGCGACGAAAAAGACAAGGCTGAGGAAGTGGCCGAAGATAAAACTGACATCAAAGATGTAGAGTCAAAACCCAAGTCTGGTGCAGATTTGTCTGATAAAAAAGATGACAAGGTGAAGACAGAGCTGTCTGGGAAGGAGGCTGTGATTGATAAGGAATTGTTGGAGGTATGTTCTCAGAAATTTGTGCAATTTAAGAATATCAATATTGTTCTCTCATCTACCTGCTATCAATATTTCTTGTATGGGACAGGCTTTCAGGTTTTTTGACCGGAATCGAACTGGCTACATCAGGGTAAGACTAAAATTCCTTATTTTGCTCATTGTTGTTGTTTTTGGGCATGTTGAGGATTAACTGTTGCCTGTTCAGGTTGAAGACATGAGGTTGATTATCCACAACTTGGGGAAATTTCTATCCCACAGGGATGTCAAGGTGAGAATTGTGCTTCTGTATCTTCTTAGCGCCACCCCCCCCCCCCCCCCCCCCCCCCAAATCAAGAGCTGCACACCTGCACAGATGTTCTTTTTGTAGTTTGTAATGGTTTGTTTTGGCATCAGGAACTTGTGCAAAGTGCTTTGTTGGAGAGCAACACTGGGAGGGATGACCGCATTCTCTACAATAAGCTGGTGAGAATGACTGGCGTTTGATATTTTAGGTTTTCAGGTTGTTCCGGGAGTACTCCAGTCACTTTGCTGTTACAATTCACCTTTTCATTGCTCCCATAAGAGGATGTCGCTGTATTAGTCATAAATTCATGTTGTTTTACGTCACCATTTCTTGGTCAACAGAAATAAATCTTATCTTCACTTTTATAATGGGGGAAAATAGGTTATATATTATTTCTTGTTAGTGGAAAAAAAATGTAAGGTATTGATAATTAAGCATTTTCATATACCTGATTTGGGATCATGCTCAAATCCCTTGTTCCAAGAGTGGCAAGTTGATTAGATCCTCATCGAAGGACTAAAAGGAAAAAAGAAAACTTTCTGCTGCAAGCCCCAAATTGCTTCCATGGGCCCTTGCGGCCATAACTAGAAGTTTCGCCAGATGGTTTTGGTGCTCAACAGCTCAAGTTCTTGCTGTCAGATTGCGGAAAAAACTATAGTTTTGCAATCTGCCCATGCTTCTCCCAAGGAACAATAAATTTAATATGGATGTTGTAATGTCGATCGGCACTTGATTAAAGTACGCAAGAAGTACTACTTTTTTCGAGTTTTTACCGGATATTGCAAACGTATTTTCTTATAAATGGTGCTAACAAAATTTTGGACACAGCCCAGAAAAACATTAGCTATAACATATTGATCAAAACGAACTTACAATGCTAAAAAAATAAAATAAAAATCCTTGCATTGCTACCGGCTCAATAACTTTGGTTCATGAGTGTCAGGAGTCAAGGAGGGACCTCAAGGCTTGTTTCTTGACCACCCCCTCCTCAAGGCTTGTTTCTTGACCACCTTTCCACGTGCTTCCCAACTTTAGTGCTTTCTCCATAGCCACCAAACACCATTTTCTTTAAACGCTTGCATAAAAGTCTTCAGTACTCTCTCATCAGATCTCACAGCTATTCCAACACTATTACAAAAAAAAAAAAAAAAAAACTAGATCCCACAGCCTTTGCAACACTATTATATATAAAAAAAACTAAGAGGAATCAAGCACCAAGACACGGTTTTCTGTAGATTAGAGCAATAAAAATACTGTTTTGCCTTTGCTTAAAAAACTCAAATAACATGGTCTTAGGGGTATAAAAATATTTCAATTGAATATATTAATCATCATTATATTAATTAGAATTAAATAAGTATTTTTACATTTTAAATCAACAATGTAATGACTTCTATGTCCTTTAAAGTTAAAAAAATTAAAGCTGGGTATAAGAGCTTTTTGGTATTTTTAACCTTCAAAGGCACAGTTAAATAACTATAATACCTTTACATATTTAAAAATAAAACTGGCGGTTAGGATCAATTGGGTCTTTCATTTTTATTTTTTTGTTACAGCCAATTTAAATAAGGGACAATTAGATCATTAAAAATATATAAAAATAAATAAAAAATAAAAAAGTTGAATGCTCTAGCAAGTAGAAGGTACCTATATTATTTGGACAGTGTATGTGGCACCTCCTGGTGTTCAAATGTCACCATCCACGATAGCGTTGGAAGCGACGTATTGTACTTTACACGATGGTATGGTGTGTGTGAACAGAGGAGGTGTGATTGATCACCAATGAATGTTTTTTCTTATCGCCCCTCTTTTCTCTCTCCACATCTTCATTTTCGTGTCAGGCCCTTTAAAAATTAAATATGTCATCCAGTTGTTGTTTACTTTAATTTTGGTCTCAATATTTTGTTTGGTATTTGTTTTGTTTTTAATAATTTTTGAAGTTTTTTTTCAATTTTGTCCCTGGATATTTTATTTCATTTAATTTTTTTTATCCAATTTGATCATCATTATTTTGATTGATTTTTTTAATTCTTTTCTTAATTTGTTTTTTGTTTCAATTCCACCGATGAACATTTTCTTTCATTTAATTTTTTTATTCAATTTTGGTCCTCCTTTTTATTGCTATTTTTTAATTTAATTTATTTTCTAATTTAGTCTTTGATTATTTTCTTTCATTTAATTTTTATATTATGATTGGTCTCATGACTCGAGTCAGTAATTTCAAAGATTATTTTGATTTAACATCGGGTTTTTTAGGTTTTTTTTAATTTCTCAATTTCATCATTGGATATTAGGCCTTGAACTTAATTATTTATTTTATTTTTTTTGTGGGGTTATCTCAATCTCATATTCTGGTTGCGGGATAATAGAGTTAATCTGGATTTACTCGAGTTTTTTTTTTCAGCGTTTTTTTTAAATTGATTATTTTCTTCAATTTTATCTTTTGACATTAGGTTATTGAGTCTTAAATTTTGTTATTTTTTTTTGTGAGGTTATCTCTAGTTGTAAATTGATGAAATTAACTTAGGTTGACTCGTTTTTTTTTTTTTTTATGATTTAACTTTGGTCTTTTTCTCCAGGCCCATTTTTTTTATTACTATCTCATGTCGCGGGTCATAGGTTAGTCAAGTTAATCCGAGTTGACTCGAGCTTTTTTTTCAATATTTTTTTTTCTTTTTTAATTTCATACTTTGACATTAAGTTATTATACCTTGAACTCTATGAATTTGTTTGCTTTTTTTTTATGTGTGATTATTACGAGTCATGAGTTCATCGAGTTAACTTGGGTTTACTTTAGTTTTTTGTTTTCGACTTTTTTTTAATTGATGTAACTTTTATCTTTTTTCTAGGTTCTTTTTAAACAATTTAACTTTTTATTTCAATTTCATGACACTGATCGTAGATCAGACGAGTTAACTCAAGTTAACCTGAGTTTTTTCTCTAGTATTTTTTTAAAATTTATTTTTTTAATTTTATTTATTGACACTAAGGTATCGATTGTTATTGCAGTAAAGTCATGCTTTTCAAGAAAATTGATTTTTTTGCTAAAAAATTACTTTAAAAAATAACTATTATTACACTGCTACCAAATTATCAAGTCTTGAGTTTTATGATTTTTTTTATTAGTAAAGTTAATTTGGGCTCAATCAAATTATCGCGTGACACCTATATAGTACACAAGTATATCCAAGGCTGGAATCCAAGCCATAAGCTTCAAAATATGCAGCCCAAAATGACGCCCTCAGATAGCCTCTCCCCTTTCCTCTAGCCTAAAAATTGCACTGCCCACATCAATCCCTCTATCAACTCCTATCTCTGTTTCCTTCATCTCTTGTTTATAACACATTTCTTCTTCATATTTGCACCTCCTGCAAATGCAACGAAAAAACCATGTCTTTGGCATTTCCTTTCGCTTGCTCAATGGCGAAAGCACATCACAGTATGCAGATGTGATCTCTTCGCCTGCCTTGACATCCCTAGAAGCATGAACTAGTGCATGATCCCCAACATGCAAGCGTCAAGCATTTGGATTGCAAGAGTGGTTAACGAATGAAGCCAGAACTCATAACCCAACACCATAACAATCACTATTCCTACCTAAGACTTTAGCTGGGACTGAATCCTAGACAAGATAATTCACATCCAATACACTCAAAATCGTAACCTTATCAAGTTCCTCATTTGATTGTCCATTCTCCTCTGCCTCAGGCCTAAAGAGACCTATTTCAGGAGCTTGGTGAGGTGATCTGGGTCTGGGTGGTTTTGATGTATCCTAGGTTACGTTTTGTTAGTATTCCAGGACAGAAGAAAATAAAAATAAAAATCATGTTTGGTTGAATAGATAGAGCTGTGGTTGAATGGACATGGACGGGGATATAAAATAAGAATAATTTTAGAGTAAATTTATGCTCTCAGAAACATGTCTTCTCTGTCCCACTTTCTTCGCTGTTTGAAATAGTAACTGAAAACTAATTTAGAGATACGGTCTTGACAGAGATCGGTGAAATGAGAGTAGACTTGTACGGATTCTCGCCATTCTTCTAAAATTCTTCTGGAGTCGATGGCTGATGTTGAGAACTATATTGAAAACATATGAAAAATTTGACAACGAAAATATAAGAGTAAACAATTCATAGAAATTTTCTATTTTCCCTCTACCTCTCAAACTCCACCCCTCTCTTCTCACAACTCCCTTTCTCTAGGGTTTTGTAAATAATGGAAGAATCAACTCCATCATTAGTAAGCAATCTAGAAAAATTCTAGACACACTCACCGATGATTAAATTCAAGAAATTCTTGACAGCTATGCCAATTTCCACCGAGTCTCATCTCCACGGAGGCGACGCCTCCGATTTCTTCTCTCAAGCTCAAATTCTCTGCAAGCACGGCCTCCTCTCTCTCGCTCGCGATTTCTTTCTCAAGTCACTAGACGTATCGTATACAGATGCTTTCTTTAACTGATCAGTTTAAGCACTTGCCATTTAATGTGTTTTTTTATTTATTATTTGTGACAGGAAGCTTTTGAGAGAAATCTAGCGTTAAAATTTTGATGGCATTTTGATTGTTGTAACGATGTAGGAGTTGACTATGAAGATGAGTTGCAGCAAGTTTTGTGTAGAGCACTTGAAGAGATTTCATTAGAAAAACAGTAGCAGGATAAATGATTGTTACTTTTAGTTCGTGCTTTATTACTGGAAGGAAAACCTGACTCGGATAACGAAAGAGAATATCTTTTTTCTTGATGGTTTCTTCGGTTCTCATTGTTAATCTTCCTCTCCATTTTCTTGGCATGCGTGCCTCGGAATCTGTTTGCTTCTTGTTATTAGCTATTTATGCGTAACTAAAATGTTTTGATGGTAAGGTTAACTTGTAGCGTTGCTTCCGTGATTTATAATGTTCTGAGAAATTCCACACTGGTATGTTAAGGGAAGGCTGCAGGAGCTGAGTACAATAATGGATGGAATGTTTAATGGCAATGACGATGATTCTCGAGATAAAGATGACATGGATTTAGATTGGATGGGGAAAATGTTACATGGGAATAGTGCGATGGACATTGATGAATGCTATCTTCAAGGAAATTTGCAGGGAATAACAAATTGGTGAAGATTGTTGGAATGGTTGTACGTTACCTTGGAAGTCTTGGATTTACACCTATGACTGAATATATACATATGCTTCTGCCATCCTTTTGCTTCTGAAGGTGAGCAAGCATTTGATTTTCTATGCAATCAATGCTTGGCCAAAGTCATTGAATTCCACTGTGATTCTTTTTTTCTTTACCATATTATATCTGACAATTTTTATAGTTTTTAATCTTGAGTGTGCACACACAAAGAAGAGCGACTTAATTTAAGTTAGTTTGCATCCTCTATCTTTTGAATTCCGTGTCACCTTTATTTGTATCTGCATATTTCCTTTTTGGATGGCAGGCTAAAGCACATGATCTGGCTGGTGATGATTACAGGGCTTCTGTTTTGGACTCCATTAAAGAGTGGATCAAGGTCATTTCCAGTGTTTATTAGCATTTCCATTTCTTCTTCCCCATAAAATTTCTGCATCATAGATGTTCAGCTCTTGATTTGTTTATCGTCTGGAAATGTCATCCATGAGGTAAATTAGGGTCTTGGCTTGGCGGTAGGAGGGGCTTGTCTTCTCCTACTGTTCCTGGGTTCGAGTCCTCACGTGCATGCCTGTCATCCTCGCGGTGCCTTATATATTCACTGAGTTTGCAGGGTGTTCAGTGGATCGTGGGATTAGTCGTGGTGCACGCAAGCTGGCCCAGACACCCACGTAAATCAAAAAAAAAAAAAATTGGAAACTGCAATTGTCACGTTAATTGAGTGGCTGTAATATAACTGCTCTCTGAAACCGCATAATAGTCATTTTTTTGAAATTTCACAAAGTTACAGTTTTAATTTATAAACAAATAGATTTAGTAAAAGGAGGCCATTGTTGATTCTCCCTCCCTCACCCTCACCCTCACCCTCACCTTGTTGTGCACATAGATCAATGACCAATATATTAGTGTAGCATGATGAAAAGTCTTGGATTTCATTTGGATGGGGAGCATGCATTGGTGAAGTTTGATTTTGATTTTGAATGATTTTATGTATTTTTGTCTGGAAAACAAGTACTGACACCATATCAATGCACTTTTAGCTGCCTTACTTTCCTCTTTGCATCTAAAATTTGAATCCTGCTCCTCTTCTGACGCTACAAGTACTAGAGCAAGTAAGGTTTTATCCAAACCTCCTTGTGAGCAGCATGATAAGTTTAGTGCATAAATGGACATTTCTAATGTTAATGTAAGATATTGCTATTAGGAAACTTCTGATCTTCCCTAATTACTTAATTACAAATTATAATAAATGTTCATTGCTAATGTTAATGTAAGATACTATTAGGAAATTTCTCGTTATGCTATGCAAGGTGAGGCAATTTTTGAAAGCTTTACATCTATTAATTAACATTTTAGCTATCAATATTACTATGATAAGATTGTTTTTTGATTTTGTATTTTATTAACATAAATGTTTGTATCAGCTTGTATATATTTTGATTAATTTTACAGGTTCTGAAATTAATAATCATATAAACTTCTACTGAATCTAAAAAAACTCAAACTCATAACTATTAAAAAAAAAACAATCTTAAAATATACTCAATTAAGCTGACTTTAAGTTAACTGTTATTTGCATTTTCATTAACCTGGTTATTGTGGCTTCCCCATCAACAAGTGATGTGTTGTCTTGTAGATAGTTGTGTGTTGCCTTGCGTGTCTTCATTTGAATGAAATAGGCGTCTAGTTGTGTGCTCCTCGTCCTTGTTATTGGCCCCAGCACCATTCCCCTATGGTTTCTGGTCCTGACCAGGATGGTAAACAAAAAACATCAGGTCCAATTTCTGTATACTCAAAATTTAAAATATCTGGATAACAAAAAATAAAATGTCAAGTAAACAACTTAAAAATAGAGAGAGTGAGAGAGTAACTTATAAATCATTCCTTTTAGTATTGTAAAAATGAATTAAACACTTCCTTTAGTTTTAAGAGTTAATTTATTTTAAGAAATGTTTTCTTTTTTCATCTATCTTTTCATATTATTTATTTATTTTAAAAAAAATAAATTGAAAAAAACATGAAATAGATAAAGGAATTAATTAAACAGTTTTTTAAGATTAAAAATATTATTTAATTTGTTTTGCAAAATTAGAGGAAGCAATTTATAATTTACTCTTAGAAATGAAAAATGCCCCCCCCCCCCCCCCCCCCCCCCCACCCATTTAAAGAAAAAAGAACAAAAAAAAAAACTAAAGTCCTAGGTGACGGGTTTTGCTACATCTGCCCAAACATTGGACACCTTCTCCTTCTCGGCAAAATCCATCCATTCGTGTGCTCTCCGTCTCCCATGAACGAAAGCCATGGCCACCAGCAACCAAAAACCCACACAAAAATCCTCCTCACCTCACTGTCAGCCATGGTGGCGGAGACAGCCACTTTCCCGATAGACTTGACAAAGACCCGGCTCCAGCTCCATTCCTCCACTACTAAACCCACCAACGCCTTCGTGGTGGCCTCTGAGATCATTCGCCAAAAGGGTCCTCTCGGGTTCTACCAGGGCCTTTCTCCTGCCATTTTAAGACACCTATTCTACACTCCAATTCGAATTGTGGGCTATGAAAATTTGAGATATCTTGTGGTGGTTAACAATGAAGTTGCTGGCGGTGGTGGTGATCTTGTTTCTCTCTCCACCAAAGCTCTCCTTGGTGGACTTTCTGGGGTAATTGCTCAGGTAAGGACGAAAACCTCACTTCTCTGTCAAGTTTCCTTTCTTTCCTTTCCTTTTTTTTTTTTTTAAAGGAGTTCCCTTAAAAGTTTAGATTTTTCAGTAATTGAGATATAAATGTGAGTGTAGTAATTCATAAAGAAGAAGATTAAAAGATGGGGTGTACTTGAATATGCTGAATTGATTAGAGGGGTGTATATAATCATTATTGCTCTTAGTGATTTCTTTCAGACCATGAAAGAAAGTGATCAAAAGTATAAACCAAAAGCTACAATTTCCAATTAGTTTTGAGCATTAGAATTTTGCAATTAATTAGCAGATCAAACAAAAACTGAGAGCTTATGGAGCTAGCAAATGGTATAGTTAATGGATATCCTTGACAATTAGTTATTTATTTATTATAGCTAGTTGTACCAATAGGTTTAATTTTTTTACATTTGTTTGGTATTCACAACGGTACTTGTGCTGCTCCAATGATTTCTAGTATTACAATCCAAACAGAAGAATTTCCATCCTTGCTGTCGAGATTAAGACAATCTCCCTCTTATGTTTGGAAACATTGGTTTTGCTGTTCCACAGGTTCCTTGGTTGGTTATCAGTTGACAAAATTAGTTGAGGAAAGGCAACCATATTACCTTTCAGTTTGTCTCTGTAGAAATATAATTGTTTGTGTACAGTTTAACCCTTCTCAAAGATTCAACATTTCCAAGCATTGACTCAGAATTTTAAATCATTAGCATTGTGGAGAGATGCATATAGACTAGGATTATCTCAATTAATCTAGCACCCAGCTGTTTAATTCCTTAACCTATACTAATTTAATGTGTAAACTTCTGCATACTGGTGGACAGTTTCCCGTCAGTTTTTTTTATTTTACCATTAGTTTTACAGGTGGTTGCTAGCCCTGCTGATCTGGTTAAGGTGCGGATGCAAGCAGATGGTCGTATTGTGAACCAAGGTCTCCAACCTAGGTACTCGGGGCCTCTTGATGCTTTCAGCAAGATTATAAAGGCAGAAGGCTTTGGCGGACTGTGGAAAGGAGTTTTCCCGAACATCCAAAGAGCCTTTTTGGTGAACATGGGAGAATTAGCATGTTATGACCATGCAAAAAGATTTATCATCCAGAATCATATATCTGCTGATAATATCTATGCCCACACATTAGCATCCATCATGTCAGGACTTTCTGCAACTGCTTTGAGTTGCCCAGCTGATGTTGTGAAGACAAGAATGATGAATCAGGCAGCAAGCAAGGATGGCAAGGCTGTATATCAGAGCTCTTACGATTGTCTGGTGAAGACAGTTAGAATGGAGGGATTGAAAGCACTATGGAAGGGATTCTTTCCTACGTGGTCTAGACTTGGTCCATGGCAATTTGTTTTCTGGGTTACTTACGAGAAATTTCGACATGCTGCAGGGCTTTCTTCCTTCTGATAATTGATTTATGAGGAGGACTCTGCAAGCCAATTTTGGCCAACACTAGCAAGAAGTTTCAACAAGCTCCAGGCTGTCTTCCTTCCTACAATTCTTCTCATTGCATTCACTCTAGTTGAGAAAAAAATATGGCACCCCAAGTTTTAAACCCGCAACTTTATATTACTTTTATATGTTATTCAGTAAGTTACGACACGAAACTTATAATCAAATGATACAAAAAAATATATTAACATAGTTTTACTTTTTAGTTGGTATAATATTTCCTTTCTCATTTCATAATTTATGATTAATTCTTAGTACAATCTTAATGAATTATAATATAATATGTGAGTAACCAAGTTATTAAATTTGATTTGGAGTTAATCCAGTATAAGGCTTGAGTTACAGGTTTCGTGAATTGATTTTGATTGACTCAAATTAATGTATTTTTTAAAAACTAATCCAGAGAAATCTACTTATGAACAGAGTGGTGATGCATCTCTCTGATCTCATCGCAGTTTCAATGGGTTCCTCCAATTAAGAAGTTCAGATTTCAAATTTTGTTCCAATATGCAGGAAGGGAGCATACGGAATCGACCATTTAGATGGATAGAAGAAATGATTATGACCAAGAAGAGTCTACTCATTGTCCGGAAGTAAATGAAATTAATGCCACAAATTATGGTAATGCTCACCAAGAGAAGGACATCCTCATTCACAACAAATTCTACCCATGAAATATCTTAGAATCTTGAACTAGTTTTGATAAAAAGGACTAAAATATCATTTGGAGAAACATGGACGGCGTTGCTTTATAATTTTGGACTTGCTTAGAAGTAAAATAGAAAGATAATAGTGCGATACAAAAATTTACAATCTAGATTCCTCTGTTGCCACTAGTTCTATTTTTTTTTTTTGTCAAAAAATCTTGCCTTTTCCATTGTCAAAAACATGTGCAATGGCTCTCATTTCTTTATTGCCTCCAGCTTTGTTAAATGTTGTGGCAAAGCTTAGTCATCGTGGTCATCATCTTCCACATTGTTGAAAGGTAAAGGCACAGACTTGAATGCTCGATATTTTCCAACGTTGTTCAAATGTTCATTTTCCAACCTGACAGTTCAACCAAAAAATTGAAGAGATTAATTATAATTAAGGATCTTGAACTTCTCAAAACTAAAATTTTTGTTACCTAAAGAAATTCCACATGCCACGGCGAATGATCTCGAGGCTGGCCACAAGGGTAACCATTGTTTCTTGGTGCAAGGAAGTAACCCTGAAGTTCAATACTGTTTGCAGCCAAGCAAATCTCAGCAATATATTCAAGACCTGTAAATCAAATGAATGTTCCTTTTAGGAGTGATTTAGTTTTATGGGAAGTTAAGATTTATCAACTGTAGGTATTATTTTTTTCTGGTTCCTCCTTTTGCTACTAACCATGGCTCCAAAATATACTGATTTGTGAGGGACAAGGAGTTTGTCTCTCAGCCATCTATTCTTAGAATGGCGCTGAAGAAGCCCCCAGTCAAAAACAAGATCCCAATATGTGCCAATGATTGCTGCAACGGATGAGAAAACCCATGCTATTGCTCTCCAACCATCCCCTTTGTTAATGTTGTAAGCTGCCCTCAAACAAACAGCTGCTATTGTCAAAAAATACTTCAATCCGTTGTATCCTTGCATCGGATCTTTCTCTTCAAACAAGCGCCGGAGGCACTGAAACAAAGAGGAAAACTTGTTGATATGTGATTTCAATTGGTGGTGATCGCTTCCACATTTCAATAAAAAGAAATCATGTTTGAAAGTTTCAAAAAGCTCGGCAGGTTAGACACACCGACAACTAGGCTAGCTACTTGCAAACCTGAAGAAGGCGAGACCAGTATGGAATCACAGCAACAATGAATGAGAAAGTTATGAAAACAGGACTTTCTTTGCAATTGTGCCGTCTGTGTTTATAGTCCCCCCAAGCGTAATAGCAAATGTAGAACTCCAGGCTTCTAAGGGATTGCACCTACATCAATACAGTGATGTTTTTTCTTATCACTTCTGAAATACAAGTTTTTGAACTGTTGAAGTACAGCCCAGGCTGATGACTAACCTGGCTAGTTAGTTGGTCTGCCAAGAAGAAATCAGGGAGTGTTACCTGCAGAAAAAATAATTTCCAAGAGAATTAGTAAGCGAAAAATTTAAGTTCCATATCCACTTTTCGTGATTTTCTGCCACCAATTTCCACCTTGTAGAGAGGAGCAGCAATACAGTGAAAGATACACGTGAGGAGGAGGAAGCGAGATGAGCGATAAAACATGTTGAATGGCCAGAGCAATATGATGAGGAGGAACTACAGGGAAAGAAAAATATCAGTTCATGCTTGAAAAATTGGAGGTCGAGGGAAAAACAAGAGAGAACTTATTTTTTAAAAAATAAATATTTGTAAGAATCTTACTATCAACACATTCAGAGGGAGAAGTTCTGTAAGCGCTTCGTAATCTTTCGTTTTAGGGTCCATCTCCATGTCAAGGTTTAAGTGCACACTGCATAGAGCTAGTACTGCAATACCAAAACCGAGAAGAAGAACTTGTCTGTAGCCCAGTTCGGTTTCTCGTTTGAAACCAAAAATGAAGGAGTAATTCACTCGGTACCGCCTCCAGAAGTATATATTAGCAGCATAGATGAGCACGTGTAGAACAATTAATCCAAACAAACTGCAATGGGTTGAGCATAGCTTGTCAAACAAATGGATCTAGCCACACATGAAAGGTTGGGATAAGGTTTTTCATGTTTAAAGAAATGAGCGAAGAGAAGCAGAAAGTAATTGTAGACCCTATGCTAAAAGAAAAGTAGTGTTACCTGTAAAGAGGAAACATTGTTTGCATGTATGTGTTCCTTCCAGGGTTATTCATGATTTTGCGGACTTTTACGATTAAAACAAGGGCAATTAGTAGGGCTACTGTGCAACCAGAAAAGAAACCTGCAAATTTTCTCAGAATTATCAACTAATCAATAGCAACCCTGAAAGAGCTAACATCTAAAGAAAACAGCTTTTTTTACACCAAGATGCTTGAATCACGTTGCAATACAAATATTAACTAGTATCTTACGTACCCATGTAAAATGTTGTTCTATGTCTCTCTTTTTTCGCTTTTAGCCTTAAGACGCGCATGCCTTTACTCCGATTTGAGTTCAAGAAATGCTTAATGAATGCTGCCTCAACCCTTTCCATAAGCTTGGTAGCCTATGATGGAATATACATTTTAAGTTAAATAAAAATGTATAGGACTTAAAACATATATATTGAATGTATTAATGTCTTGTTGAACATTATGAAACAGAAACTATGCTCACTTCATCAGAGCTTCCAAGGAAGGAGTTATCCACCATTTTCATGTAAACTTGTGATGCATCCCTTGTGGTAATCTGACAGAATTATGCAAAGCGAATTGGGGAAAAAAAACTTATCAAACTCTCCTGGGGATTAGAATACAAGTAGAGAATAAGAGGAATCTGAATTCCCGAGGGATGACTTGCATACCTTATCATACTTCTTCATAATTTTTGAAAACGCCAGTGTATTCAAGAAGCTGTAACTCTTAAGAAGGCGAAGCTTTTGGTAAAATTCAAAAAAAGCACCCTTGAGTTGTTCTTCAACTTTTCTAAGATTTTCCCTTGTAAATTTAAGTTCTGTTTGTTGGGGAACTTTAAGGAAACTTTTGATGGTCGAGCGAGGTGTCGCCAGTGTGTTGTTAATCTTCGCACGGTTTAGTATTTCTAATGGAGCTGGCCTAAAGGTACTTCTGACCATGCTCTTCGGCTTCTCTTCTTCTTCTTCTTCCTCCTTCTGGTCAATATCATCGCTTTCCTTGTCCATTTTATCATGGTCTGATTCATCTGACTGCTCATGCAAGCTTAGCCCTTCCGCAATCGCATCCATTAAATGAAGTCCTCTTCCTGCACATTGAGAAGGATTTTAACGAAGTTAGCAAAACATTTACGAAAGATGATTGGTCTTTTAAAAATGCTTTTGGAGGCAATGGTAATATATGAAGGCATGTGGCTGATTTAATTAGAGGAACTTACTGCGTTCTCTAGCTCCAGATGGAGAAGAAGCTGCCAATGCAGCAGTAGAAGCTGCAACGTCTGAAGCAAGACGAGTCATATCTGCCACTCTATCAGACCACCCAACGGGATTCTCCACTTTTATCCTGAAAGCAATCAAAGCATCCATTTGCTTATTCAACATCTCAGCCTCTTTCAATACCTCCTCCACTTTAGACCTGTAAAACTTGTCCACTTTATTGAACTCGTCATCAAGCCTTCTGAAAAACACAAGCTCGTATTCTCCTCCTCGGACAGTGGGCATAAGAAATGTAGTCTGATAGCTTTGAGAGCCAGCGAGGTTCACAGAATTCACCAAAATAGGTTGTAGTTCAAGATCAGGAGAAGAAGGGCTCATAGGGGTGTAGTTAGTACTATTCCGTCGTGTCAGGCCACTAAAAGCTCTATATAGTGTGAGCTTTCTTTTTAGGCCTCCTGGGGTGGT
Source organism: Populus nigra (assembly GCF_951802175.1). Taxonomy (NCBI): domain Eukaryota; kingdom Viridiplantae; phylum Streptophyta; class Magnoliopsida; order Malpighiales; family Salicaceae; genus Populus; species Populus nigra. The sequence continues at coordinate 5,797,139 of NC_084857.1, forward strand.
TGCAGGTGGGTTGGTTCTTAGTCGGAAACTTTGTATCTCTTTCAAAAGGGTCTTGAGAAAATCGTAGTCCATGTATGCTTCTTGCCATTCAGGCACCGCTTGCGCTGTGAACTCTTTCCCAAACTTCATTTTTCAGGTTTTACTTTTCTATGTAATCAGTCTAAAACCAGAAGTCATCTATGTTAGTAGGGTTGAAAAATCATCGCCAACAATTTTAGTAAGAGGACATGGAAAGCAACAAATCAGGAGAAATAAAATATAAAATAAAACTCTCCACGGCTAGCTGTAACCTATTTTCCATGAATAATAGGTACTTTAATATATATCTTCCTATTTTTAATTAAATATAACGACACCTATTTTTCATCATTAATTATCTCCTCTTCATATGTGGTTGAAAACATCCATCGATCCCAGTACGAGGGCGAAAATATTTAAGGATAATTTATGGTCGTACGAGAAAAAATGCAATTGTTGTTGTAAATTTAATGCAAGTTATGAAAGATTAGAACACGTGGTAATGTTTGGTAAAGGTGATTTTATTTGTTTTTTAAAGTATTTTTTTAAATAATATATATTAAAATAATATTTTTTTTTAAAAAAATTATTTTTAATATCAACCTATTAAAAACAATATAAAAATATAAAAAAATAATTAAAAAAATAAAATTCTTTTTAAAATATTTCTACACCACAACAACAAAAATTATCTTAATCTACTGTGGTCTTAATCCCTTGCAAGTTGCAATTTTAATGGTCACACACCATTGTGAAACAATATAGTGACACCTATCCAATTCATTGGGTTGTTTATTTTATTATTTTCACTTTACTAGGCTTTTTAGATTTTTTTTTTAAAAAATTAATTCTTAATTGTGGGGTTTTTAAAAAAAACTAGAATTAATTTTTTAAAAGTTTTGAAAATTAATTTTTATTTTGATGGTCTGCAAAAACATTGTATCCAAAAAGTGAAAAAGGATTGTATGGGAGAAAATGTAAACATCAAGGGCAAAGTGAAATTTTTTTTAGACGTGTAAAATGAGAGATTTGTTTTAGTAATTTTTTAAGAAATCAGTGTTGATAAAATTTTCTTAATTTCATTTCCTAAAAATATAATCTATCCCTTTTCATTTATACAGATAAACGTCGGTACTTTGGATATAGAAACTTCTTAATTAGCTTTTCAAACTTTTTTTTTTCTCTGTCAAAGTAAATTGAAAATATGTATTTCTAACTTATATGTAGTTAATAATAATTATTTTCTAATTTTCAGCTAGGTTTTGATCTCTTTGAGGAGAATTTTTAATTTTCACTCTTATTTACTTATTGACATTATATTTTGTTAATAATAACATCTTCCCTAAATATTATCTTAGATGTTAATTTTATATTATCACTTAATGGATTTAATTATCAACATTTGATTAATATACATTTACTTAGATACTTTACTATACAAAATTAGAAGATTAAATACTTATTTAAATGAAAGTAAAGATTAAACACTTGATTGTAAGAATCATTAATTATTCCTTGTGCTAAAACTATCTTATTTTAGGAGTAGAAAAATATGGCACCCCATATTTGGTTAAGAGGTGGAAATTAAGCTATCCGCTATACGAGACAATCTAGGACTTGCCTGATCTGGCTTCTGGTCTCGAGTTTTGAAAGAACATGCATCAACTCTTAAAATCGACTCAGTCAAGAATCAAGATAGAAAAAGGAAAGGGCAAGGCTTGTCTCCAGAAAATAAAACTTACCCATCCTAAATTAACATGTCCAACCATTAACTTCGGCTTTGGACCGAGTCATAGACCCGCACAGTTTTAATCACTTTGCTCAGCACAAAAGTCGTTGGAAGTGATTGCTGTTAGTTGTTCCTTGTTTCAGCAGGAGCTTCAGTAGCTATAATTAGCCGGCTATATCTAGGTGCTTAGACTACTCTAGATAGAAAGGAAATACCAGCTAGCAGCGCTGCATGCATCGTCCTGCCGACACCATATTAAATATGAAATTGACTAACCGCACCCATATCCGTCAGATGAAGGAAATGATTTTCTCCAGGCGGCATTCATTTGGATCGTTACGTTTCATAGATATACATTATTGAAATTAACGTCTGCCCCCCAGGTTAATTAGGTTGAGTTGAAAAATCATCGGAACCACTTTCTGCTCCTGCGCGCGACTATATATGCTAGCTGCATGCTGGAACTGTTTAATTACTGCTATTTTCTGCTACTGTTCAGCATTTTGATATCTTTGCTTCTAGCTAGGTTATGCTCATATATTAGGACTTAAACCTGTTCTGATACTGCATGTTGGTATTGTCTTCAGAAAGTTTGCATCTATAACTTAGTTTAGCAGATATGAGAGAAGAATCTGAAATGATTTGCTATTGATGTTTGAGTACAGTACTTATATGTCAGCAGCCTGTATCACATGTTTGAATTCAAGTATAAATCATTCAGATTTTGATTCTCGTACTGAGGATACTATAGATTTCTTTTAGAGGCAGTTTTAGAAATAGGCTATATCATAAAATGGCTTTAACATCACTCTTTAAGATTGCCTTCTTTCTTTTTTATTTTAAACATTCTTCGATCCTCTATCGAACGAACGGCAGTAATGTTCGTTTCGATCTTCTAGCAGTAAAGATTGTCTTTCATCCTCCACCATCTCGGACGCATAAGTGGAAAGTAAAGTGTGCGTGCGCCGTGTGTGTAATAATAATATTTCACAGCTAATTAAATATCAGCAGCCTCCGTTGAGTTTCCAGATAATTCAAACCCAGACTTCGCATCGCTTCAAATTTTCATACTTGAAACTCCACCAGTACTGCACTGTTAAAAAAAAATAAATTTTAAAAAAAGAAAGATGAAACGATGGCCAAAATGTCCTTTAGCAGATTGATGCGCTATAAACGCTGATTGAATGAATGAATGAATGAATGGACGGTCAGATTGTCGAGGAGTTTCAATCTCGTGTAGGTGTTCTGGGATAAGGATTGTCAGCCCAATTGGTAGGTGTTTGGATAGAATACCTTCTTCTAATGGTCTAGGATTACAGGCCCTGAATCATAACTCTTCTTTGGGCTCGGGTCCAACCCTCCTTTGGGCCTTTAGAGTTATATTCTCCTCGTAAGTGAAGAAAACCAAGACTTCCAGGATATATTGTTTTC